>NC_080394.1:21471075-21803575 GCF_028751815.1 Salvia miltiorrhiza | reverse complement strand
TGTGAGAAAATGGAGTCTTGTGAGGATTTGATTGGGGTGGCTGATCAGGCGGTGGTTGGATTGGGGTGGCTGGATTCAGGGTTCGATTGGGGTGGCTAGATGTAGGCGGTGGTGGTGGATTGGGGTGGCTGGATTCAGGGTTCGATTGGGGCGGTGGTGGTTGGATGTAGGCGGTGGTGGTGGATTGGGGTGGCTGGTTTCAGGCGGTGGCGGTGGTTTACAGATTTTGGGTTTTTTTTTTAATTAATAGTTATAATCACTCAAAACGACGTCGTTTTGAGCGTTAAATATAACTACAAAACGACGTCGTATTACTTGAACGCCGGCCGTCCACGTAGGAAAATTCCGGGAGCCACATCAGCAGAAATTAATGTGTTGGTCAACGCGTGTGCAATTTACAATTAAATTAAAAGGTCATGTATTCTGAGGTCATTTTTGAAGGTCATGTGCAATTTGCAAATTCAGTGAAAATTCATGTATTTTCTGGCTATTAACCCAAAATATAAATATAAAGATGTGACATCTGGAAGTCAATTTTGTAAGCAGTAAGCAAGAATGTTGCCATTTAATAAGAAGAAGAATAAAATCAAATCGTACAATATATATAAATATAACTAGTCTAAAACTAAAAAGATTTGATCCTGAAAGGCAGAGAGAGAGGCATTGCGGTGAAAATCGAGAGTGACTCACTACACAAACACAAGGAGGAAAAAGAAAGAAAGAAGGCAGAAAAAAAGAGGAGGATTGTCGGTGGTGTTGCTAACGTGTCAGGCGCAGACCCGATTACCCGGCCCCATTAACCCCTACTTTTATGAGCAGCCACCATAAAACCACCACTCCCTACTTATGCTCTTCCCTCTCTACCTAAAATGGTGTCGCCGGACCAATCCCACTTCGCAATGCTCAAGCACGGCGGCCGGACCAAGGCCGCCTCCTTCCTTTCCGACGGCTGCCGTCTCTCCGCCGGCGCTCTCGTCGGGTTCATGCTGGTCTGGACCATCTGGTCCTCCTTGACCCCCACCCCCACCCCCACCCCGTCTCTTCCCGCCAAAACATCCTCCCCCGCCGCCCCTCCTTCCCCCGACTCCCCGGAGCGCAACTTCTACGACGACCCCAAGCTGAGCTACGCCCTCGGGTCGAAGCCCGTGAGGAAGTGGGACGAGAAGCGAAGGGAGTGGCTGAGGCAGCACCCGTCTCTCGCCGCCGGGGCGGAGCACCGGATCTTCATGGTGACTGGGTCGCAGGCGGCGCCGTGCAAGAACCCCATCGGCGACCACCTCCTGCTGAAGCTGTTCAAGAACAAGGTGGACTACTGCCGGCGGCACGGCATCGACATCTTCTACAACAACGTCCTCCTCCAGCCCCAGATGTTCTCCTTCTGGGCCAAGACCGCCGCCGTGAGGGCCGCCATGCTGGCCCACCCGGAGGCGGAGTGGATCTGGTGGGTGGACTCCGACGCCGCCTTCACCGACATGGACTTCGCCCCGCCGCTCCACCGCTACAAGGACCACAACATGGTGGTGCACGGCTGGCCGCTCCTCCTCCAGGAGAGGAACACGTGGACCGGCATCAACGCCGGCGTCTTCCTCATCCGCAACTGCCAGTGGGCCCTCGACTTCATCGACGTCTGGGCCAGCATGGGCCCGCAGTCCCCCGACTACCACAAATGGGGCAAAACCCTCAGCTCCGTCTTCAAGGACAAGATCTTCCCGGAATCCGACGACCAATCCGGTCTCATCTACTTGTATCTGAAAGAGAAAGAGAAATGGGGGGACAAGATCTACGTGGAAGGGGAGTACTATTTTGAAGGCTACTGGTTGGAAATTGTGGGCACGCTCGATAACATCACGGCGAGCTACTCGGAGATTGAGAGGAAGGTCGGGGCGCTGCGGCGGAGGCACGCCGAGAAGCTCAGCGAGGGCTACGCTACGCTGTGGGAGGAGCACCTTAAGGGTGCGGGGTACGGGAAGGGGAGCTGGCGGAGGCCGTTCATCACGCACTTCACCGGCTGCCAGCCCTGCAGTGGGGACCACAACCAGATGTATTCCGGCGAGAGCTGTTTCGATTCCATGAACAAGGCTCTCACCTTTGCGGATAATCAGGTGCTCAGGAATTACGGCTTCGTGCACCCGGATTTACACCATCCCTCCACCGTCAATCCCCTGCCCTTTGATTATCCTGCTTGATTTTCCCTCCATTTTTCTTTTTTACTTTTCCAATCTTTAATTGAAAAATGTAATGCATAGCGGTAATGTATAGTAGTAGTACTATTATGCGAGTGCCAGCAATAGCCGATACGTATACAAGTAAAGCTAAAAAACTGATTTCGTTTGCGTATTTGTGGGGTTTTATTTGTCAGGCAGGGGATGTATATTATACACTTCAGAAATATGCGTATCTTTAATTCGTTCCTGACGATTTTTTATTTTTTATTTTTTATTTTTTATCTCACTCCCACTAATCATGGTTCATTCTATTTTGACACGGAAATTAAAAAAAATAGGTAAATTGGATAAAAGGAATTAGGTCCACAATTTTTCAAGACTTAAATATTACTACTATACTATATCTTTTATGAAAATTAGATATTTTTAATAGAACAACTTAAAATAGAAAGTGAGGCATGTTTAGTGGGACAAAAAGTCTAAAAGAAAAAAAAAAATACACACAATCCCCCAACAAACTGCTCTTTATATTTAATAAATATATATTTTTTAAATGTTGAGGAATGTAATAATATATTCGAGGCCGTGTAACATTTACAAATATCTAAATGGAAATTAGCATGATTAGAGATTAGAACGAGCAATTTGCAGAAGGGTAGGAGTTGAATGTGATTTTATTGCAATTGGGAAAAAGATGTAGCCCATAACGCAAATGAGGAGATTGTGAAAGTATGAGAAATAAATGAGGGCGTGTAATTTACCTAACTTATTAACTTCTTACCAAACTTCTCGCAATAGATCGCTGTTAGCCTATCATGCTAATTCACTCATTCATGATTTCCTCGTACCGCATTGAACATCATTTTTTGGCTCTACCCTCACACACACATACACGAGTTATTACATATACAAGGGATGATTAACTGTAATAATTTTTTGTTTTATCAAGTAGAAATTATGATCCATGCATCTTTATATATGCATACAATAATGGTTATTTTGTGTCAATACTACTTTGATTAATGTATAGTAATTGCTTCTTTTATGTTAATGTTTTTTCAGATCATATATAGTAATATATTGTTTCTTTTTATTCAATTGTATGTCATAGAAATACTACTGATTGAAATTAATTAATTTGTAATTAACAGCAAATGAGTGTTTTTATTTCTTTTGATCATCTTCATGCATATACTATATATGTGGATATAATATTAGATTATTTAAAAGTAACGAACATTAATTCAATTTACAAAATAATTGTACTTTTGTGTTCCTATAAATGTATTGTAATTACTATCTCTTATAAAATTCGAACTCATGAAGACCACAAAAGTGTAATTACTTTATAAATTAAGTATAAATGTTAACATTTTTTTATGGTTAAATGAAATTTTTATTTAAACCACTCCTTATTATGTATATATTCCATAAATCTCAGAACCATTGCAGATTCAAGTTCCGCTATAGCAATGCCCAACATCTTCTCTTGGCCGCTAGAATTTATCCTCCTAAAAAACCTAATTATATCTTATTTAATGATTGGAATTTCCCAAAGTAACTTCACTCCTTTTTTTTTCAGATAAAAACCATAACTTTATTCAACCAAATTCAAATATACAATATTAAGAAGCCAAGACGGAAACTCAGACTTTCTGGTGATCACATCTCGAGAATTTTTTTTTAATGACATCACATCTTGAGAAATTAAAGTAAAAGAAATAACTTCATTAGCCGCAAAATTTGCCTCTCACCGAGCATGGCAAAAATCTAACACTACATGCCTTCGAGCATGTTCAAAAGTTTAAAGATCATCAAGCATTTCCAAACCTTTTTAAGTATCACGAAACATGTGAATAACAAATCAGTAAACAACACACCATCAGACCATATTCAATTTAAAACAAAAATCAATACCCAAAATCATTATGTGCAACTCTCCAAGAACGATCGTGACTGTAAATCTAGTAGGTCGACTAACTGCGACGATGACAGTGCCTAGGTGATCTCGTAGAATGAACCCCACTCCTATGCACTGACCGCCACTTTGGAAGGCAACATAAACATCCATTTGCAGAAGCCCGGACATCGGTGGCTTCCATTTGTTCGACCTTTCTGGCGGTAGAAGGTAATATGTATATGACATTGTGCCTCTTGAAAATTGTTCAACATTAGATTACTCCGAAGTTAGAGGTGGTTTATCAAGCTCCATACAAGATGTACTCATAACTCAATTTTGGCGCGCCAAAGAATATGATGCTCATAAGATAGAAGTGGTTTGTCAAGTTCCAAATGAGATGGTGTTTAGCACTCAACTCCGGTCTTTCAAGCTCCAAATGAGTGATGCTTAGAACTCAGCTTCAGTGTATCAAATTATGGACGAAATGATGATCACAAGTCAGTTATGGTCTTTCAAGCTCCACACTAGATGATGCTCACATGTCAATTATGGTCTTACAAGATCCAAATGAGATGCTGCTCACAAGCCAGTTTTTATCTTTCAAGCGACTAATGAGATAATGCTCAAAAGTTAGTTATATTCTTTCAAACTCTAGAGGTGATACTCATAAGTCAAATGTCATATTTCAAGGTCCAAACAAAATGATGATTAGAAGTTCGACGTACAAAAGTCAAATTTGAGATGATGCCAAAAAAATCTTGTTAGATTCGGATGAGATGATGTTCAGATATAAGATGTGGTCTTAAATTTTACCTGTCAATTTAAAAAAATTATACTCCTATAAAATTAATAAATCTTTTCTATTTACGATAAACAGAAAATACGATTTATCAATCCTCCATGATATCCTATATCAAACTTACATATATATATATATATATATATATATATATATATATATACTCCCTCCGTCCCAGCTTTTTGTATCCACTTTTAGTTGTATTTACAACTAAAAGTGGATACAAAAATACAACTAAAAGTGGATACAAAAAGCTGGGACGGAGGGAGTATTATTTTTTTCTAAAATCCCCAACCCCACATCAACTTTTTAAGAAATTTTATCAAATGAAAACTTATATGAAAGGGCAATCTATTCTAGCTCCTAACAAAAAATTAATATATATAACTGGCGAAAATTGTTGAGATTATTATAGTTTGAACTGTACTGTTAATTTAATTTTGGACAAATAAAATTATTTAAAAAATAATTTATATAAAAAATATTTTATATTTTATAATTTATAAATAATGTACAATAATAATTACTCCCTCCGTCCCGGTCCAATAGTCCTCTTTCTTTCGGGCACGGAGATTAAAAAACTTATTTTTTGAGTGTAAAAGTGTGTGAGACACATTGTTTGTAGTGTAAAATCATTACTAAAAATAGAAACAGAATTATTGGAGTGAAACGTCCCGAAAAAGAAAACAAGACTATTAAAATAGGATGGAGGGAGTACGATGTAAAGTGATTCTTCACCAAATTTCGATGGATTACACTATTGTAATAGTTAGTAAAAAATATCTTACTAGCTATGCCTATGTATATGTTGTGCTTGGGTGTGTATCAATTTGTTAATGTTGAAATGTGCAGTTGCAACATATTAAGGGAGTTGATGAGAGGCGTGAATGAATGGCGAAAGTATAAATTGAGTCGGTGACATATATTATGAGAAATGAATGAAATTAAGTTGATGGTCCGTGATCTCGTACGTATTTATTATGTTACAGTTACATGTGACGTGCTTGTGGTGCGCCCCATCCCACCCTTCATTATTTTTCTGTTTCGTAAATGTTGTGGACCACGTACCACACCCCAAGCTTAAATCTTCACCAAGTTTTGGAAAAACAAAAATATATGTCCCCCCCATAAATAAAAACCAATTATATCCATCTACAATTTACAACAAGACACATTAATTAATTTTTCCCCTGCCCGCCGAAAATATATCACTTCCATGTACAATTTGTATATAAAATAACATATTTTTATGGATGGAGAAAGTATTAATTAATGTACCTTGTTCTAAATTTTAAAATTTATACATGAAAATAATACTTCATCCGTCCCATAAAAATATACATAATTTTCATTTTTCGTCCGTCTTATAAAAACATGCATACCCCATTTATAGTACTCCTTTCGTCCCGCGAATCTTGAGTCAATTCTTTTCAACACGGGAATTAAGAAAATAGTAGTATTTAGTGTGTTAAGTGTGGTAGGTGAAAAAGTGAAAAGGTGAATAAAAGAGAATTTTTTTTGCCATATATGGAAATGACTCAAGATCCGTGTGATTGAGGGAGTAATAATTCTCCCACTAAACATCACAATCAATGTGAGACCATTTTCTCCACTCACACTACATTTGACATGATTTCTTAAAATTCGCGTCATCTCATACTATGCATATTTTTATGAGACGGAGGGAGTATAATTTTGACAGAATGGAATATTTATTTTTAGCATCTTTGTAATATAAAAAAAAAACGACTTAGCCCTCTTCATGCTATATTTCTAGGCATCTAGTATCAGCTTTATTCGAACACTGTGATTTTGTACTTTACCAAGTTTAGGTATGATCATATATACTGCAAGCCTTGCAGCTTAATAATATTAATTTCTTTGTAAGAATGAAAATCCCTCGCACAATCTCGATTCCCCATCACTCAATTATTATTATTTTTTTCGTTGATCTCCTATTGTTAAATAAATGACACGTATTATGTTTTATGCTTTGGTATAAAAAATATATTCTCACGTAATAAAATTTGGTATTGTGAAAAGACAAAAAGAGAAAGTTAAAAAAATGAACATAAAATAATGAAAAGTAAATTTATTCAAAAAAAGATGAGAGAGGAGAGATAATCTTTTTTTAAATTAGAATTTTTAAATAAATATAACTTTCATATATTAAATCGAATATTTACATAAAATATACTAAATTGGTAAAACTCAAACTGTAATCTTTAATCATATTAAATATTTTATAATTACTCAAATCTCACAATTGTAGAAAGAAATAAACAAAACATAAGAAGTTAAAGAAAAAATAAAAAATATATACAATTTATAAATAAACCTTCAACTTTTATTATAATTACAAAATTGTCACTCAATTTTGAAATTAATTTTAAATTTAAATCAACTTTTTAATACTTACAAATTATGTTTAACTCCGTGAAAGAGCATATAATCAGTTTATATAGAGATCATGTAAAGCACGTGAAGTAAGTTTTCATGTGAATGATGATGGTTTGCTCTTTAATCTTTATATATGTTGTTTTCTGCCTCTTACTTGTGGGTCTGTCTCGATCGTTTTAATTTGATTGTGCATGCCAAATTAAAGCTGAAATAGAAGCTTATATATATATATATAGATGTGAAAAATAAATGAGGCTGCATGATTAGCGGATTTGCAAACACGAGCTTTATGTGGCGTTGATTAGATATTATGCGAGGAGAGGACCATATATACCTTTAATCAAGCGCTCTCTCTTTTCTTGTCTCCACTCTCGATTATTGTGTTATTTTTGTAAAAGTACGCGCACTCAATAATTCTTTACAACTGATAATCGTTAATAAAAAATAGATACGTGATTAATTGAATCCATTAACGTAACTAAAGAATTAAAAGTAATTGAATATATATTGAATTACAGACATGTATTGAATAAAGCAACAAATTAGAGTATCGTAACTTGAAATAGAGAAAGATAGAGAATATTGTAGAACAAATATCGTAAAGTAGAGAAGAGAGAATATTGTAGAGAATAATATATGAGCATTTTAATTATTATAATAATGACTAAAGGTCTCTATTTATAGAAAAATATAAAATTAGGACTTACGATTTAATCATCGTCTATACTAGTATATATGTATATATATTTACAACAGATTAAATAAAAATAGCTCAATAGTTTATCAACCAGCATCGCCCCTTAATGACGATGATGAAACTATCGGAAAAGACCATATATACATTTGTCACAATATATGTTTGAATTTTATTTATTTATTTATTTTTATTATCCCACGCTTTGTTGTATATAGCAAATTAGTAAACAATGTTTCAACATGTTTTTTTTTAGAATAATGTTTCAACATTTTTTAATGTCACAGTATTGAAATTGTGATATGATGTCACAAACTCCATACTGTATGCCAAATTTGATGTGGTCTCCCCACATTATTGAAAAAACTAGAGTATAGTCCGTCAAAATTTGACGCATATCACTTGACCTCGTGATTTATAATTATTTATATTGTTTGTATAATCATAGTACATGTGGAATATAAAAATTATTATAGTTTTTCACTTTTGTGTGGGTACTGTTCCCACCTTTGTGAATATTGCTTATTTGATTATATATTAAATACCTCCTGTAATTCTAAAAAAAATATGAAATATAACTTTTTAAATTTCTAATTAATTTAGTTTAATCACATTAAATTAGTGGTATATTTCAAATTATATTAATTTCAACCATTTTTGTTAATTAAAATATTAATTTTTTGTTAGGATATAGAAATACCTTGTTTTATCAATTTTCATTTGATGAAATTTATAAAAAAGTCAATGTGAAATTGTAGATGTTAGAAACATAGGCTATGACAAAAAAAAATACATGAATTTTGGAAAAAAATTGTAATTTTCATTTCAACTTTTAATTAAGCCAAAAAATACATGAATTTTATTTGTTGCAATTTTAATTTGACTTTCGACGAAATTAGAGCTTAGTTGGCATTCGAAATTAAGTCAAATGTATTAATTTTTGTCTTCTTAGACCTTCGAGCTTCTAAATACTCCTCATCATCAGAAGTTAGACCAACATCAGGTGAACTTTCGACTGTAACTACGCTCTGATTTTGCTGAAAGTCAAACTCAGGTTAAAATTGCAACTAAAAATATAAATTCATGTATTTTTTTGGCTTAATTGAAAGTTCAGGTGAAAATTACAATTTTTTTCAAAGTTCATGTTTTTTTTTTGCCATAACCCCTTAGAAAAATAAGAAGAAGAAAATATGTAAATTTGATGTAAGATATGATGGATGATTGATTGCCACATTTACTGTTAATCATATCATTTGGAGTTTGTGAAATTAAAATTTATTGTTGAGCATAATCTCGTCAGTAGCTTAGCATCATCTTATTTGGAGTTTAAAATATTGTAGAACTCAATTATATGGATCATATGGAGACTCAAAGACCATTGCTGACTTGTAACCATCATCTTGTCTGTAGTTTGAAATACCATAACTGAGTTTTGAGCATCATCTCGTTTGGAGCTTGATAGACCATTTATGACTTGTGAGCATTATCTCGTTTGGAACTTGAAAAACCACAATTGAGTTATGAATATCATCACTTCTGGAGTATATAATATTTATTAACAATTACTATTTTTATTTTTATTAATTTACTACAGCTTTTGCCATTTCTATTATAGTTAGCCTGCACAAATCATTTAATAGTATCACATCACAATCTATACTATATTAAAAAGGGAGTTTTCAATTTCAAATTGATTTGAAATCAATTTGAAATTGATTTCAATGACAATTTTGAAAATACTGTTAATATGAAGGTTATAAATATATTATTCACATCCCATTCGTTTCACACGTTCACTAATTAAACCAAATCTATTATCTATTAATTAATTAGACAAAAAACCATTAAAATGAATTTATACAATCCCACGTTCACTAATTAAACCAAATCTATTATCTATTAATTAATTAGACAAAAAAGCCATTCAAATGAATTTATACAATCCACGGTCAACTGAACAAATAAACTACTAATATGTTGTTATAAAACAAAATTAAATAAAAATTAGTTATAATAAAATTAAAGGTTTATGTTTAAACTATATTTCTCTTTTTTATTTTTCATCTCTTTAACTTCTTATTTGTTGTTTTATTTCTTACCAAAATTGTGAAATTTGATTAATTATAAAATATTTAATATGCATATCCAATTAAAGATTACGATAAGAGTTTTAATTTGATATATTTTATGTAAATATTTGATTTAAAATGTAAAAATTAAATTTGTTTAAATATTAAAATTTTATAAATTTCTCCTCATTTCTCATCATTTTGAAAAAATATATATTTTAAATTTTTTATTAGTATTTTCTTAAAAACTTTTTTTGCTTTCATAATATCAAATTTTATAATTGTAAATTCTTATTATTTTTATATTTTTTAATATTCAATTCAAATATACTTAGTTAAAATTAATTTTTATTATATTTATGAGTATGATAATTAAATTAGTATTAATTTTTATATAAATATAAAAAATAAAAAATATTTTCCCGTGCATTGCACGGGATGCAAATGCTAGTTATAATTATATGTAAATATTTTTATAAGCAATATATATTAATTGAGTTATTTTTATGTAACGTCTTTATTAATTGTTTGATTAATAAGTATTAATGTTAATTGAGAAATATCATTAATGAGAATAATTGCAAATAAGGGAGATTAAGATATTTTAAAATAAGATATAAGAGTGACATATAGAATATAATCATTTTACTTTTATATATAAGATGTTTGACATTATGTACCAATTTGTAAAAAATAAACAAGAGGACAATATTATTAAAAGATTTAACGTTGTGACAAAATATAATTTTTTTTCCAAAAATGAATAAGACTATCATACAATACGAAATATCGTATGCAATATTTGACTTTTAATTAATATCATATATATATTTGACATTGAGACTGTAGAGCATAAGATTTTGCATAGTGTTGTAGTTTGTCTTTTTTATATAAATTGTCCATTGTACATAAATGATGTTTACTCAAAACTCACAGTGATAATGATATTGATAGGTATAACTTCTCATCACAAAAGAAAATATTTCAATTTAGAGCAACCAACTCGAGTTCATGATTTCCAATGGTCACAAATGAGTTTGCAATCCCTCCGTCTAGGAAATATTTTTTATTTTTTCATTTTTCGTTTATTAATAAATAACTATCTTCTTTGCAATTTTCATATATTTATATGTATGTCATTAATGGATCAACCATTTTTTAAAATAACCTATACTAATTATCACTATCTTTTTCCCCAATTTTTGAAACTCACCAAAAATAAACTAATTTTTTCTTAAAACTCATGTCACCTCCATCTAAAAAAATATTTCATGGACGAAGGGAGTGATATCAATAAAGTTTTATGTACTAAAGTTGCCCAAAAGATTCCCTTGAAGTAATTCTTCGTGTGCCATCACCATTTTCATCTTTTCGCCGTTTATGATCATCCTTTTCATCAATTCATACTCCGTCGTCTTCTTCGTGTTGCTTAGGGAAAAATGTTCATCATTCGACATCGAAATTTCTAGCAAGTTTTGGTTGTTGAGATTGAATTTACGCTGCAGGTCGATTGAGTTCTTCCACAAATCTATCATTCCAATATGATTTGTGAAAGGTAACGATGATCTATCTTCTAGTGCCTCCTTTTTACTGCAAAGTAAAAGTATTTTATACCTCTTGGAGGAATGATTTCACACTAGAAAGGACTAATGGAGTACTCTCGTGTGGTTGTTTCATAGAGTATATATGCATTCCAATATTGATGGCACAATTGATGAGCTTCTGTTAATTTATGGGCATTTGAGGCTCATCACACTCTATTTGTTTTGATTGTAATAATTTTGACATGTCTATCTATATGTTTCAATCGTGCTAGTTTGCTTTTCTAATTTTATTTTTTTATTGTGATTTGTACGAACTTGATCCTTTAAATCCTTTTAGATGAATAAAATTTAGGGGTAAATGTCCCTAAATACATTACCTTTCCCTATTTTCTGGTATTGCAAATTACATTTGAAATCCGCCTCAGAATACATCACCTTTTTTTTCCTTTTTTTTTTTCTTCTGAAATTACGCATTGTCAGCCAACTACCAAACGTGAAAATGGAGTGGAAGCCGGAAACGTCACGTATACACGCCGGAAAATTATTTTAATTGACGTGGCAGCCATGTAGGCAAAACTACGTAGTTTTGAGTTCTAATTTTTTTTTTAATTTTCGAAAATACAAAAAATATCAATAATTCTAAAATCTGAAATTAAGCTAATGCCCTAATTTTCGCACCATACGTCTTCTCAAATGAACAAAGCTTTCACACCATAATAATAATAATAATTAACATCAAATTACTACTAAAGCTCAGGTGATATAAACTGTAATTAGCTTCAAATTGAAAAGATGTAACAATTCAAAAAAAATTATATTCAGAGTGGTGAAAGAAAAATTAAAAAATGAAATGCGAAAACTGATTACAAAACAAAGATGAAAGAATGATTCTGACATAAATCAACGACGCAAAAGCTTGAGCACCTTAGCCAAAGTAGCTCTAAATCTCCATACATCAATGGTGACATTCTGATTATTCAAGTAGACATCTCTGAGCTTACTCCATCCCTGCCTGTGTATCGACATCGGATCTCTGAGCACGGGATGATCCATCGGATAGCGTTGAATGAGAGAGCTCTCCTTAATCTCAATCTTGTAATCCAGATACCTTATCTTCATCCCCGCCGACGGATTCTAGAAATCAAGCTTCGAAAATGTCAATGGCGCCCAACGGCACTATCTAAATGAGCACCGCTTTGTTCTTTTGAGAAGAAGTATGGTGCGAAAATTAGAGCATTAGCTTAATTTCAGATTTTAGAATTATTGATATTTTTTGTATTTTTGAAAAAAAAAAAAATAGAACTCAAAACTACGTAGTTTTGCCTACATGGCTGCCACGTCAATTAAAATAATTTTCCGGCGTGTATACGTGGCATTTCCGGCTTCCACGTTATTTTCATGTTTGATGGTTGGCTGACCATGTGCAATTTCAGAAGAAAAAAAAAAATGAAAGGTGATGTATTCTGAAGCGGATTTTAAAGGTGATGTGCAATACCAAAAAATGGGGAATTATAAAGAGAAAAAAGGAAGGTTTAGGAGAAAAGATTAAAAGAGGAAAAAGTTAAGAAGTAGCCGAAAGGCCCGAAATTGAGGGGAAACACCAAGCTTTCTACAAAATGCAGATGGGCTGTATAATTATATCCTATAGCCAACTTACCCCAAAAGGCCAAACCCCACACTTTATTTTCCACTAAAAATTGCCACTTTACTTCCTCCAATGTGAAGCAAAAATTAAATGCCACCACGATTCAACCTTTTGTAAAAATGGAGAATTTGTATAAACGCTCGCATAACAATTTATTGAGATAATAGCCTTAAAAGCCACGAATTTTGGAAACAAAAACAATTATATTTATAAATTACTATATATTTAATAAATTCTTATTTTGCAAGCCAGATCAATTTATTTATAAAGTAACACTATATAGCGGTCTAAAAATTTAAAGTGACCATAATAGCATCAACTTAGGGTAAGTCGAAAATAAATCTATTAAATTCTTTGCAGACACAACAGCAGCATATTTGCAGTCGAGATAAGTAGGCCACTAAGAAAAAGCTACACGTAATTATGAAAAAACGAACAAATTACCAAAATCCTTTCTGCAGCTCAAAGTGGAGAGATATAATTGTTAAAGGAGAACCTATAGGTTATTTGCACGCTTTCAAATAAAGAAAAGAGTAATGCTAAACGGCCACATTCTGGCTGCCCACAATTTATTTAAGTAGAAAATAATTTAATTGATTTAACTTATTTTTTAAAATAAAAATAAGATTTAGTCATTTTATCATATTCTCTACATTATAGTAATTTTTTTTGCAATTTTTTGGTAACTTTTTATTTTTATTAAAAAATAAATTAAAAATAAAAAATGCAAAAAAAAATTAAAAAAATAAGTACAATATAAAGAATATAATAAAATAACTAAATCCTATTTTTATTTAAAAAAATAAATTAAATAAATCAAAATTATCCTTATTATATTAGTGTGTGGGTGGCCACAATGTGGCTGCATATATTTATTGTAAAGAAAAATATCTTTGGCAAATTCTCCCCTAAGGATGGGTGTATTGTGCTGCTTGAGCCTATCTCATCCCATTCGATAAAATATCTTTTTTTTAATTAAAAATATTATTTATAATATATCATTTATTTTTATATAAAATATTATTTATGAAGTATTATTTGTATTTAAGAAAAACTATCATTTTTTATTAATAAAAATATAATTCATATCACATTTTATGTATATCATTTCATTTTTCATTGATAAAAAATATAATTTATTTTAATAAAAGTGTCATATGTTATTATCATTTACATACAGTAATTAATTAGAATTAAGGAGTAGGGCGTGGCGGGGCACGGGTGACCCAGTCTGCATGGTACAACCGTTGTAACAGAAGATCAACTCAATATTTTTTTTTATCTGTTTCATTATTAGTGGTTAATGGACTATCCAATAATAAATGACTCATTTATATATGATAAAAAAAAAATTACCCTTAAAAAGGTGTCAATCATATTAATTTTAATCATTTATACTTTATCCTTAATTATCGTACTTAAAAATAGTGAGACACTAATAATGAAATAGATGAAGTAATTACTTTACAAGACATATATAAAAGAATTAAAATCAAACGTAGAAGGATGTCGTCATGCTGTATTGTTTGTGGTCAAGGAAAAGCTAGAAAAGGTAGATTACATCGTCAGGGGAAAGTTTTGAGGGGATGTGAAATAGGCGATTGCACTTAACCCCCCCAAAAGCAAGGGAAATATATATATATATATATATATATATATATATATATATATATGATGTAGCTCTAGTGAGAATTATATTTTTTGTGAGAACGTGAGATTAACTATTGAAATTAATATATCTATTATAGAAAATAGTGCGTTTGCGGTTAAAACTAATGCAATTGAAAAAGATAAAATTTCTACTTATTCTATGAACATCCACATCCATTGAATCGGTTGGAGGCTCATCCACATATAAGTCAGTTATGAGTCAATGCCCTGCATTGAAGAGGTTCATTTAACTTACTTACATTCAATAATTTTTTATTTTTTTTAAAGTAGCACTTCTATTGCACGTGCGTGTACAAAATAACGAATAAGCTCGGCTCATTCATATGAGTCGAGCTCGTGCCGCCCCCATCTTGCATTGGTCGACTCATCCGCCAAATCGACTCGAGTCTGGAGAATGAGTCTATCAATGTGGATGCTCTAAGATACGAACCAGATGATTCATCCAGTAAAATGATGTATATTCACTATAACTTTTGATAATCAAATGACTGAAAATAATTATTCGTTCTTATTTTATTTTACTTTAACCTCTTCATATATATATATATATATATATATATGGTGCGGTTATAGTGAGAACCACAATTATCGTGAGAACATAAGAACCAATAAAATTACTGCATCTGCTATACAAATTAATGCATCCGCTATTAAATTTAATGCATTCAAAAAAAATAATTTTTTTGCTCCCTTCAGGATTCGAACCCAGCATCTGCATCCATCCACCAAGATGATGCATCCACCGTAGATCTTGATGATCGAATGGCTTAAAATGGTTCTCTGTTCTTATTTTATTAGTGGTTCTTATTTGAACCTCTCCCTATATATATATATATATATATATATATATATATATATTACACCACAAAATAATTAACGATCTACTGCGCATATTTCTCGTTGTTGGTTTCTAGTTTGAAACTCTTTAGTGACATTCTTTAATTTTCTTTGAATAATTAAAGTATTTGACATCTAATCTTAATCGAGGCCCATTAACTTTAATTAAAGTCCTAAAAAGTAAAAAAGTATGCAGATCGGCAAGAATGAGATATTTATCGCTCTCTTAACATTAATTTATGTATTTTTTTTTTAAATTGTTACACCAAAAAAAAAAAAACACACACTCATGTTCTAGATGACTCAAACCTTTGACCTATTAATTGGAATAGAAGCGTCTTACCAACAGACTGCGCTTCATCGTCACATTAATTTATGTATCTTGTATTAACATACAATACAATATATTTTTACCTTTCTTTAATATTGATGAAGATGGAATTAAGGGCCCTTGTTGATGGGAAAAAGCCTAAAATAAAATATACAAAGTCTATTTGAGGCCCAATTATACAAGTTTATACACGACTATAAATCATCTATTTTATTTGATTTTTTTAATTTTTTTTATATATATTCTTGTAGGATTAAAACCACTCTTATTAGGTCTGAACCAACAAAGGTACCCTAACTCGTAGAATAAAGAAACACGAATCGAAAAGAGCTGCAACAAGAGTTAATCAGATTTGACAAGACATAATTTGAGTTGTATTTATTTTATCTTGTGAGCTTAATGGACCTTAGCCCATGAGCCCTAATATTGAGTTTAAATGTTAGCTATTTATAGAAACAAATATTTAAATGTAAAGAAGATTCAATTACTGATCACTCAAAAAGACATACTTCCTCTGATTATGGAAACATGTCTTAATTTATCATTTTCGTCCGTCTATGAAAATATTTCCTAACTTTCTTTCTAAAATAATTTTATAACTCGTACTATGGCCCTTTCTCCACTACTAAATACTACACAATTAATTTTTTTAAAACTTGTGCCGACCTCCTTAGGACATGTTTTCGTTGACGGATGAAGCACAATACAAGAAATCTTTTCTTCTACAAGTTTTTACATAAATTCTTCATGTTCTTGGCCGATTTCTTCCTCAAATCTTCAAGCATCAAATCATTAACATCATTCTCTTTTATCCTTTACTACATTGAAACCCTCTAATCTCTTCAATCACATTCTCATATTTTTCAACCTTTTCTTTTTCTCATCTCATCTAGCAAGGTAATATTAGAAATTTTTAGTTATATTTTATTTTCATTAGTTTATATCAATAATTTTAATTGATGAATTATATATTTTTTTATGTAGGCTTTATTGATCTTATATAGAGAAAAGAAATTAGAACAATAGATATATATTTTTTTTAACAATTTAATTGCTTTTCAAATGCGATAATTGCTCACAAAATCTTATTAACAATTCTTGTTACCGTTTCTTATGTAGAAAGGAGCTTTTAAATAACTGAAGTTACCCAAGTCTGATTTACTGAGGACTTTGTCGCAAGAAATATTAAAAGGACTTGCTTTGATGACAATTGAATACTCTTTTGGAAGAAATTGATCAAGAAAGTGTTGTTAGTGATTTTTGTTTCAAAAGATGTAAAAAGAATACTTTTTAAGTAGATGAATTAGTTTTAAATTTCTTTATTATGTAATTTGATTTTTATTTTTTATATTTTAAATTTACTAATAAAAGGCCCATTTTAAGAACTTATACATGGCACATATTTTCTTTATCCCACCCTTATACATCATACATTATTTTCATTATTTGTTAGTAAGAATGATAAAAAGATTTGTACTACTACTTGTTTAAATTGCATTTATTTATAATCTATGTAAAATATAAATCCTTCTACTTTAAGTTACTTTTCTTTTCTACTTTTCATGTTATTAGTACATTAATCCCCAATTTGAATGCTTATAAGGGCATTCAGTAAGTGTAATATGATAAATAAAAATAATATAATTTTAGATATTTTTTATTTTTATTAATAGAATAATTTTGAATTTATTTGATAATATAATCTTTCTGCTATGCTCAAAATAAACAATACTAAAAGAAAACAATAAAACACGAATATCTTTGAAATTTTAAGACTTTGTATACTTTAGAGTAAATCGCGAATATCTTGTATTCTTTACAATGGAAACATATGCGCATTTATATGCTCAAATACTAAATATAGCAAGAATAATAAGACTCTTCAAATTTCAAAGATTGTAAATAAAATTAGAATTTTATTTTTATTTTATGTGGATTAATGTTTGATTGCGAGGGAAAGCTTTATTTTCATATTGAATTACGACGTTTTAAATTTAGAGAAATTTTAGATTGGAAAAAATCAGAAAAAGTAAAATTTAGTGTATTTTATTTCAAATTTCAAAGATTGTGTGCAGAACTATAATCCGTCCAAAATTTGTGTATTTTACGGCAATTTCCCAAATAAAATCCAACTCCATTTCATTTTTTATGCACACAGTGAAATTCTTATTTGATTTTATGAAAAGTCTTATTTTCATTTACGAATAAAAGATCTTATTTACTCTTAAGAAAGCCTTATTTGATTTTATAAAAAGTCTTATTTATGTTTAATCAAAGTCTCATTTACGAATAAAAAGTCTTGTTTGCTCTTAAAAAAGTCTTATTTATTTTTAAGAAACACATTATTTGATTTTGTGAAAAATACTAATTACATTCAAACAAAGTCTCATTTACAAAAAAAAAATTTAAAGTCAAATTTGCTATTAAGATATATCACACCTCAATTTCCCGAGAGAATAAGAAACAGGCTATGTGATGATTGTGCTAGGCTTTACTTGAATAAACAGATGTTGTGCCCTTAAAATCGGGCAACTCATTTTTAATAGAGAAGGACGTCATAAATGATATATGGATTACAGGTACAACCAAAATAATAAAAAGATCATCACATGATCAGAAGTTTGATGGCTCGAGACCAAAACAACATTTTATACTATGTATACTAAAAATATAATTTGTGCTCGTATTTTTCTTAGCTCGTGTATTGGATGCTATCTATAAATTAACTGGTTGTCATTGGAGAAAATGAATTTTCCGAGACAACAGGTTCTAGTAGAAAGCAAATCACCAATGAATATGTACGTATACAATTCTGGTTGGCAGAGTGATTTATGCTTAATTGTTCTATTTTTTAGGGGTTTGCATATGCATGTTTTAAAATAATCTTCTGGAAATTGGTGCGTTTTATGGTGTATTTTATGCTTTGCAGGAGATTTAGGATTTCGAGATGAAGAGTGCAAATGTTGGAGAAGTTTGGGCTAAGAATTACGTTTTTGTGCATACTCTGGCGCGTCAGAGAAGCGAATCCCAGCGCTGCAGAGAAATGCAATTGGCAGAGAAATGCAACAGCCAGAGCGGAGGAGAAGGATGCCAGAGCAGCGAAATCACAAGTCAGAGGGCAGCGAAGTCATCGCAGCGAAATCACAAAGCAGAGGAATCACTAGTCAGAGCAGACAAGTGCGCGCGGAGCAGAGGAATCAACGGTCAGACCAGAGGAATGAAAGTCTCGCCAAAGAAATGCCAGAGCAGAGAAGTCAGACAGAGCAGAGAAATGCACCAGAGCGGAAGCCATTTCTCTGACGGAAGGCCATTTCTCTGATGGAATCCGTTCCGCTGGCGAGAGCTGCGAATTCGGCCAGAGTGGAGATGACTTGCAGCGCGCGTCACAGATGGAAGTTGCCTTATCTTGCACGATTTTATTACCTTTAGAGTTCTACTTTGCATGGCAACTTCCATGGTTAGGGCTGGGAATTTCGGGATCGGGTAATCGGGTACCCGATACCCGACCCGAAAAAATCGGGTATCGGGTACCCTATACCCGAAAAATTAGGGGTCGGGTTTGGGATCGGGTATTTAGGGTCTAAAAAAATCGGGTATCGGGTATACCCGATCGGGTATCGGGTATACCCGAAATACCCGAATATTTAATTAAGTGTATTTTAAATTCACCCAAATTCCCATAATCCCAAATTCGAATATAGTCCCTAATTCCCAATTTCCCAGAATCCCAAATTCCCCCAAATTCGCTGGTTTGAAATTCCCATTTTCCCTTCCTTTCCCTAATTCCCTTCGTCTTCGTGACTCGTCAGTCTCAGGAGTCTCCGCCTCCCGCCCTGCTGTTCCAGGATCTCCGGCCTCCCACCCAGCGCCCCTCGCCCGCCCGCCCGCCGTTGCCGTTTCCGCCGCCGCCTAGGACTTCGCCCCGCAGCAGCCCAGATCCGAGACGGCGAGACTTCGCGAGTCGTTCCCGTCGTTCCGCCGCCGCCTAGGACTTCGCCCCGCAGCAGCCGCACCGCCTCCGATTTCCAACAACCGCTGCTTCTTCTTCTTCTTCTTCTTCTTCCTTTTTTTTTTTAAATAAACAGATATGCTTTTTTTTGTCTTGGTTTGAGAATTGAGCAAAAAAAATAAAATTCTGTACAGATTTGAAAGTTGCTACAAATCGACGGTGGTGGTTGAATTTTGGTGGAATTTCGTTGTGAGTTTTGGTGGAATTTTGGGTTGAATTTCGATGGAAACTGGAAACGTGAAACTGAGTCGACTCGGGTAATTTAGGGTACCCGAATACCCGACTCGGGTACCCGAGTCGGGTATTAGGGTACCCGATTTCAATTTCGGGGTCGGGGTCGGGTATAGGGTTTAGGGGATTTTCGGGTTCGGGTACCCGATTTTTTCGGGTAGGGTACCCGAACCCGACCCGATTCCCAGCCCTATCCATGGTGATCCATAGGGATTTGAAGTCTATAAATAGGGCCATACTTTTCATTGTAAAATAATCATCCCTTGCCCTAGTTTTAGACGCCATCTTTGAGATCTGTTGGCATCCGAAGCTTAGGAATTTAATTGATTTCATAGTGTCGATTTTTAATTAGGTTTCAATTTAGTTTTGTTTAGCTTTTATTCTTAGATTGTGATTGCGTGACACAATTACACGTTCAAGACGTTTACGGTATTTCGTATTTCAATTCAATTTATTTTGTTTAATCATGTTTACGTTTTTCGTTCATGTTTATGCTTTCTTTTTAAGTATGCAATTTAAATTATGCACTTTAGTTTCACGCCTAGATTAGTTGGTTTTTAATTTACAAGTATTTAATTTCTTAAGTTAGGTTTAATTTGAGTTGTTTAAATTCTTGCCTAGGTTAAGTTTAAATTCAAGTCAAGTTTAATTTAAGTTTAAGTTTAAGTTTAAGTTTTTAAAATCAAACTCTTTACTGCTTTCTTTTATTGCTTTTTCCTACGATACTACTAAAAGCCCTTTAAGACTTTCCTTGAGAGATGACACTGGGTCAACTTACCATCATTAGGATGTCCTTGTTCTATTGCAAGTCAACTTAGAGGTGTTTCTAGTTGAGTCATAGAGCCAACAAAGTTCTGATAGAAGGATCGGATTTTACCAATAAAGAACAAAAATATTTTTAGTATGAACCATCACATTTAACTTTACATAAAATCAAGCTTAGTAGTTCAACACGTACATTTCGAAAATAGAACCTCACATGTTTTGTAGACAACCAAGCAACTGAATTGGTATGGTCAGGAACCTAAATATATCCTCTTTTGTGTAGGCCTACAAGATAAGTTCTCGACTTAAACTCGTAGTCCTAAAACTAATATTACCATTTTCATAACTAATCATCAATTTCTAACTAGATTCTCAACACTTGGATTTTCAAAATTTAATAAATCTTGAAAAATATTTTATCGACTAAGAATACCAACAATACCCTTACTCGAACTTCTACTCGAAAAAATTAACTTAATTAGTTGTTATACCTTCTATACAAGGTATAACTTAAAAGTGTGTTCTCTTTATTTGATAAATTTATCATGAAAAAATGAAGGATAACGAAAATTTCTTCATTTAAAGTTTAAACGCCTCATTTCTTTTCCTTCTATACAAGGTATAACTTAAGGTGTGTTTTCTTTAGTTGATAAATTTATCATTAGAAAATAAGGGATAACCGAAATTTCTCCCTTTAAAGTTTAAACGCCTCCTTTCTTTTCCCTCATTATTTACGAAAGAAATTTAATTTCCATTCATTCTTTTCACTTCAAAAAGTAATAATATAATCCCTTCGTTTTTAGTATGATAGTATTATCCCTCTTAAAAGTGAAAATAGGGAATGAGAAAGAGTAGCTTTTTTTTGTAGAAAATAAGAAAAAAGAAATAAGTAAGAGATTTAATTAAAGGAAGAGCTTTGTTATTCTCTCTTTCCCATAATAAATTTATCAACTAAAGAGAACATACCCTAAAGTTATAATTTTTATTTTAAAATACATCTTAAAATTCTTCATAGAATTGAGGATGGTTATGATAACAGGAGTATGGTTCACAATATAACTAATAGATTTTTGAATTTGAGGTTATTTTCTGTCTTCTGTTCAGGGAAGTGGGTACTGGGTATACATCATCGAGCCTAGCTCATTGCCTCATTGGCTATAAATTAGGCCTTAATTAAGTTTTCAATTATACTTTTAACTGATTCTATCTATATAGATATACAAACGGAAAGTGAAATGAAATACTAATATTCACAAATTTACAGCCAAAACTCATCAATAATGCAATTTCCGTTTCTCTCTATATATATATATATGTGCGCGAGATAAGAGCCTACGATATAAACACTTATTAACATATAAAATACGAACTACCTAAAATGTATGAATTATATGTAGAACACATATAAATTCGTTGTGTAAATATATGAATTGCGAAAAATAAATTTTTTATTACCTATGAAATTCGAACTCGGAACCATGAATTCATACATCAAGATGATGAATTAATCGTAGATCTTGGTGATCTAAAAACTGAAAATGATTTTTATTTTATATTTTAAAATATATTTATATTTTAGCCCACCCCTGTATATATTAAGTTGATATCCTCGAATAGAAAATCAGAAAGAGCAGAGTTAGGTAGTATTAAAAAAATTCGTAAGAAGAAAAAAGTAAATGTTGTTGGTAAATTAATAAAATGGCAAAGGTGTAACAAGGGAGGCATTCCCTAAATCCGGGTGCACGAAGCCATAATTGGTCAAGACTTGATTATCCGCAAAATTAAGCGCTCTCTCCATGCCGACCCTGCACGAGTCCCCCTCATACGCCGGGTTATGCTCCCCGCTGCACGGCTGGCACCCCGTGAAATGCGTCACGAACGGCCTCCTCTCCTTCACCGCCACCTCCACGTCCACCTCCGCATGCCGCCGCCGCCGCCCCTCCCTCCTCCCCAGCTCCTCAAACCTCCCGACGATCCCGATCCAGTAGCCATGCAGCGCGTACTCATTCTCCACGTAGATCCTCTCCCTCCACCTCCTCTTCCCCTTCAACATCAGGTACACCAGCGCCGACTGGTCGTCGGAGTCCGGAAACATCTTGTCCTTGAGCGTGGCTCTCTGCATCTCCCCCCATCTCTTGAACCTGGGGCTCTTGGGGCCCATCCCGCCCCACGCCTCCAGGAACTCCATCGACCACCCGCAGTTCCGGATCAAGAACACGCCGGCGTTGAGCGACACCCAGCTCTTCTTCTCGTAGATCATGTCGGGCCAGCCGTGGACCACCAGGTTGTGATCCTTGTACCTCTCCAGCGGCACCGCGAACTCCATGTCCGTGAAGATCGCATCCGAGTCCACCCAGAACAGCCACTCCGCCTCCGGGTGGGCCACCATGGCCGCCCGGATCACCGGTATCTTCGCCCAGTACGACCGCATCTCCGGCTGCAGGAACGCGTTGTTGTACAAGATTCCGTAGCTGTGGATTCTGCAGTAATCCACCTTGTTCTTGAAGAATCTTAATAGCAAATGGTCTCCCGATGGATTGCTGCATGGCGACGGCTGAGACCCCGTGATCACAAACACGCGATTCTCCGATTTTGAGAATTGGGGATGGACTTTCAACCACTCGTCTCTTTTCTCGTCCCACTCGCTCTCGGCCTTATCCGTCGTGTATACGGTTTCCGGGTCGTCGTAGAACGTCGGACCCTTCGATTCGATGCGGGATGAGAATCGGAGCCATGGATCGGCCAAGGTCAATATTGGAATTAATATTACAAGTGATGCCGCTGCCGAAATGCATAACCTCCAACAAATTGATGGTTTTTTTTGGAGGATGGGTTTCGCCATTTTTTGGATTTTGTGTGATCACTCTAGTATGTATGGATATATATGGTTTTATTATATATGGGTGTGTGGAGTTTTTTTTTTTCTTTACCTTGATTATTTAATAAGAATTCCGAGGTGGGAGATATGTTTCTGTTTTTGGTCAGAATTAATAAAAGATATAGTAATTGATTTGTATGAAATGCAAATCTGATGTTTCCGCAACAGGATGCTTGCATTTAATTACGACGGCTGTAATGTATGCCCGACCTAACTCGTTAACGCCACAATCCAAGGGGAGGTTTACTCTTGAAAATGACTATGGAATTTTGTGTCGTATATATCCGGAGAAAGAATTCTTCAACCATCTCATTCTTTTCGTGAGATTTCAATCTTTTCTTCTTTAGAGGAATTTGACGTTGAATCTGTAGGTTTATGATTTAGGAAGTGAGAATGGGTTGCACATCTCTCTATTTGTTTGTTCAATTTTTATTTTCTATCTGCATCTCATGGTGAGAAAAGTCACGAAAGCAGAGGATATGTTGGGAATTGTTAGCCTATTTTTGATGTGATGATTGAAATAAGTTGTCGCCTTTTTAGGGAAAGTAAGTACTATACTTTTGAATAGTATTACATCTTTTTTTTTTTTTTTTTTTATTGGGAAATGGAAGTGGTATTTGAATCCTAAAAACTGGCTACTAATTAAGATAATAAAATTTGTATCGTCCATTAATTACATTACATAACTTTTTTTTTATAACATTACATAACTTTTTAAAACCACGAACTTATAACATTTAGTAAAATCACTACTATATAGTATGTTCATTCCTTTTTTCTACTATAATCTTCTAAGTGCAACATATTCCTAAGGAGTTGTGGATTTTCCTCTCCCCACTTAATTATTTGTATAAACCAAACCTACATGGGGACCCTTTTTCACTCTACTGCTGCTGTTGAACAAGTATGAAGATGGAGACTAGTCATAGCAACTATATATTCAAACGTTTTTGTCAAAATCGTACTTCTCCTTCGCAGATGGAGAAAGAAGCAATCTGCGTAGAAGCAAGCCTTTGCCAGATATTCCTGGGGCGGGAGCATCTCCTCATCGCCATCTCCGTCGCCATCATCGATGTTGAGGGGCTCGAAATTTCTGCCTTGCCATCGTTATAGACTTATAGTTGTGTGCACCACATGCCTAATGCACATATTTGTGGTGGTGGTGAGATTGGAGAAATTCTAATAATGAAAGATAAAAATATTTAATTATAAATTTTATTAATTATAAAAAAATTAATGCCCATATATATATATGTGTGTGTAAGAGTAACAAATCCCTAAACATAAATTAAATAAGAGCACCAACATTGGTTGAGGTGTAGTTGATTTAATTATGCTTACTCATATTAATTAGCTTTGAATTTTTGAGTTTTGATTAAATTTAAATTAAAAAATTACAATAATTGAAATAAATTGAGAGAATTTGTGAGGAATGAATGAAAGAAATTGAGAGAAAATATTGTAGAAATAGTGTAAGGAGTGGTGTTATTTATAGATGAATTAAAAGAAATAAAAAATAAAAAACGGTGAGTTAATAGCTGTAACATTTTTTTTTCAATTTTCTTAAAAATAAAATAAAATCAAACACGTACAATGCCCGCGCCAGACTTATAATGCCCACTTAAGCTTGGCTCGTTGGATAAGCCGCGCCTCGAACTCTCCAATGCCGCATCGATCGGCTCATCACTAAGGGCGGCTTTTTGGTGATCCAGTGCTGATGCTCAAGTCTATTTTAAATCCATGTGTTTATAAACATGCAAATACTGTACACAAGAGTCAAGACGGATGCATAATTATAGTTTGAATGAATTTACACATGATCATATACAGTGACGTAGCCAGACTTTTTAGTTAGGGGGGCCAAATACTCTCTTCGTAACCAGCTAAATTTATTTTAATTTTCTAATATGGAATAAATATAAGTAAAAAACATCTAATCACTTATTCATTTTTATTACCAATTACACTTATTTTGATGGAAAAACAGAGAAAAATATATTTTCATCCATTTTCCATCATTTTCACATATTTACTATGATGGAAAATTTTCTTTGGCCAGTGTGAAATATTTTATCGGGCATCCCCTTTTCACTCATTTTCTCTCCAATATTGGATAATATTATCCTAAGTATGGGTGTGAAAATATTTTTCAACATTTTATCATCTTTTCATCTCTAGCAAAACATATGATAAAAAAAAATGAGAAAAATATTTTCTCACCTTTTCTTATCTATCATTTTCCAATAGTTTTTTTTTCAACTGAAGTAAACGCACCCTTAAAACACTAGTTTTACAATCGTTCAATAGCTTATCTCCTTTATGTAGAGAAAAATTGGGATTATTACTAAAATAAGAATATTTATGTATTTATTTAATATTAAATATAAAATTACTAAAATACCCCTAGTGTTTTTGAAATTTCCAGGGGGGGCCAGTGCCCCCACTGCCCCCCCCCCCCCCCCCCCTCTAGCTACGTCAATGATCATATAAATATATTTAATTGGGCATAATTAGCCCATTTGTTTGGACTTATGAATTGGGCACATGACCAATACACTTTTCGGGTCATGTAATTTCGGCCCATTCTTTTGTTGTAAAATTATACTCCTAAAATTGCATGTCGCCATGACTCTTCTCCATCCTCACATCTTCTTCCAGTTTGCATGATTCATCAGTCGACAATCATTTAGCTTTTATTATGAGTAAAGTACCCTGGTTAGGGAATTTTGCAAGCGAAAAATAGATCACCAATCTTTAATTTTGAAGACATATTATCCCTTGTTCTGAAGGCATAAATCCCTAGCTACTTACCTAAACTATCAGTTTTCAAGATTGAAACAAATTTCATATATATTGATTCAAACATCCTATACACATGAGAAATTAATTAAAGTCAAATCATTACGTAATTCTTTTGACAAGTTCTTCTCCACCATGTTTCTATTTGCTGACCTGCAAAGAATACTCTGTTCTACTAGAATAAATCTCAATTTGCAATGCTTGCACATGGTCTACTTCCAACAACACAACTACAGAGTCAATATGTATATAGATGTAGAATTAGCCAGCAAGGATGCTTTTACACACACACACTGCTAAAATGAGTGTATTTTTTACAAGAAATTCCGTGAATTATAATTAAGTGACAATAAATTAAACCCGAAACCAAAAGGAGCCAGCGTACTTAATTAAATCATGTGTATACAGGGGCGAACGTGCATTTCTATATTAGTATATAACAAGACATAAAAGTAACAAACTCTAACACTTCTTTTTAGTAGTAGATGCTTTCACTTTGAATGTCAAATATACATATATATAGCCCTACAACTACACGTGGATCGGATATAAATTGTAAAATGTAAATTCGATTTAAAAGATAATAATATTGATGGCCCCAATTCCAAGGTTGGGCGAGGCCAAACAACTCAACTACGCCAACCTATTACATACATACATTTTCAACTTTGATATATATATATGTTGAAGCCATCCATTGTAAATATATATAATTAAATATCAATGTGTATATATATAAGTTTCGATCATCTTATAATGCCTTTCAGATTAACTCAATTGTAAAAATGCAATAAAAGTTACAATGAAAACAAACATCAGATTTACATGGGATACATTGACATTATTACAAATATTGCACAAAATAACAAGTAAAAGTAAAAGAAGCAGATAGAGTTAATTATGGCAGGAACTTAAGTCTTGTTGAAGCTGGAGCTGCATAGCTTCTACTCCTGTGGTATTGCAATTGATCTCCAAGCAAACACATTCTCTCGTCGTCTCCCAACTCAAACGCTTTCTCTTCCTCAATCCTCCCGTACGCAACACTCTTGCTCCGCCTCACTAGAAGCATCGAGCGGCGGAGCTCCTCCTCAGTTCTCCCGGCGCGAGCGTGGGCGAGGCTCATGAGATCCCGCAATTGCTCGTCTGCACTTCTGAAAGCTGAGTTGGCGCTGGGCAGAGTTGAAATGTGCGGCGTGGGGCAGCCCATGGCGTTGCCGTAGGTGACCCCGCCGCCGCCACCCGTCGCCGCGAGGCTCTGCATGTAGAGGTCCCGGGCTCGGGCCAGAGCCCGAAGAGGACATTTGATGTAACGGAGGAATTTGCTCTGTGTCCCAATCCTTTTCGATCTCATTTTTCTCTTTAATTGATGGAAAATTGAAGCAAGCAGGGATATTGCTTCAACTCACTGCCTTATATATATTGTGGTATTTAATTATTTGTTGGAGCATATATAATATACTATGTTGCAATTTAAAAGTGAGGCGTCGCGAGTTGGGAGGCTCTTTTGGCGGTGTGGACCAAGGAGCACATGGATGGATGCCATGCAATTCCAACTTTGATAAGTAAATTGAAATTTGTAATTGTAAAAGTGGTGGACTTTTTCAGAAAATGCGATTGGATTTAACAAATTTATCAGCTCTATCCCTACCTACATCATCAAACTTTGTATATTTGAAGTTATAAAAGTAATGATGCTTGTCTTGTAAATGGGGTTGCAGGCAGCAACAATGCCATTTTTGAAGGAGTCTTAGCTTCCTTTAATATTTAAAGGGATAGACAACAGCTAATTTGTGGAGTACTAAGCCAAAAGTTTGTTGCCAGCCCAAAAAAAAAGAAGTCATCGATTTGCTTTTTTAAGGTTTTTGTTGGTCTATCATGTTTTTGGAATATTGATTCTAGTGTGCACCACTTCAACCTGTAGTTTTTGTAATTCAAGCCACACTTATTTATAACTTGATCCCTTTTTGAGAGTTTTATAGCTAGGAAGGAGAGTGTGAATTTAAGGTAAGGTGTTAGAATTTCTGAGAGTTAATTATATTTATCAATTTTATACTATTTTAAATAAAATTTTGTTATTTAATAAGATCGTGTTGGTACACCAAATTAGGCCTGATGGCACAATAATATGGGTTTATATTAATATGATTGTTTGGTATCCAAGATTATTTAACTATCAAACTTGAGATTCAGGCAAGGCCCGGTCTAAAACAATGTTTCTATTTGGTAAAAAAATCATGTCCCACCTTCGGATTGCACACAGCTATAGATTGATGATTTGGTTGATACAGAAAAAAAGTTTCCAATTCGATACCTGATCTCTAGATTTTCTTACTCTTAATTTAGTTCTTGTTGGGATGAGATAACTTTCTCTGATATTTTTCGAACTCAATTGAAGTCATTGCTCTGATAATTTTCTATAAATTCAATTGAAGTCAATGTTGTTCTTTCTCTGATTTTAAAAAAAGTTTACAATTGAAGTCGTTGTTCTTTCTCTGATAATTTTCAAACTCAATCTTTGTATTTTCTCTCTGATTTTATTTCTTGTTGAAGGATATAGTTATCATTTTTGAAATGTTGTAAGGTTATTTTGGTCAATGTATAAGTCAATCTAGAAATTAATACATGGATACACTAAATACACTATAAAGGACATATAGTCTTAGATTAATAAGGTTTCAGTTTAGGAACCATCTGTGGAGGCCATTGATAATGCAGCAGCAATTTGCAGAGGAGTTAGTTGTACTTGGGAGAAAAAAGTTGGGAGTCCTCACATGGTGGCACAGCTCTCGTTGTCAGTGGTTGCCGCTGCCACCATCGGTGGTGCAGCGTGCCGGAGAAATCAATCCTCATTGCCCACCAAGAAATCTCTCTCTCACACACACACAGAAAGGAGCTACATTTTGGGAGATAACCAGAGCTGAGCATGCAGAGTGAAGAACAGATTATGATAGTGAATGCTACTTATTATAAACAATTGTATAACTACCAAATGTTCCACAAGTAGTGTATAACAAGACTAGATGTCTGCCAAGATGTGGCTGCACACCGATATCTACGCTTGGAACCAACGTTCTTAAATGGTTAAAAATCATACAACGCCTAAGAAGCTGAACTCAGACTGCAAGAACTTTCGCTTCCATCTACTCAACCAGATTTTCATACAGCTAACTAACTAACTCACTCTTGTAAGAATCCTGTGGTGATTTTGTCTTAGTTCCATGTTTCTACACGTTGTGATTCTACATCATCCAGCTTCTGAGGTTTGGAAAATATTCCTCGTTGCATTTTCCCGAATGAAAAAAGAAAGGGATAACAAGAAAAGGAGTGAGGTTCACTTGAATTGGCGCTCTAGGCAACTGTTCTTCGATCAACAGAAACTTCGTCTACACTTTCGGGCAATGCTTTTGTCGTCAAAGGCAAGTCCACGAGCACGGTTGGAGGGGCAAAATACATGTGCAGCGACATCATGCAGATAATGATTCCCAAAAAGAGCTGCACGCAAACAGTTACAATACATAATAGTCTAACTTGTGTTGATTATGTATGATGAAAGTGGGGAAGCACGAGATTTGAAGAAAATCAGAGATATACAACTCACCTGAAGAGTTGGTTTGAAATTGAAAATGTATACAGATACCAGCATTGTCAATAACATGGCCATCGACGTGGAATACACCTGTTGAGAAGGAAGACAGATTCCACTTATTTACCACATGTCATACTAGAAAAAAAGAAGAAATAGTAGACTATAAGCAATTGCCTCCAATACTCAAAATCAAGTACCATGACATTGCGGGAAGAAATTATAACGAAAATGATGATGGAAGTAATATGCACCTTAACAATGTTATCTGCATACTTCATCAACCACGATACTAATAGCCCAGTCGAACCAAGATTTAACACTACCAGCCAAGTTGTTAGACTGTATCCATTGAAAAGACGTTGCCACCATGGACCATTCTCGAATCCACTTCTAAAATCATCCGTGGCAAGTTTGGCCATGTTGAATATTGCACCAAATCTGAGAGGTAGAATTTGCTATATTGCATCAACAAAAAACACCCTTAACAGGCTCCTAATCCAAGTCAATACCCAGAAACGAAGAAATGAAATGTAAATAAGAAAACCCTTTGTCATTCTCCTCTATCCCCCGTTATCTCAGAAAATATTATAGTTGTTTCATTATGAAGATGTCGCGAGTCTGCTAGGGCGGTTCATATTGAGTAATTACATTCATCACGTGTAAGTAGAATGGTCCAGTACTACCAAAGGAAACTTACGTGTATAATTGAATATTCTGCCAATATAAGCTGTCATTGTTCTTTTTCATCAAGAATTCAGTGTAGACACCAGCCAATGCAGAGAGACAAGCAGATAATACACCCAGCATGTATCCTTGAATTGGAGACGAGAAGAGCGACTCACAAGAAGTTTCTCCACAACCTTTGACCTGTGTTAACATAACATAAAGAACTCAGATTACAAGAACCAGAAGTGCATATTGGCATAGACTAGTTATATTAACATGAAACGCTATACGAGCGAGGACAGTGATCATACAACTCCCAATTGAGAAAACAAGAGCTTACGTGTTGATATAATCAGGTATAACATTGATTATTCTATGAGTCCTTAAACCAAGCATCACCATCCAACTCTCATAAGTTTAACCTCTGTTCAATCTAGAGAGAACTCTTCGATCAAAATACAGAATTCCAAACCACCACCACCTTATACCCTTAATAAGTCAAATTTTTACGACAATAATGTTCCCAATCAGCCACATTGTCATTGTAGTTCACATTAAAGTAGAAGAGTAAGTAAAATTGAGCTGTACCTGGCTTGTCGTTGTTCCAATAGCCAATAGAAAGATAGCCATCCACTGCAAATTAGAAAGCTTCCTCCTCAAAAACAGCCTAAAATGGGAAATAAAAGTATATGCCAATTGTAGAACATCAACATCTACACAAGAGAAAGCTATGTGTAGCACTCTATTAAATGAAGCAAAGCCTTCGGATACTTAAAGTTTCAGTTACTGATATTTACGCCACCCAACAAGAGGATGCGAATAGGACTATAGGAGTAAGCACCTGAACAGTATTCCAGTCGTAACAATCTTTAAGTTTCCCATTATCTGATAAGTGGAGGTATCAACATATGTCAATGTAGCAAACTGCACATTGTTGTGAATGAGGTATATGACTGATGGAATCGGATACAATCGAACACTTCTCCACTCAGTCGTGATTTTAGGAGGAGGTGATGCCTGGCATTCTCTCCACAGCATCATACTAGACACAATTAGCTGCATCCAAAATGAAACTTGATACTAGTTAATGAATTGCAGAAATCTAATGTGATTAACATTCAACTACACATTAACACAGATTTTCTGAACTTCCAATTTCATAAATTGTTGTTAACCTTCCTCCCACGACCGCCCACCAACCAACCAAAAGAAAACAAACCTAATCTCATAAAAGAACAAGACATATAGTTATATCCTAACCTCAATTAGATTAACTCCCTTAGATGCTATACCCAGCAGCATATTTTTCTCACTTTATCAATACGAAACTCCAAACATTACATTTAATGAAGTCAAGTTTGAAGCTAACAGAACTAACCATACATTTTCAAGAATCGATGTACTTACCTTAAAAACTTCAGCAAGAAAAGGCACAGTGGCATAGTCATACTTGTACCCGCCGTTACTCTGAGATAATGTCGTCAATATTCCCTGCCAATTTCACCCAAAAGGAACAGACACTCATTTCAAAATCACATTTTTGGGGCAATTTTGAAACGATACATACGCATACAAGCAGATCAAGTCCGTTTGGATAAAGTATTTCAAATTTGAGCTGTAATAAGTGAGGGAGAGTAAACCTGAGAGCTTGTGAGAATGGTGAGGACTGAAGCGACGACGTACCACTGCATCTTCTTCTCCCCTTCACGCTGCACCACACTGTAAAATTGCTCACTCGTACATCAGGATTGAGAGCGGATTTGATCTTGCGTGAGAAATTCTGATTGTGCCCCTTTAATTTTGGAAATTCGGAAAAGAAACCCCTAGGTTTTACATAATTGTAGTAATTAATCGAACCGATCGTCTTTTAAATTCTCTGACTCGGACCGATCGGAAATGGAACAAAAAAATCGATCCATTTCTAATTTTTAAATGGTTTATACTCAATATATTAATCATTTTTTCTGGTTTATATACTAGGAAAAATATACGAATTTTATCCATGGTTTATATGATCACTTTTTAATTTAATTTTAAAATATATTAATTTATAATTTATTTACAATTATCCTACGACAAGGGCCTCCAACGAAATCGAAATTAATGTGGTACATACTGTAGTGGGCAAATTTTGTATAACCCATTTGAATAAATATTCACGGCCCAAACGTCTAGCCCAATTCAAAACACTGAATTAATTTCAATTAATTCAGCATGTACTCTAAGTCATCAAGGCCCATCGACCTAAATCCTAGAAAGGGTACCGACTTAGGGAAGAAGGCAGGAAACGGATCGGGGATATCGACCCCACAAATATCGGAACAACTAGGGTTTAAAGAGACGTGTCCGCAAAACTCTAACCGTCAGGCTATCACGGGATAAATAAAGACCAATTATGTCAATAGAGTTGGACGATCATTCGCACTCCAATACGTTATCTCCACCTTCTCTCCCCACTCGCACTACTCTGCCTCCACGCTCTTAGCCTTAGGTTTTCCGGTGACCTGATCAACCGGGACGACCCAACGGCCAACGCCAACGGCCCTCGCTCATTGTTGAATCGCCCTTCAACTTCGTCGACCAGATCGACCCGATTTACTCTTTCCTTTACTATCTTTCAATTATTTCAATACGATTTTTTAATATTGTTTATTGACTTGAGCGTCGGAGACCCTTCCATCGACACCCCCATCGATGCTTTAAGAAGGATTTTAACGTTGTTCGTGTTTCAAGTTGCTAGTGTCCATCGTACCAGACGACCTCGACGTCCTTATCCGTAATTATTGGATCTATCTCCAACACATACATAACAAAATCAAAATTGATGTATCAATTTCTTAAACGAAACGATGCATAATATTGCATAAAATATAAATTAATAAAACTCAAATACTCACCCTCACCCGTCACCCCACCCCCACCCCACCCCACCCCACCCCACTCACCCAAATTTCATAATGTTTTGAATATAAAAAAGTACATGTTTAAATTATTATTATTATTTTTAAAATTGACATGTTTTTCATGCATAATATTGCATACAAAATGTATATATTGCAAACAAAAATATATTATATTTTGCAACTAATCATGTATTTCTCGCCATTGACCCCTCCACGCTCTGTCGTTTTGTTTTTTGTTTGTTTGTTGTTGTTTTTTTTTTTTTAAAGTTGACATATTTTTCATGAATAAGTTGACACACAAAAATGCATGCATTTTTTACATCGTTTAAATCGAGGGTGGGGTCAATTTTTTTTAACGTAACTTTGCACACAAATATTCATAGCATTGCACACAAAAATGCATGCATTTTGTGCATGGTTCAGACGACGGAAGGGGGTGGGTTAATGGTGAATACTTGATCTGTCGCATAATGCAATGTATTTTTGTGTACAGTGCTTATGCATTTTTGTGTGAAATGTTATGTCATCCACTTAATTTGCGATTTATTGAAATGAGAAAGAAGAGAAAATGAAGAACTTAAAAACAATACTTGAAAGCACAGAGAAACAAGTTAAGGGTCAGGCCTCGTTAAAACCTCCTTAAAGAAAACCCCGCAGAAAAAACCTTTATGGATGACAAACCGCCCACGGCAACGACAAGACTGACCCCAACCACACTTCTTTTTTGTTTTTTCTATGCTATGCCTTTTGAATTACTTTTATTTATTATTTGTTTTTTGTTCTTATTATTTATTACTCCCTCCATCCCATGAATCTTGACACGTTTGATTTCGGCACGGGAATTAAGAAATTGTAGACTAGTGTTTTAAGTGCGTAGTTAATAAAATATAAAAGTGATAAAGTATGAGAGCTGAAATGGAAATTTTATTAAAAAGAAAAGGAAAAAAGAGAGACCAGATACATAAGGAAACAAGCAAAATAACCCGCAAGAAACCTCGGGTAACCAAAAAAGAAACCAAGACTAAGAGAATATTTTAAGCGGGTCGTCCTCGTCTAAAACATCGTCCTCTTCATCGTCCAACAAATCGCCCCATTTTTTCTTCATTTTTGAAGAGGCCACAACCGACATAGCATGGGCTGCATCGGTAGAGTTAGAGGAGTTGATCACAAAGTTTTGCAGTATCTGTCCTCCAGACTGAGCAAACTTCGCTTTATTCAGGAACTCCACAGCCGAAGAAGTGTCAAGACCAAGTCCATACATATCATCACTGCGTGCTGAATTTTGGAAATCCGAAGACATGCCATTGATTATGAAACGACGGAGCCTGTGCTTGATAGAAGAATCAGAAACTCTCCCCTTCTTGGTGATAGCCCCTTTCGGACGCCCTCGTGTACGTGAAATGGGTCCTGTCGTCCCAGTCAAAGTTAGCACAGCGTTGTTGTCAGTCATAACAGCAAGCGGCTGAACAACCAGGGGTGCAGAAGTCCTCTTGTGTTCCTGCTCAACTATCTCAATTTGGCTCTTTTCGTCATCTGAACCAGACTGTTCTATATCCTTTCTACCCTGACTGTCCTGAGGGATGCAAGCATCTGAAGCTCGGCCTCCATCAGAAGGCGGCTTGTCCATGTTATCATCACCATCAAGAGAAACCAACACAGCAAAGGGATTGGATGAGGTAGGATCTGAAGACTGTCCAATCTCAGCTAAAGCTTGTCCAGCCTTTGTTGGAGATTCCTGATTTCCGGTGTAGGGACGAGGATCAACCCTGTGGTCATCCACCTTGTAGTGACCACGTTCCCGGCCCTGATGTTCCGTAAAGCCCATCGTGGTCGTTTTACTCTTTCTGCATTGGTTAGCAGTATGTCCCACAACATTGCAAACGGAGCAGTAAAAAGGCAAATTCTCATATGGAAACTTGACAGTAAAATCAGTGTCGCCACACTTAATATCTAAAGCCTCAGGAATATCAGCCGAAACATCTAACTCAACAAGAATTCTAGCAAAGTGACCCACATGAGCCTGTGCAGACTGACCATCAATCAAGATAGGCATTCCCACTTCTCGTGCGACCCCGGAAAGAACCTCTGGGTGCCAATATTCATGCGGCAAGTTAAAGATTCTAATCCATACCTGAACAAGGGTAGAAGGCGTTTTGTAGGGATCAAAATTCGGCACCCAAGCCTGGAGATGTAGTATACCTAAGCGTAGACGCCAAGTCGTTTTAGTGAAAGCCGCTGCCTTATCCTCGTCGGTTGTGAAATTAAAAGTGAAGAAACCTTTTCCGAGAGGATGAATTGACCAACCGGCAGACGGTTTCCAAAGCTGCTGAAGTTCCTCCCAAAGATCCGCTGCAAACCGAGGTGAATCACCTTTGCGGAGGATCAGTCGGCCGTGAACCGCATGGGCGAAACGCCGGACTTGTCGTTGGTGGAAAGAAGGGTCCAAAACAAGGCAACGCTTGAGATCCACCAACTCCGGCCGGAGGATTGAATAGTTATGAGCCGGGACGTCCCTAGGTTTGGAAACTTGCTTGGTCGGACTGCCATCCCTAGCCTTCAGCTTATCTGCAAAAGAGGCATTCGGCTCAGGAGGAGGCGACACCTTCGGACCAGACGGGGGGGCCATCGAAGGGTTCGGAAGAGCAGCAACACCCGAACTTCGATCCAGAGGAGCGGTCTCGGAGTTCTCTCCTACAACGAAGGAGGAACGAGGAGTATTTGGGAGAAAATTTGTAGAGACGACCGGCAGATTGAGCGCACCTCTGTCGCCCGGTGAACTGAGTCCACCGGAAGCCAAAGACGGCGGCGGGAACCAACCAACGCTGGAGGAGCCATTGCCGCCGTTTGACGCCATCGGAAGATCAACGGCGTGTGGTCGCCGAGGTCGCCTTTTTCAGCCGTTTCCTCCTGTAAATAATTCGGCTCATCCGCCAAGGCTCGCATCCACCACTATGTGAATCGACCTGCCGTCGCCGCCGCCGCCTCCGTCTCAGTCGCGAATCGGTCCAGATTCCGCCGTGAGAAGAGGATAGATCGGGCGAAGAGCTCGCGAGGAAGAGGTGGAGCACGCGAGGAAGAAGCTCGCAGCAGCTGCTGCTGCGCCGCTGTGAAGAGTGCACAGCAACGGCTCCAGGCTGCGGTTCTTCAGCGGACGAGCAGCAGATGCGGCGGCGTGGCTGGCGTCGCTGCTGTCAATCCGCGGCGAGGTTGCTCCGAGCGCGGATGGCGGGCTGACGGGAAGTCAACGCCGGGCTTGTGCTGATTGCTTCGGTTGATAGAGAGAGAGAGTTGAGGCAGAGGTGTTGCTGTCACGGCGGCAGCAATTCTCGCCGTTAGAAGAGAGAGGGACGACGGCGGTGGAGGCTGCCGCCTGTTGCGAGATCGGGTCAAAATTGGAACAGGAGATATCGCCCAATCATTCCCCCCTGTAGGGGGTGTTTTGGATAAAGTATGAGAGATAATGTAATAAAAGTGATAAAGTAGGAGAAAGAGGGTAAGAGCATCCGCATCGCTTACACGATGCGGCCTACTCGTGTAAGGCCGCTATTGTGTAAGACGATGCGGCCCTTGCCTACACGAGGGCTACACGTTCTAACGTGTAGCCCATTTGCCCGTTGATGAAAGGCGCGTGTGAAACACGCGCCATTAAAAAAAATATATAGAAAATTCGATTTTTTGAAATTTGAATTTGAAGGCAGCTTTGACTGCCTCGGTTTGAGTGCAAATTTGATCGTTCGATATATATATATATATATTTTTTTTTAATTTTTTTCTTCTCTTTATATTCTCTTTTCCTCCTTCTTCTTCCTCACTTTCACTCCACAATTCTCCTCTTTCAATTTACACTTTTCAAGTCTTTTCTTCTTTTTTCTTTCGACAATGGCGGAATTCGACCACGGTTCTTCGTCTGATTCATCCGACGGTGTAGCTCACGCGATCATAGAGGAGATAGAGTTGCAGAAACAATTGCTTGCTCAAATCTACACCCAACCGGCGCCGGAGCCGGGACGTGTTAAACGTCCCCGGTCTTACGTCCACCGTGATCGTGAGGATGCCCATCTACGTCTTATGCAAGACTATTTCAACGAAAATCCGACGTACAGACCTACATTTTTCCGATGGCGTTTTCGAATGCAGAAGGAGCTGTTCTTGCGCATCGTCGAGGTTGTTCAAGGTGAAGATACTTACTTCCATATGACCACTGATGCAATAGGTCGGGACTCTCTCTCCCCTTTGCAGAAATGCACGTCGGCTATCCGCCAATTAGCCACCGGCGTCAGTGCGGATACTTTTGACGAGTATCTCAAAGTCGCCAACTCTACCGAGTGTGTATGCCTCAAAAAGTTTTGCAAGGCTGTCATCCGGGCTTTCGGAGCCCATTATCTGCGCTGTCCAACGTCGGAGGACATCACACACCTTACTCAGATGCACGAGGCACGACATGGATTTCCCGAGATGCTCGGGAGTCTTGATTGTATGCATTGGGGATGGAAGAATTGCCCTAAGGCATGGTACGACGCATATACACGCGGTGATCAAGGAGAGCCAACCTTGATCATGGAGGCCGTTGCATCCCACGATCTGAGGATTTGACATGCCTTTTTCGGTGTCGCTGGTTCGAACAACGACATCAACGTTTTCAACCAGTCGCCTCTCTTCGCCGACGTGTTGGATGGAACGGCCCCGCCTGTGCTCTTTCAGGCGAACCATCGCTACTACCAGATAGGCTACTACTTGTGCGACAGCATATATCCGGAGTGGCGTTGCTTCGTCAAGAGTCCATCGATGGCGACAAATCAGAAGGAAGCGAGGTTCAAGAAGATGTAAGAATCGGCACGAAAGGATGTCGAACGTGTTTTTGGAGTCCTTCAAGCTTGGTGGGGAATCATTCGCATTTCCGCGCGGAATTGGTACCTGGAGCACCTCCGGAACATAATGTTGTGTTGCATCATTCTCCACAACATGATTGTGGAGCACGAAGGTGAAGGAGCAACCAATTGGAGAGATGACGACGCTGGACATGGGGCGTCTAGCAATGACTCGACGGAGAGTGGTTGAGCAACCCCAGTTTCCTTCGAGGAATATGTGCAAAGAGATACCCTTATCCGAGATAGGTAGTTGCACGCCGCGCTCCAATATGATTTGATGGAGCATGTCTGGGCACGTTTCGGACCTCTAGGGCCGGAATAGTTATTTGTATGATTTGTTTTTATTTTATTAAGTTTTATGTAATTTTTAGGATTTCAAAATTAATGCAATTTAAATTTGAAGTAAATTGTGTGATCTAAATTTATGAAATTAAACTTAAATGAAAAATGGAAAAATCAAAACTAAAAAAATCATGTAGGCTATCATGTAGCCCCAATGCAGCCTCTTTACACCATGTGGTCACCCCCTTATAAAGTAAGCTATCATGTAACACTAATGCGGATGCTCTAATAATTACTTACCTTATTTGGAAATGTGTCAAGATTTGTGGGACGACCACCCAAAAAAGAATACGTGTCAAGATTTGTGGCAAGGATGGAGTATTTATTTTTTATTTACTTTGTTATTATTATTATTTTGAATTAAATTTGTATGGTAAATTAAATTTATAGATAATGTCACATGTCATCTTTTAATTAATGGATTAAATTTTTTTGATATTAATATAAAAAAAATTATTTGACTCTATCTTCATGCATTGTTTTTTTTTTACTCTTTTTTTGCCAGAGTCACATACATTTGTTATTTTGATTCTCCCTTATTTAAAGAGTCACATGCATGTTCTATATGTCTATCTTCAAATTCATTGAAGATTGTACTATAAATATCCTTCAACATACATTCATTACATTTTCTTATGCTTATCTTTTCTTATGGATCTCAATCAGAATTTTTTCTCAAACTCTCAAACCATCGCAAAATTATTATCCAAACTTTGAAAATATCCCAAACTCTGAGGGATTTATGCAGTTCGAAACTGCTATGAATTCCCAGTTTTCAACAAATATCATTGAATTCTATCCCTGAATATAATCGAACCTCTCGAGATATCCCTCAAATATCATGTCAAAAGGTTAGAAAAACACTCACAAACACTTTTGTCGGTCCACAAGGTTGGACAGATCAAGAAGACATATGCAATGTCTTCTTGGTGTGTAATTAGTGAGAATCCAATTGTTGGCACCAACAAAAAAGGTGACACATTATGGCAACACATTTTAGATTTGTATCAAGAAGCGCGAGCAACCAATCCACGATTGGGCGAATAAAAATCAGTGGAGTCACTGAGAAATTGTTATAGACGACTCAATACAAATGTGACCAAGTGAATTGGTGCATACAAGGAAGCATATGGTCGAAAAAAGAAGCGGAATGTTCGACCAAGATGTTGAAAGAGATGCTCAAACAATTTACAAAGTTTCAAAGTTTTCGAACTGAGAAGTTTTTGAACAAGATATGTGTCACCATCCCAAGTGGGAATTGAAATTGGGCAGTGAAAATGTCCGTAAACATCCAGACGATGAAGATCATTCATGAAGGTGGTGGAAGTTCAAAAAGATCAAGGATCGAAGAAGATGGATCAGATTCGACCGACACACATCCAGAAGCTCCAATTAGTCGTGCTTCAACAATTAGTCGTCCCATAAGCTAAAAGAAAAGAAAAGGCCACAACCTCACAATCTTTAGTTATTCCAGATGATTTCACTATAGAACTTCGTGCGATGATGATTGCACGTGAAAAGGAGATTGATGTTCGTCGAGAGGAATTTGACGTAATGAATAGAAAGATGGACTGATATGTTACTACATTGATGAACCAAAGTCACTTATCTCCACAAGAAGAAGACCTAAAAATGTGTCTCATGGTGAAATTATTTCCAAACTGATTGTATTTTTGATTGCTTGTAATTTTAACTTATATTATTTTAGTTAATTGTCCTGTAGTAGCACTCGATTTGCGTAATTTCATTTAATGAGTTAAGTCGTGTTTTGATTGTTGTAATTTTTATTCTTAATTTGTAATGTTTAAAATTTTATTATTTTGTTATATTTTTGATTTTTTATAATTTTAATTTATATTTAATATAATTAAAAATATTATAATTAAAGTAATAAGAATATAATTATATAAAATATTGTGGTAGAGTGGTTGGAATGGTCAATGATAAACCAAAAAATATGGGTGTGGTTGGATTAAATAGAATATTAATGATGTGAAAGGGGGAGAAATTAATTAAATATTAAAAAAGTTAGATGCTTGGATTGATAACTACTACAAATATGTCAGATAATATAAGACTTGTGTACTAATTAACCATCTCATATATATATATATATATATATATATATATATAGGGAGAGGTTCAAATAAGAACCACTAATTAAAATTAGAACGGAGAATCATTTTAAGCCATTCGATCATCAAGATCTACGGTGGATGCATCATCTTGGTGGATGAATGCAGATCCTGGGTTCGAATCCTGAAGGCAGCAAAAAATTTATTTTTTTCGGATGCATTAAATTTAACAATGAATGCATTAATTTATATAGCAGATGCATTAATTTTAATGGTTCTTATGTTCTCAGTATAATTATGGTTCTCACTATAACCGCACCATATATATATATATATATATATATATATATATATATATATATATATATATATATATATATATATATATATATATATATATAGGGGCGCGCTCCAGTGAGACCCCCTATTTTTCGTGTAACATGAGGACAATAAATAAGACATATAATACTAATGAACAAGACATAAATCTAATGAACAAGATCTATGTACAGATGAAAAATAAAATTTAAAAAATTGGTAATGAATAAGCCATATATATTGATGAACAAGGCAGTATATACTGATGAACAATGCAGTATATATTGATGAATAACAAAATTTAAAATATTCTGCTCCCTCCAGGATTCGAACCTTGCGAAAAAAAATCACCCTCCAGATACAATATCAGTCATAGGATTGAGAAAATAAACGCACCAGATCGTGCCTTAGATCTCACTAAAATTAGGGGGTCTCATTGGAGCAGCCCCTATATATATATATACTTACTTATACTATTCAAATTCAGGAGCATGAATTTATCTAATAAATTGATGAATAAATCATAGATTTTAATGATCTAAGGAACAAAAATAATTCATATAAACATTTTTTTTATTTTAATCAATCTCTCTGTGTGTATAAATTACGTGGGTGCTTACATAATACTGGTTCAAAGTTGGAGCAATCTCGATAATCACTTCTATGTTACTTTTCCTTCTTTTCCATATGTATATTGGCCCACATTATACTTCTTATGCATCAGTGCATGAATGGCCTTTGAGTAGTTCACGCTCTCGTGAAACATGACGCAAATCATATAAAGAGACCATCAAATGATACAAAAATTAAATTAATTATAAATTCTTACATTCAAATTAATTTACACACTAGAAACTTAAAAGGATTCAAACCATATAAAGGGTCCATCAAATAATAGAAAAATTAAATTAATTATAAATGATTAGTGACGACAGATTTAAATTAAAATATATACTAGAAACTTTTAAATTATTATGTCTAAATATAGGGTTAATAGTATTTTATATCCCGAACTTTCAACATTTTTCATAAAATGTCCCGAACTTTCATTTTCTCCTAAAAAACTTCAAACTTTCAGCGTTTTCTATAAAATGCCTAGAAATTTTATTTTTTTCCTAAAAAACTTTAATCGTTCTCCATAAAATGTCATGTTATACAAAATCTGGTGATCGAAAGATGATTCATTTTGCCATAGAAGTCTTAAATTATCAACTTAATTAATGATATAAGATTCACAGCTGGACTGTAATCAATTTGAGAATAGTCATCTTTGGGCTACCGAATTTTGTACAATGGCATATTTTATACTCCTTCTTCAATTTAAAAAATTTGTGACCGGTGCTCGTCTTCTATAAACCTGGGTTCTATTTGTGGGAATAAGTTTACTGAAATTACCACCTAAAAGATACTCAAATTATTACTACTATTTAAGAGTGTGATAGTTCCATCTTAATTATCAAGCAAGGGGATCTTATTAATTATCAGTCATCCATGTTTCAATTATGCACACGATCTGTGAAGATCAATTAATGTTTAGAGCTTTACAGGTAAAAGTACAATCTTCGACACTAATTCTTATTCGCTTGGAAGTTATTATATATTGATTTCTTATACTATGGATTGAGTTTAGTATATCAATCAAAATATTAATTTATTCGGGTGAAGGAATTTGAAAGATGCACTTCAAATCCATAATCATAAATGTATATGTGGTATCTCTACATCCTTCACTTAAAAGCATTAGATCGATCCTATATTATCAATTTGTATGATATCTTACATTTATAGATGACTGGCATATGACAAAGCTAGGGACTTAGGATTTCTTTAAGAAAAATATACTACTACAATTTAATAATATTGGGCAATTAGAAACCCTTAGATATTATATGTAGAGATATCACATATATACATATTTAATGGATTTGAATTGTTTTTGGAATAATTTCGGTAATTTCGAATTCGTTTTGCAGTAAAGCAACCGAAATCTACAACTAAAAGAATCGAAATCTTTCCCTCAAATCAAATTCTTCGATCGGCAACTTGTTGCAGTATTGAGAAATATTAAGTGAATAATGAATTTGAAATTTACTTCACTTAATTTTGGTTCATTGTTTCCCTCAAAAAGAGAAAAGAATGGGTTCATTGTATGGATCGCAAGATAATCGAACAATATCTATTAGGGGTGGAGCAAAATACCGAAAAATCGGTATACCGCACTTACCGTACCGAAAAAAAACCGAAAATACCGGAATTTCGGTATACTGAAAATTTCGGTACGGTATTGTACCGTACCGAAAATTTTCGATATGGCAACGGTATCATTTTTCCCATACCGCGGTATACCGATATATACCGATACCGCGGTATATGTCGAAAAACCGGTATATACCGTTGTTTCGGTATATACCATGCTACGATATATACCGCGGTATCGGTATATACCGAAAAAACCCGTATACCGTCAAAATAAATTATATATATATATATATATATATTTAATTAGTGGTAAATTATTAAAAAGTTTTTTTTCATAATTACTAAAAAAATTAATGACAACTTATAAAATATATATTTATTAATAATTAAAAACATGTAAATAAATTGAATAAATATAAAATAAATTGCATCTATGTTATTTAACTAAAGGACTTTGAAAAATATACAAGTATATTATATAACTATACAAGTATGAGCTACATATATATCTATATTTATATGTCTACATACTATAATTGTAATTCTAGAATAACTATATCTCTAGAATAAGTTACATTCATGTTTCATTTGTTTACTGATCCGCGAATATTCGAATCGTATACTGATCCGCGAATATTCGAATCGAATCAAATATCTATTTCAATTGTTTACAAGTATATTTTAAACAATATAAATCGAAATAGTACTTCCTACTATTTCATTTGACTTCTTACTATTTAATTCAAAATATGAAATACTTTCATATGAATTGAATTTGAAATCAATGTTTTTAATGCTTTGATTAATATTAATTTTTATTTAAGTAAATATTATTTTTTTCTTTATTTTACTACTTTATATCTATTTTATTCTTTATTTTTAAATACTTAATCGAGCATTATGATTTTGAATCATATTTGATAACTAATCAAATCAAACAAAATATTCATATTTGTATTCGAGTTAATCACAAAATTTCGTATTTGAATATCAAAATTTTGAATTGAATACCAAACTGAACCAAAAATATTTGATTCATTTAATTAAGGGAAAAAATATAATTATGTCATTTTTCTAATATAAATAAAAGCAATTAATATCAAACAATGAAATACTTACTATATTTTCATTAAATTATTATTCAATACTCATTAAATCCTTGAATATAAATAAAAACAATATAATGCATTATTTAACAATATATCGCATAAAAAGATAAATAATAATATAACTATTTATTAAGTATTAGATACATAATATATATAATTTCATTGTTATCTAAGTTCATAATTGAACTTAATTATAGTGTACTAATTTTAAAAGTTAAAGGGTTACGTATATATTATATTATATATAATAAAAAACTATATACGTATTATATATTACATATATTGAAATTAATACACCAATAATTTCGATATACCGTAAGGTATGGTATACCGATTTTCGGTATGGTATACCGCACTATCGGTACGACAACGGTATGGAAATTCTCATACCGAAATTTTCGGTATGCCGATCTTCGGTATACCGAAAAGTACTACGGCAACGGTATGACGAAAAATTTTCGGCATACCGTACCAATCCACCCCTAATATCTATTGTATTAGTTTTATACAAATTTTATATACTTGTAAATTTGTAATATTTTATTTTAATTTCAATAATACTTTTATTGAGTAGCTGATACGTGCACATGACGTAATCGGATTTGATAGTTTCAACCAACCCAATATTAGAACACACCCGCGTTGTTCCATATATTTAATTATTCGGTCAACATTTTCCCGTACGTGACTCAAACAATCAAACCTCATTTTATTATGACCTAAAAATATTGTAAAATATTTATTTTAACAAAACATTAAAAAAAACCCAGTAAATCACAAAGTTGAATTGTTAATTTGAGTGGCAAGGCCCATGGCGGCTAGCTTGTCGAAAAAATCTCAACCGTTACTGTCCAGAAATAAATAATAGCAAATCCTGAAATAAATTCAAGAATTCGACGTTTTCAAGAATCAATGATGGAGGCAATATTTTAATTTTAATTTTAATGTGGTCAAAGTTGAGCAGCCAATGCCCCCTCGCCGCCGACGCTCATGACAAACCAAATTTACATTTGCACTCTCAATTCTTTCTAGCTAGCGAGGTCTCTTTCAATTAATTTCCCTCCTCCTTTGAATCTAAATTCCTCCATCTTTTTTATTCTACTTTTGTCAGCACTATATATACACCTCCACAACTCAACAGCTTTTCACATTGGTTCTATATTACTTCCAATATAAAAGGCAAAATCAACACATAAATTTAACCGAAAATATATATATTATGGAAACATATACATATTCTGTTACTTCTTCTTCTTCTTCGAATTCATCCAACTCTTCAATTCATCAGTTTTCTTCTCGGGAAGAAAGGAACCGGAAGCTGCCGCCGGCGTACCTTTCGGCTCTTCATTCCGTTCGTAGACTTCCGGCGAAACACATGATCACGAAAAAATCTATAGCGCCGATGCCGCCAACTCCTCCAAAAATCTACAAGGTGGAGCCCGTCAATTTCAGGGATGTTGTTCAGAGGCTTACGGCGGCGCCGGAGTTCCAGCAGACGTGGATGCGGGAGGTGACATTCGGCGGGGTTTAATTTGTCATCACCTTCAGCTTCAAGTGTTGCATGCTGCTACCATTCTTTTGAGTCCTTCCTCTTTCCAGAAAACTGCATTTCTTTAGCTTTTTATTTGAATACAGAAAAATGAAATAAAGAATCTTGAATTCTAAGAAAAATAAGCGCGTATAATTAATGTAGGCTTTTATACTATAGGATGCATGACTGCAAAGCGTTTCATGTCATCAGATATTGTAGTATAGTTTTGGTTGTAAAGTCGTATGTGTAAGTGTAAGGGTCGAGATGGTGAGTTGAACCAAGAGAATAGATTGCCTTAAGAGATTCCAATACGATTTTGTGTTTCGACAAGAAAACCAGAGAGAATTTAAGTGTTTAATTTTGTAGTGAGAGTGTCCTTATGCATGAATATAGTGAGGGTATTAATTTATAGGGGAAAAAAGATAGTTGGAGGAAGATCAGTCTTCTTCATTCTAGTCTGGTTTTTTTGAGGGGAACACCTTTTAGTGCTTGTTTGGTTCAAGAATTGGAATAGAATCAAATAAAGAGGAGCAATGGTGGTTCAACAATATGACTAGTAAGAGATTTCATTTCTTTTGTTTCTCCTCTATATTGTAATGTTATTGGTGGTGAAGTGGTGGTCCTATATCATTGCAAAGTCGAGCTTATCATGGCGTTAGTGGTCTCCTTGCATGTCACCAAAACAGGTCCTTGAGAGATAAGTTCCAATGCTTTTTCAAGTCCTTAGGCTAGCATTGTTTTGGCTCCTTCTTTGAGTCATTGATTCTTTCTCTCCACAAGTACGTTCTACTGAGCTGCTTATGTTTGATGTGTAATATTTCGGGGGGTCTTAGGAGAAAACAAAAGAAAAGGCCCATTATTTTACCATTGCACATTATGGTCTTTCATACTCTGTGTGATTGCACAACTTTAATATTAACAATAAAATGTAATAAACCAATAAATAATGATCAAATAATTTACATTTTCTAGCATTTTGAGAAGTAAAATCGCAAACGATAAAACTTTCACCCATTCGTTTGTTCCGACATCGAGCGACCCTTCCACCATTTGAGATTTGTGAGATGAGAGCATATGACAAATAACTGAACGGTAGTTGAGATATTGAGAGCGAGATAGAGAGTAAGAGAGAACATAGTTACATAGGCAGTGTGAAAGTGATCGAGAGAGAGAGAAAGAGAGAAAAGAGAGAGACTATGAAAGATTTGTTCCAAAATTGGGGATTTTTTTTCTTATTATGTCGCATGAGTCACGATTAAATAATTTTTTTTTTCTTTTTACCAATGGACTCTCTCAAAGTGGGGAAATTGTGTTTTTATAGGATATAATATTATCGGACTTAAATTTGAGGGCCATGGGCCGCTCCCACCAATTAATACTATCCTTTCTTGTCACAATATCTCCTGATAGCTAAATTGATAGATTCAATTCCATTCCATTCGGTGCTATTGCGATTACATCAGCTTTATTTTCTGTGCTGAGACCAATTTCTTATGTAAAGAGGAATAGTAATTTTACTGCAGGCCCAAATCTTATCTATGACCTTCTTTACCCATCAAGCACCAGATATGTTTACCATCATAGCCTTATTTTGCTTATCAAACACACCCTAATGGTAGTCTAATTAATTTGGATAAATTTAGTATGCATATTTTTTATGAAAATAAATATTTTTCATATACAAATTATGGAAGTGGGTATCTTAAATTCCACGCCTGTATATAATGGATCGATGTTACATTATTATTTAAGTAAGTGATTAATTGAAGATATTATAATAATTGCAGATTGAATCCCAACTTTTCAATGTTTTGCAAATTAAATGCAGGTTTTAGAGCGTAACAATAATGTGTCAATCATTCGATTTGTAACAAAATTCATCCCTTCATTTTTTTTTTCAGAATGATTAACTATCTATTACCCGATATCAATCAAAATTTAAAATGGCTTAAAGGCTTTTGCAGCCCATAGTTTGGATAGTCATTCATGCTATCAATTTTATTGTTGGACATTCGAATTGGAGTACAATTTAACCACCGAAAAGATCTAATTTTGTGGTGTCAATTCAGTTCACGAAATTGATAACATAAACAAATAACTTCAAAAACTCATACTACTAATTAATTTTGAGTTGTGATGACCGATGTCTGCATATTGGCTCCAATTTCATGCATAAATTTAGAAGGAATGAATTTACTACAAATTGAATGGTCAAAACATTATTACAACGTTGTAAAAGTTGGTATAATTTACAAAAACACTGAAAAGTTGAGATTTATTTTGCAACTGAGCGAAAATAGAAAATATGATAACATAAACAAAGTATTTAGACAGAAAATTTGGCTTACTGTTTTTACCAGTACCTTTTTATAGATATAGATGGTTTTTTCTTCAATGCTTTACAATTTTGCTGAACTATTGTAACTTTTCTTATCACAAATTCCAACAAAGTCCAAAACTATGTCTGATCAAAGGTGGAACGCCAAACCCTTTTGCATGACGAGACTTTTTCATCAGGTAAAGTCTAAGAAATACTGACAGTCAACTGCACCCAACTTTCCTCTCAACACATAAGCTTTGAATACAAAACAATATTGCATTTTCGGCTAATAAAGTCTTCCAGAAATTGAACATCCAAGCTTTATTTAGAAGCCTTATATACAACGTATTATCATCATAAAACCTTAATGCACGAAGACATGACGAATCTATTCACAGCACAACAAATACAGGATTACATGAAAAATCAAGACACAACAATGTCATCAACATCTAGCCAGTCATTCGATTCCTTATCCTTGTCATTGTGCTTCACATCAATATCCTTGGACGAGCTCTTTCCCAATTGAACCCAATCTCGTGAATCTTTATCAGAACTGTAATTTGACTTTCTATAACTTGTAGGGACATCTGCATCATCGTCTTCAAGATCACTAAATGATACATCGTCTTCATTCTCAATGGGAATACACTTTCCGACAGCATCACCAGTTTCTGTTTCTTCCTTTAACCAGTCATCTGCATCATCGTCATCCTTGTCTCTGGATACATCCAAAGAACTAGATCCAGAATGCTGATCTTTAACTTGGTCGCCCTGCTTTTCTTCAGTGACACATTTGTCAACGATTTGGATTTGATTCTTCTCAACTGAGGATGTAACTGTTTTAATATCTGGGGCTGTTGAAGTCCCCATATTTAGGAGAGACGCCTTTTCAGATCCAGTTTCAGGGGATGGTGCCAAAAGGGGTTCTTCATGGTGAGAAACAGCACTTTTCTCTGGCTCCGAAGAATCTTTCCCAGATAAGTTTTCAGTATTAGTTGTATTTTGCTTCTTCAGTTCATGTGCCAGCAAGGCCCTGGCTTCCAGAATCTGCATGGTGGCAGTAATGGAGTTAGATATCTTGAAACTTAAATACAAAAAAAAGAAAAAATGGGCATTCCGGCATTGCAGCATTCATAAGATGGTAAATTAAGAAGTAAAGCATGGTAATGAATTTGGTAACAAAGGACATAGATATTCCAATAATTTTCAAAGACTGTTGAACTTCAACTCCATCTAAACATAATTATACACTCCAGTAAGTATCAATTCCTTAAAATTGTCTGTAGGGCACAATCTTTGTATGTAATACAATTTAAATGAGGTCGACTATATCCCCTGGACAACCTAATTTCATCTAGAGTAAGAAATCATAATTTTTTAATTTTTATATTTTAAAAATGCAAGTGCAGAAGTACTGATTGTGCTACAGTGAAAAACAAATGCATCAAGGGCAAAAAGTTACTGAGAAATTGAGACAGAGGTCAGGTCAATCAATGGACTTCTATCTTGCAGAGACAAACACTTGCAAGTTTATTGAAGTCAGACCTGCCTTGCAGGAAACTTAGATATCTGTAGATTAGTCGAAGAATTATTATTATTACTAAATTTTCACTAACAAACATAAGTTACAGAACTAATGAAGAAGGGGTTGGCAAGTTGAAAGCAATGAGTTAGAAACTAGCAGAAAATGAATGTAGAGAACTGAAGCTGCCCAAGTTATACAAGATGATTAAACTACCAAAATAGGTTAAATTAGGAGGGGAGCAGCATCACTAAAATTATTAATTCGGTTAATACACATTTTAACGCATATTTAGTCCAACGACAGCAAAGTGTACAAGGGACAGAGATGATACACCTAGTAGGCTTTTTGTCATTAATTTTAGTTTTTTTATGCTGTTTGAAAAAGTATCTGCTACCTTCTTAGTGAAATTTGACTGTAAGATCTCCAAAATTAACCAGGACATAAGAGCACTTAGGTTCTGATGAAACTCAACCTTTAATCAATTATCATTATCAGATTATCAGATGCTGCACAAGCCTTAGTAGTTCCACCTCGGCCCCACCACATGTTCTTTCTCAGCATAGATAAATAGACTAGACTGGATTTTAGATAAAAATCAAGGAGAAAAAGTAGCAGTGAATCTAATGAACTGAAACAACCATCTATGATGGAATCTTCTGGACATGACCAAACAAGTCTGCAAGATAAGACCTATACAAGAAGTGATGAAAATCTGCAAGATAAGAGTGTGTCTGATTATCATGGGTAACACACAAATAAGTTGAGGTGTTACTCTGTGTGCACCACTAATTTGTAAATGTTTACTGGATGAATTTCGCCTGCTCTTTGATGGGTGTATAATGCATTAACTCCGAAGTAGAAATAGAAGCACATTAAGTTCAAAGTACATATCAGCAAATACGTCTCTGCTTCTCTCTTACATAATTATCCATCCAGTTTCATATTAGCTAAAGCTATCATGTATGCATAGAAAACAAATTAATTTCTCTTCAATTTTAAAATGTCACATGTTTATAAGTACAAAAGACAAGAATGACAGAAGATTGCAGTAATAATGAAAGAGAACCTGTGGTGTTGACAGAAGTTCAGCATCCTGCTTATCTAGTCTAGGGTGAACAAGTACAAAGTAAATCTTCCAGAAGCAGCTTTCAGTCATGTATCCAGGGCAGAGCTCAATCCTCAGTGCAGCTAATCTTGGGGCAAATCGTTCAACTGCCAAAGCATGTTCTTGTTGGGCATCGGACAAATCAAATTCTGGAAGATGTAGAAAACAATAACCAGTCAAATAATTCTCAGAAGAAGATCTCAATGTCCTATATTATTGCATATCACATGACAAGAAGGATTTCATAGTTTAGGAAATTATTCATCAATTCTGATATGCCAAGTGAATATCTTGCTAAAAAAAGATCTATAATAATCTTGTTGTCAGACAGAAAGCAATCATTAAGTTGAATGAAACTATTCAAAACAAGAGAATGGCTCTGCATGCTCTGGCGAAGAAGCCAATTAAGTCAAGTATACCCAAAGTTTAAATGCTCAGTACACTTAGTTCTCAGTAAAGCCAGATTAAATGTGAGCAATGATATCTGAGCTAACTTTTACCTTTCCAAGATTGGCTAGTAGTCCTGGTTAGTGATAAGATCATTTCATGTTATGTAAACAAAAAGTGTTGATTGGCAAGCCGGGCCACAAAGTGCAAGGCAAGCTTTACCTTCTGTTTCCGCTTTGATCTTTGTGGCGAGGCAAGCGAAGAGGTAGTTTCATTTAACCAAATGATTCTAGAATCTAGTTAGTGGTTACAAGATCTAGGAAGGGGATTTAAACTAGCTCATTAAGATAACGAAATCCATTAATTAGTGGAACTGTAGTGGAAGAGATCATAGCAAGTATTTTCATATTTCTATTTCATCTGTTGCTATATTACAAAATTCAGAATAGCGTCTCATTGAACAGAACTAACTGTCAAGTTTGAGCGTATCTATCAAGGACAGAACTCTTTGAGCTTGAGCTAGTCGAAGCTCAACTTACTAAGACCACTTGACATCCTTAAATATATTTTTCATAAGAAGTCCAAATGATAGCAAATGGCTTTGAACACCTTAAGCGAAAGAATATTAGTAGTTATTTACTGAGAATTTCATGGATTTCTAAGCCAACCTGCACAGATTCCTCTATTTAGTGACCAGCAATCTGCCATCATAAAATGTACAACCAACAACTCTCAATCCTAGATAATCCCCGATAGCCTTATACAATGAGCAACTGAAATTCCATTCATAAAACCAGAAGTGGACAGAAACGAGTGTTGTGAAGTAACAATAACTGCATATATCATAGATTTACACATACCTGGCAAACTTCACCAGCTGTAGCATCAATAAAATCTATTAACCTATAGAATGTGCATTGAGAGAAAACAAGGCAATAGCAATGCTCAGCGTACCGACATCATCTTCATCATCTGGAGGTAATGGGAAATCCAACCAAGTCTCGGGATGCATAGCGACGTCACGCGCGAAAGCCACAACTTCATCAGTAACACCAACAGCTCCATTCCCCGACGAACCGATGCCATCCTGCTTCTCTCTCTCGTCATCCGATTCCAATTGCAGGAAATTCGAAGCTAATTTAGTGATTTCAGAAACGTTGATGTTGTTAGACAGCCGCGAAATCCCGCTCTTGAACTTGCCCCCAATCTCCGCGAAGTCATCTCGGATCCTCAACATTGGATCCTGCTCCGAATCCGCTAAATCCGAGTCGGGCTTCTCATCAGCTTGCGGAGGAGGAGGTGCTAGGAAGGAAGCGACGCCCCAAAACTGGCGGGTTAGGGTTTTACTGAGCTCCGAAAGATCCTCTTTGACGCCGCGAGAGGGCGTCGTCGGAGACGACACCTCGTCATCATCGGATTGAGAGTTGTCCGGCTGCTTAGATTCGGGCTTCGTAGCATCGTCACCGTCGTCGTCAAAGTTGAGAGAGTTTGCAATGGATCGGGCCAGCCATGCCATTTTGTGATTGGTGGAGATTAAATCGGGTTGTGATATTCGGGCCGGGTCGCCGGCGATCTGTGTTCCGTACGATTGGGGATTGGGGGATTTACAGAGTGGATTCGACTGAAGAGGTTGGTCTGTTATTTTCAGCAGAATCCTTAATTCATTATTGCCTCATTTACAATAAGATCCCTCAGCTTTCAGCTATTCACATTCAAACCCAAAATAGTTCTTCTCCATCCGCCGCCCCGTTATATGTAACGGTGGGGGAGATGGTATTTGTTTTAATCCTTTTTTTTTTTTAATCTTTTTTCCCGCAAAAGACAAAAGAGAAAGAATTTGAATAATTACTTATTAACATTTAATTGTAGCTTGTCACTTTAAAAAATTTGATATAGTCTTTTCCCGCGTATCTATGTGAATTCCGTAACTAAGCTTCTCATTTGTCCACTTAAGCTTCTCTAAGTTTGAATTCCACTATTTTCTTAAATCTTGTCTATAATATTTAACTTTTTTAAATACAATTCATCTCTACAGTGTGAATACCAAATGTGAATTTTCCTCATCATATTATAGCACTAACATTTTGCAACTCTCTAAGGAGTTCGGCCAAATCTCTTCCAACAATTACAGAATAAACATTAAATTTATTTGGAATGGTGTCCACTATGAATCTAAAATCACAACGTATTAAAGGAGACCATATATCAATGAAGATGTCTACAAAAGGACCTCAAATGTTCAAGTAAGTAAATAATTTGGAAATAATAAATAAAAAATAAGAATAAAATCGTAAAGCGATAAAATCAGTGATATAGATGAGAGAATAGAATTAGCCGATTCGATGGGATAGTCAAGTTAGTTGGACGAATAAATTCTCATGAAGTAGAGAATGTGTGAGCGTCGAGTGTGGATGCGTGATGAGTAAGCGGGGAAGGGGGAATGCGTAGAACGTGGAAACGTGAAGGCAAGTGTAAGTGTTGATGTTGTGATAGACCATTTGACCTAAAAGAGTCTATCTATGCGAAGGAATTATGGTAGCTAATGTTGCATCTGAATACGCGTTTAAATCCTAGCAACTCCAACTTTTTTGCAGGAGGTCTCTCACATTTCATCACTGCCTTACCTGTCAAGCAACCATATTTAATTTTTAAGGCTATGCCTGACGAGCCTGCATGTCTTCCGTATTAGGCCCAAATGTGAGCTTGTCGATATAAATTTTGTTCAACCCGTCTAATTGGACTGATGCGTCGAGCCTAATAATTAATACAATTGGGCTTCTAAGAAACTTGTCCACTACACTCATCAAAATATTAACTCACTCTTGTGTATTGTTTCTTTCGGTATAAACTTTGTTACTTGATAAAATTTGTTCTTTATGTTTAGAAATATATCTATATTTTTATATTTTATATAATACTCCTTTTGTCTATAAAAATTATGTCAATTTGATTCAATACGTGTTTTAATGTAATATTTGGTGATTCTATATAGTAAAGAAATGGTTTCATCATTGTGCGAAATGAGTAGTTGAGGTTGAATTAAATATGGACCAGATGTGATTTTTTTTTAATAAATAAGGGGTATTTATAAGGGTAAAAACTAAAGATTAAAATTTGAATCATGTCCTAAAAAGAAGTGTCATACTTTGGATAAACACCAAAAATAACAAAAATATCATAATTTACAATTAATAAGATACAAGAAAAATAATAATTCTAAAATAAATGATGATTTAAAAATATAAATAATAGATAGTGTTCTCAGACTGAAAAAATAGCAAATGACATAAATTTAAAAGGTAAAACTTAAAAAAAAAGTAATCAAATCATATTTCATTTTTCATTCGATAAACGAACTACTTTTGACAGCTATAACATAAGGGTGATTTGTCCCTAAGGGGACACCAAGCGGTGCGACCTCCTGTGTGTGAACAGTGAGGTCCCGGGTTCAAACCCCACCGCTCCCCCTCCCCAACTCCCCCAAGTCAAAGAAAACATAAGGGTAGAGTTGTCAAAATAGGCCAAAATGGGCCCATTTTGGCCCATTTTTACAGCTCATAAATTCAACTAACCCCACATTCATACCTATGCAGTCTTGAACAGATTAGGCTAATTTCATTTTTCTCTCATTTTTGTTATTGATATGCAAAAGCAATCATTGTCCATTTTCTTGTGAAATTAATTTTGACTAGTAGGGCCATCAATGCAGAAACCCTAATTAATTAAACCCTAAAGTCAAAATTAATTTCACAAGAAAATGGACAATGATTGCTTTTGCATATCAATAACAAAAATGAGAGTGTTCGCTAATATTTTCACCACGCCGCAAGTATACGGGTAGTTGTAATATATGGAAGCAAGGTCGTATCCCACAAGGATTAGTAGTTCAATCTAGTGATTATCCTAATTCATTATGCTAGAGCTATTTAGACTAAACAAGGAGGTGAGTGGTTTGATTAACTAACAAATTCAAAGACAAAATAAGAACAATCAAACAAAGTGGATTAATTAAGTGATGAAGGTGGTTTAGGGATTAGGCATCGATGGATTAGCAATGGACTTCAAATTAGCTCAATATTAGTCTTGATATTCCTATTTATCTAGAGTGATCTCCCCACTAGTTCTAGCCCCCTCCCGAACGACTAAAACGGTAGATTACGGGTCATAGTTGCCGTCCCCGGTCAACTTCTAACCTATAACTCCCAAAAGCACAAAGGATCGGTAAACTCTCACCCAACTCTCAACCTCCCGGTTTATTGAGTCAATATGTTTCAAGCTCCTAATCTATTATGATTATCCTCTCCCAATTCAAATCACAAATTAGAAATGCATAGAAAGTGACCAACAATCCATACAAGAATTAAAGCTAGGGCTTGAAAAGATAATAACAAGGAAATAATCAAGACATATATTAAGCATAATAATCAATCCATCACATAATCAACTAGCCTAATCCCCAAACCAATGGGGGATTTTATCCAAACATGTTCACAAACAACAAACCTAAATCAAAGAAATACATAAATGAAAGAGAGAGTAAGAAGTGACAAATCCTATTAATGAGCTTTCTTCAATCTTCTCTCCTCTTCAATGCATTCAATCTTGGTAAAAAGATGTGGTAATGGAGGCTAGGGTTTGGTGTGGAGGAATTGAGGAAGATGGAAATGGGTGTGTTGAATGTTGGGGATGATGAATAGTGTGAGGAAAAGGGGGAGAAAGGGGTTTAAGGGGTGAAAAACCCGACTGGGGCCCACTTGGGGAGGCTCCGCCCTTTTCCCGCGGTCCTGGCCCGCGCCCGCGGCCGGCAAACGTGGGGGAGAGTCAGGGGACCCGCGGTCCCACCCCGCGGCCGCGGGTGGTGACCGCGGGTGTCTCCTGAGTCGGGGGCAGCTGACCCGCGGTCCCACCCCGCGGCCGCGGGTGGTGACCGCGGGCTACTGGGCGTATTGCGCAGGCCGCTCGTTTTGCTCCGTTCTCCCTCGTCCGGACTCGGATTTGGTCGCCGTTTGCGCTCACGGATTCCTCTCGAGACGTACTTCAATCTCATATCTTCAAAATCCTCCAATTAATCATTGATGATTCCTGAAATTACTCCAAAACTACACCAAGATATCAAATCTTCATAAAACTAAATATTCGGGCACAAACAAGCATTCACAAGCAAAACATGAAGGGAAATGACAACAAAACATGTGGAATTGAGGTACGAAAACCATGTTTGTCAGAGAGAAAAATGAAATTAACCTAATCTGTTCAAGACTGCATATGTATGAATGTGGGGTTATAGTTGAATATGAGTTGTAAAAATGGGCCAAAATGGGCCCATTGTCAAAATAGGCCAAAATGGGCCCATTTTTGAATACCTATACAAGAAAATTAAAGTCATGTTAAACAAAGCAATCCAATAAATTAATGCAAATTTTCGAAAACTGATAAGATAAGAGAAAGCCAACATTTTTAACACACATCAAAATATCAAATCCCTTATTTTAACAATTAACACACAGCAAATTCGAAAACTAAAAACTGATATTCGAACAAAAACATAAACACCAGACAAGAGAAAGCTTAAAATTGATAACCCAACTCCCTTCTTTAGTTCTTTTGACTGGATATTCCCCAAAAACATCAAATCCCAACATTTTTAACACACATAAACAAAAAAATCAGACATGCTTTTCAAGTATTATCTTAAGTAAAGCTATTTTCCAGAATGGGTGTTAGTGTTACTTACCGGCGGAGGGGCATGGGGCGGGCAGAAGGATACTGATCAGCGGCAGACTGAAAGGCGACGGCGAAGGGGCGTGGGGCTGCGCTGTGGAGTTGAGTGTGGACCGTGGAGAATGGATTGAATCAGGAGAATAGATGAAAATTGAGAGGCGGCCGGTGAGCAGGGGACCGCGCCGACAGGCTACTGACGGCGGAGAGGCATGGGGCGGCCGGCGACGCTGTGGAGTTGAGGGTGGAGTAGAGTTGAAAAATTGAAAATGAGATTGAGAAATGGAGCAGACGGCGCGGGTGTAGGATTGTAGGGTTTTTGGAACTACAAAAACTAAGTTAATAATATATATATATTATATGTCATTTTTATTTATATTATATATATATTTCGGATTTCGGATTTTTTCGGATTTTTAATATACTGATCCGATCCGATCCGAAAAACTGAAAAATACTTAAAATTCAATCCGAACCGATCCGAAAATTCAAAAAATTCGAACCAAATTTAAAATTTCGGTTTGGTTCGAATCGGATATTCGGATTTCGGTTATTTTGCTCACCCCTAGTGGGGTTTGAACCCGGGACCTCACTGTTCACATACAGGAGGTCGCACCGCTTGGTGTCCCTTAGGGGACGCGTTAGTCTAGTACTTCCTCCGTCCCGCTATTCATGTCCCATTTTCCTTTTTGGGTTGTCCCACCGATAATGTCCCGTTTCCTAAAAAGGAAATAATAAGGGGATGCTTAACATTAAATGAGATCACTAATTATTCAACTAATAAACCCTTAATTAATTGATTTTCCCTCTATTCTCTATCTCTCTTTCTCTCGTCTCTCTCTCTCTGCGCCTGAGATCTCCACCGCCGTCGTCTGCTCGTCGCCGGAGGAAGCCTTCTCCTCCACCTTCACCGCCCTAGCCGTCTTCTCCTCCACTTGCCTTTCCTCTGCTCGTCGTCGGAGGAAGCCGCCCCCGCCGGATCTGTCCTTCTCCCTTCGCCGGATCTGTCCTTCGCCCCCGCCGGATCTGTCAATGGAGGAAGCCGCCCTTCGCCTGCCGGATCTGTCCCTTGGCTGAGCGACAGCAATTCTCGTCGCTGCCCTTTTCCTCCCTCTGATCTCCTCCGCCTCTCACCTCTGATCTCCCCTAACCCTCTGCAAAACCATAACCCCTAATTTGGGTTGCAGATTTGGTTGGGGGAAATCGTTTGATTTCTAAGTTCGATTTGGGTGGGGTTGTGGTGATTTACAGGCGGTGGTGCTGTGGTGGTGCAGGCGGTGGTGCTGTGGTGGTGCAGGCGGTGGTGCTGTGGTGCAGGCGGTGGTGCTGTGGTGGTGCAGGCGGTGCTGTGGTGGTGCATGCGGTGGTGCAGGCGGTGCTGTGGTGGTGCAGGCGGTGCTGTGGTGGTGCAGGCGGTGGTTAATTAAACTAACATTAAGTTTTTTGAAGACACAATTTAACTCTTAATTTTAGTCTCCTTAATCTCCGTGCCGAAAAGAAACGAGACTTGAATAGCGGGACGGAGGAAGTAATAAAAATTCATCTATTGACTTTAGATAGTAATTAATGTCAATGAATTGAAAACAAGTCATAAATTGAGAGCTGTGAAAATGGGCCAAAATGGGCCCATTTTGGCCCATTTTGACAGTACTGATTATATTCATAACCTCCATGGCCCATTTTGGCCCATTTTGACAGTAAGGGTGATTATATTCATAACCTCCATTTCACTCTCTATAGACCTTAATATAAAATAAGGGTTAATTGCATCAAAATACCTGACATTTTCCCAAAATTTGGTTTTTTGACAAACTTTTTAATTGTAGCAAAAATTTTAGCTACGTTTCAATTTATTGCAATGTCCGTCCCGCGTATATTTTCGGCCAAATCCATGCTGAGGTGGACCTCCGTAAAGCTTAGGTGGCATGTCGTGTCGGGTAATGAAACATTGTCGTCTCAAATCCATTGCAATAAATTAAAACGTAGCTAAAATAAATTGACCGGAAATGAATGGATTTGGCCGGAAATATACGCAGGACGGACATTGCAATAAATTGAAACGTAGCTAAAATTTTTGCTACAATTAAAAAGTTTGTCAAAAAACCAAATTTTGGGAAAATGTCAGGTATTTTGATGTAATTAACCCTATAAAAAATGATATAAAATAATTATGAAGTGCCATAACCGCGAACCTCTACGAGTTGTTCACCCAAACTAATCTGCAAAAGATTTGATCATTGCAATCGGAACAATGGAGTGAATGATCTAGTTTCATATCTAAGAGAGAAGCTAAAATGAGGAGTAGAGATTATTCCTCCAAAAAAGGACGATGGTGGCGACGCTGCCGAAGACGGCAAAGAGAAAGCTAGTGGTGGCGGTGATTAGAGGTGCCCACGGTCCAGTTCCCGATTCGAACTGAAACCGAACCGTCAGTTCACGGTTCCAAAATCTGGAATCGGAATCGGACCGGATATTGGTCCTCACGGTTTTGGTTCGAACCGTGAACCGGCGGTTCTGGTTACGGTTTCAAATCGTCGGTTCCTGATTTGAACCATGAAACCGTTATTTATTTATTTTTATTTTTTATTTTTTATTTTAAAGTGTGAGTTTAAAATTTATAATTTATACACAATGTTGAACTATTTATTTAGAATGTAAATGGTTGACATTTAGTATGAATTAGATGTGGGAATGAGAGTTCACCATTTTATTTAGATTCTAAAGGGTTGAAGTTTACAATAAATTTGATGTGAGATAGAATTTGAGATAGACAAAAGTAAAAAAACATAAAGAATGCACATGAAATTATGATTTTTCAATACACATATTTCCCACATCGAATTTATACTAAACTTCAACCATTTACTACCTAAATAAAAGGGTCAATGCTCATTGCTCATCCTCATATATCTAATTCATCTAAATTTCAACCATGTATAATCTAAATAAATGGTTTAATATTGTTTAAATGTCATACAACCCTTCAAAATTTAGTGAAATTAAAAAAAAAAAATTGGATGGTTCCACGGTTCGGAACCGTGAACCGCCGGTTCGGGATTATTGGAACCGGAACCAAACCGTGGAGCCACGTTTACGGTTTTAGTTCGGAATTGTTGACCACGGTTCCGATTTCGAAACCATTGACCACGGTCTGGTTCGACGGTTCGGTTCCTGGTTTCAATTTTTTTGGGCATCTCTAGCGGCGATGAAGGAGAAAAACAAAGAAAGCGATGTTGTTGGAGAAGGTGGTGGTAAGAAAAAGAGGTTGGTGGCGACACAAAAGAAGTTGAAGCATGATCATGATATAGAAATTGATTGGATAGTTTGATCGAATAGGTGGTGAGCGTGAATGAGATTTAGTTTTGAAAGAGCACAGGAACTAGAGAAGAACCCATGTCGCTGATGGAGTTAAATTGGAAAAAATTGATGATACAAAAGTTTACTGAATTCAATTATTAAGAACATAACTTGTGAAGTACAAAAAAAAAACTAATGTTCTGACATTAATTAGTAATGATGTATTTTATATGGATGATTTGTTCTTTATTGTACTAGTATTATTATGTATGATTCAAACGAGGATTTGTAATCTTTATTTACGGATGAAATTAATAGCCAAAATCTAGAACATAATCAAAATATAAGAGTTGAAAATAAGCAAGGCGGATCCTGTAGTGATATGGCTAATAGGAGGGCCAGGATGCAGTAGTGAGTTGGCCATGTTCTACGAAAATTGCCCTTCCACATAACTAGCAACATGTCCTTAGCACGAAATGATTTTGGATGGGATAAGGTCTTTTTTGGCTACTTCGCAAGATCTGATTGCTCATAATCTCCTCTGTCTTTGCGTTTTTTAGCATATTAATATAGATTCAAATTCTTTAACATATATGCAGGTATCAAATATTATATATGTCAACCAGCCAACTGGAACTGGTTTCAGCTACAGCTCTGATGATGAAGATATCAGGCATAATCTATACGACTTCTTGCAGGTTCGTCTCCTATTTATGTAGGGGTAGAATCTGACCATATTTTTGCATTGGTTTTCACTGATGAAAGCTCTTCTCTAAGGAACATCCACAGTTTCTGAAGAATGACTTGTACATTACTGGAGAATCGTATGTTGGGCACTATATTCCTGCTTTCGCTGCTCGTGTTCCTCAAGGGAACAAAGACAAGCAAGGACTTCACATTAATCTTAAGGTATATTTTGTTTTTGAATTGCTACCTTTTATTCAAATCTATTTTTTGCCTTGTTTTATCACTTCTCAGGGCTTTGCCATTGGCAACGGGCTTACTAACCCTGAGATACAGTACGCGTATACTGACTACGCGTTGGACATGATGAAGACAGTTTCAGATTGAGAATATGCAATCAAGCTTTGGGGTGAGTTAGTTTTTGCTTGATGCAAAATATGACTCTATTTTGCTTCTCTAGGTGATGATGGTGGATCGTCTTGCTTGGATGTGATAGATAGGGGCTAAGAAGAATGATTATAGCTTGATAAATGTATGATTAAAAAAAAAACACATTGTTAAAATATTTTGGGGGCTAAGATCATGTCTAAAAAAAACATGAGGCAATGGGGTAAATTAGTCAAATATAAATATTTTATTAAATAGAAGATTATAAAGAGTAAAATGAGGGCTATGAATAGAATCACCCATATATAATCCATAACCTATACAATCGTGCATGTAATGTTTGATAGGCACAACCCAACTGGCCCTGGTCCAATTACTATTTCAGTCCAAATGAGTGCCATGCACACGAGAAGCCCAAATTCATCACTAATCAGCCTATTAGGTTTAAGAAAAGCATAATTGATAGCCAAATAATAACTGTAAATCTATAACTATAAATATGTATCATCTCTATTTTATGCAGCAATCAATGAAATAAATTAGAACTTCTATTTTGCGAACGGAGTGTAAACTACTCGAATAGCCCTCTTTCATCTCTGGCTTTCTATATTCCATTACTAATTTGATTATATGATGGTGCTTTTTCGAGCAAGCCCAAACTCCAAAACCAATTTGATTATACCAATGATGGAGTTTTTTCGAACAAGCTCAAACTCCAAAAATATAGAGAGATGAAAGAAGACTATTCGAGCAGTCTACGCTCTATCCGCATAATACAATGCTAGGTAATTTCATTGATTGCAGCGGAAAATAGAGATGATACATATTTATAGTTACGGTTACTACTTAGCTATCAACTATACATTTCTCAAGCCTAATTGGTTGATGGGTGATGAATTTGAGTTTCTCATATTGGTGGTATTCATTTGAGCTGGAGTAGTAATTGAAGTAATGGGCTGCGGGTATCTATGTCAATAACAAAATAAACGTTATAAAGCTATGAAACGAGAGCAGAGGACAAGATGGAAAATGGAAGCAATGATGGTATGGGAATCGGATCTTATTTACATCTGGTGACATATGATATCTCATTTACAGTTGATGCTATCTAACATTTACACAAATTGCAAATACAATCACGATTTAATGGGTTTGAAGTTGGCGGAGAGGCGCTCCAAGTGCGACCAGATGAAGCTTCCCAGAGAAGACCTCGGCCTCTCTTCATCTTGGACACCGCTGCTTGTTCTAGAAGGTGACATGTTTTTGAAAACTGTACGGCCTCCGATCTCTCGTCTTACCATCTCCACCGTTTCCGGCCTCACATCTTCCCCTGTTGCATCTTTGAGGTAGAACGTCCCCACCGCGTTTTCACCACGAACCCCGATCTCCGCTCCCATTATCGACAGTCCGTTCTCCCGAAGGACTCGTGTAACGTCCGATAGCAGCCCCGTTTTGTTCTTAGTGCAAATACACAGTCTCAGTCCCTGCAATACATCATATAGGTAATAGATTGTACTAACACTGCATAATGATTCCAAATGATTTAATCAAGTAAAGTAAATGGTAGATTAACCAACATACATTGGAAACTCTCCTTTCTGTGGCAGCAACCAAACATTTGGTAACCCTGTGCTTCTCGCTGTCCATCTCCAACGTCCCATTCTTGTCTGTTACGTAATATTCCTGCGATAAATCTGTGTTTAGGAAACGGGAAGATGGAAAATCGAAGCTTCTGAACTGGAAGTTTTGATGATATGAGCATACCTGGAATGCAGTGGAGCCTTGAGAGCTAATGGCGGCATGGTGCACTACATAGTTCAAGTCAGTGAGAGCACAAACCGTGTCGAACAACAGCTTAGGCCGATCTCTGCTCCTCACTGTAATAATCGAGTAGCCAGTTTCCTTGCACTTCTGTATCTTCACATGTGTCCCAATCTGTCCCTTCTTCCTCTCTTTGCCGCAGCCGCCATACACGTCGACCCCATCCCATTCGCTGTTACCGCTGCAACACGAGCAGCATTGGTCGTAGTCTCTGTCTGCCGCCATCATCTGGTGGAGGCGCCTCTCCGTGTGCGTACGGCCCGGGGCAGGGGCAGCCAGCCTCACGCTTCGCCTCTCATCCTCGTGGTGGTGCGCTTCCACCACATTCTCAAGATGGGCCCGCACTTGGGCCGCCCGGGTGGGGTCCATCATCCGCCCGTTACTATCTTCGACATAGATGATGCACGCTGCGCGGCCCTTGTGGGTCCATGCCACGGCAGCAGAGACGTGGCACCCCATCTCAGCAAGAACGGCCGACATTTCTGACATCAGACCGGGCCTGTCTAGCCCCGTCATCTCGAGTGCCACGTGTTCAGCCGACACACCTCTAGGTCTAGCCTCCTTGTTTGCTATCCTACTTGTGCAAATGGCCTATAAAATTACCAATCATAATTTGTAAGTATGTTTTGCTTTATCGACTGAAATAACAATAATGAATTAACAGAAAATTTAATTAAGCCAACCTCTTGGATGTGAAGAATAAGGCTTTCATCAGTGAGTTTGTTTCCTTGTTGGTCCGTCACGTGGAAGACTGGAATCCATGCAATCAAACACAGATTCAAATCAATATAAAAACACAAAATTCTTGGTTTGCTGACTTGTATACGGCTCAGCAAACTCATTTTCTTAATTCTAAATTCAATCAAGATATACTATAATATAACAACTGATTCGGATTGTTCTGAACAAAATCAATATGTTAATCAGCTCACCATCCATCAACCAACCACCGTCGGAGGAGATGTAAGATTTGGAAATGACGAGGTCAAGATCTGTAAGAACTTGAACCACCTCCAGCAGCACCCCGTGCTTATTAGCACTATCAACCTGCACTCAGCAAAAACATGCATGTTGTACTTAATTTCATGATTAATTAACCCATAATAGTTACATATATATATATACATGTAATATCTTCTTGCTTAGTACCAATATCTTAACCACAGATTAGAACAATATATTAATGCAGCCTCAGACAATGAAACTACAAACTTTGTTCCTTTAGTATAATATATAACTATATGGCCCACAGAGATAAAATTTATAGTGCAAATATATGCCAAAATATATTGAAAAATCAAGTGGTGCATGTTTCCAATTCACTGCCTAGGCCACACATTATATCATTGGGGCCCATATAAAACTCATAATTTTCTCATGAAATTTGCTAGTTGTATCCGTATCTACAAACATCATTCAAACACATCTCCACAAATTAATCAATAATAGATGAACGAATTAATTATCTGCAACTTAGATTAAGAATGTGTAAAGTTTCTTATATACATTGCTTATGATCTTTATAAGAACGAACTCCAAGAATTCATAAACATCAAGTTGTCAAAAATGTTCAGAAAATTAGGAATATATACACTATTCTTTGATTTCATCTTTCCAAAATACAATTAATTAAGAGATAAATGCAACTATTAGATGGGAATTGAGTAATAAAAAGATAATAGCAACTTTGTCAAATAATAATGAACTACATGCACTAACCATGATAAGACTGCAATCTGGATAGATGTTATTGTCAACGGAAACCCTGGAAACCCCAACACATAATCAGATGAAAGTTAGAGCAAACTAATTAAGCATATTAAAAATCTAATGATGTATATTAAATGCTATAAACTAACCTTGGAGGATGGATTCTTTCTAAAAGTACTTCAAAATCTGGATCAATGTAGGGCGTGTAAGTGATATCCATCATTCTGAACCAATTAATTCAAAGTATATTATTCCTCAAAGCTACCAACTTTCAATGTCAAGAACTTTATATGACATATATATATATATGTGTGTGTGTGTGTTTGAAGACAAAGAGATATGGTGTGCTTCACGTCTATTATACAAGAAAGCAATAGATACACGTCCAACTCTATCCTAAAAAAACTCGTGTTATATGAATAGTCATAGAGATCAGGTTTCTTGAAAACGAAGCAAATCAACCCACTTGAAATTTCTTCCAATTTGACTGGGATTCGATGAGTACCAAAATTGGGATTACGCGGGTGAATTCTTCACATTCTTGTGATAAAAGAATCCGAAAATGAAACGATACCATCACATTGCTAAATTTTATTGAAAAAAAGAAAAAAGAAGAAGATAAATGTGAGAAATGAGATATAGATTGTTGAAATATTGAGAGGGAGATTCCGTAAGGAAGAAACAATGCATGAGAAGCAAATATTGTTGAGGAATAATCAACCAGGAATTTTCACTTACAAGCTGCCGTCAGCGTGGAGACTCTGCAACTATAGCATAGCCTATCCCTATGGGGTTTTGGGTATGTGCGTGTGTAATGCAAATGAGTGCGTGGAAATTGTGTTGGATTCGGATATTAATTAGGAGAAGGAGAAATAGGTGCCGTTTCGCTTTTTATTAATCGAGCCAACGAAGGTGATGGTACAGAGGAATCAGAGCTGGAACGCGCCACGTAGAAACGCTCGATGACGTGGCGCGTCGATCTGCCCACCACAATCGCGGCGGCTCGAGCTTGCGCTACCTGACACGTACTCATCTCTAAATTTAGGTTGCAGGGCTAAAATTGTCCAACTGTAGAAGACTCTAGTAGGGTTCATGCCACCTCCGGTTCATACCCTTTTGGATACAATTATTATAAAAATAAAATAAAATAAAATTAAAGAATTAAATTATAAAAAATACTGTCTCTGTCCAATTAGGCTTATTCCATTTTTTGGGGCACAATTATTAAAAAGAGTATAATTAATATAGTAAAAAAGTGTAAAAATGTGAGACTATATTATTTGTAATGTAAAATAATTACCAAATATAGAAACAAGACAAGATCAATGGGACAACCCAAAAAGAAAAATATGACAAGATCAATGGGACGGAAGGAGTAACAAAGTTCATAATTTTTTGTAAGATAAAAAAAAAAATTTAATGGAACATCTCAAAATGACAAAGAAGCTATGTTAAATGAGACGGAGAGAGTATATAAGACCTAATTCAACACGAATTTTAATAACATAATTGATGGATGCATATATATTAAATAAAGAGTTCCACTATATATTAATGAATAATTGTGATTGAATCGAATGTAAATTATGAATGTTTTTGGATAAATAAAAAATATTTATAAGATTGAAATATAAAGAGATTGTATGAGGTCAAATCGTAAAAGGAAACTTATTATATTCTTCGTGGACGCCAAATAAAATAATTATTATATACTCTTCGTAAACGGACGAAGTATATTAGTAGAAAAGCATTATATTTAATATTTTTTTCTGAAAAGATTTTAAATTTAAACAATTTTATCTTAATGTATACAACATCAATATTCTATGAAAAAAAAATTCAATTTGAAATCAATATATAAAAATTAAATTAATTGTTCATTAGCTAACTGCTATTAATTTTTAAATTTTAAATTTCTTCATTTTTTTTCTCATTTTGTGGATATCGCTCAATTTCTTTTTCATTTTCATTTATGTAATATACATCTAGAACAAAAGACCATAAATATACATTTAATTTGATATTATGATATGTAAAAGGTGTATTTAAACTAAACAAGTTACTATAGTTTAATTTTTTTTAATGTTAAATAATTTATATTGTTAAGTAATACTCCATTTCTCTATGTCCCATTAGTAAGATCCTAATTACTATACTGAGACGTCCCATTAGTAATGTATCATATCCCTTTTTAGTAAAAAATTAACCATTTAAAATGTAACAACGTATTCAATTCACTTAAAAGAGTCCTTAAATATTAATTTTCTACAAACGTATTCAATTCACTTTATACATCAATTACATTTTTCTTAATATTTGTGTCCAAAAGTAATTGAATATTACTAATGGGAGGTCGAGAGTAATATTTTCTTGAAACTAAAAACTTTATTTTAAATAATTTTACTTTTCTTTTTTTCTTAATTTTAATATTTTAATATTTTATATTATACATGTCTATTTATTTTATGTAAAAGATTATTAATACGATATTATGTAATTATTATAGAATAATAGCATATTATATAGATGCGGTTTATAACGTAGCCATACAATAATGCAAATCAATAGTTTCAATAAATTATGGTTAAAATTAAGTATTTTGGACATAATTATCCCGCCTTTGTACTTAGAAAAAAACATTGGTCACTCTATTTTACTCTCTCTTTGGAAATTTAGTTTTGTCGTCGCGACTCCACCGCTCTAAAGTATCTCTCTCTGTCACTACTCTCTCTCTCTCTGGAAATTTAGTTCGTCGTCGCGACTCCACCGCTCTAAAGTATCTCTCTCTGTCACTACTCTCTCTCTGACAAGTCACTCTATCTTCAATTTTCTTTGTTGTCGCCGTCAACATCATCTCCTTCTATACTCCAGCGAAATATGAGTTCAAGAAGTTACAACAGTTCAAGGAGTTCTGGATCTACGAAAATCATGAGATGCAAATCCAAATCTAAGAAGATTTGGAATGAAATGGTACGAACTCGTACCGTTCGTTCCAAGGTCTCTCGTATCAAATAGATGAACGGATGGGGCCAACGTGCCCATTAGCATCGTCCATGTCGTTCGTACCAAGATTTTTCGGGATAAGGACTGGTACAATTGGTGCTAATAGTTTAATTTGTGTCAGTCGCCCCAAGATTTGAATAGCATATGCGAGGAAAGCTTGGAACAAAAACACAGTTTCGTTCCAAATCGTGAAGAGTGCATAGCTGGAGAAGAATTTGTTTCATCTGTTCCAAGTGTGCAGGATTGGGGTGAGGAAGTTCATTTCCGTCACCCATGCACCATGCATGCCTCTTCTAGTGCAAGAAAGTGAAAAAAATGATGAAAAACGAAGATTAGTTTAGGAATTTAGTTCCATTTTGTATTAGTTGTAAAGTTTAACATCAATTTGCTTATAAGATTTTTAATTGTATTATTTGAAAAATGAATAAAATGTTGATTCAAGTTTTATTAATCAGTTATAGTTTGATTTGTTAGAACAAACTGCAAGTTTATTAGTATTTTTTATTGCGTCATTTTTCTAGGAGAATGGTATGAAATAACATATTAGAATCATTTGGTTCAATGTCTTTCGCGCCAAGTGTTTGGTACGAATATATTAGTTAATTTGCATCAATCGTACTAAGGTCTTTCGCACTAGTGTTGGTACGAATATATTACTTGGCGTTCATGTTTTTTTAATTAAGCACTTTACCTCATTTTAGATAAAAAAAAATTAATATTATTTCAACGTTGATGTACATAATAACTACTCTCTCCGTCTCATTATTGTTGGCCTGTTTTCCTTTTTGGGGTGTCCTATTAATATTGGCATATTTCTATTTTTGGTAATGATTTTTACACTACAAATAATGTGGCCCCACACACATTTACACTACAATCTTATTATCCTAAATACTCGTGCCCAAAAGAAATAGGCCAACAATAACGGGACGGAGGGAGTAATATATAACTTCGTTACTTATAAGAGCATCCACATCGCCTACAGATAGCGGCCTACTCGTGTAAGGCTCGCATCATGTAAGGCGATGCAGCCCTCCCTTACACGAGGGCTAGACGTTCTAACGTGTAGCCCGTTCGGCCGTTAAAAATAGGCGCGTGTTTTACATGCGCCATTAAAAAAAATTGAATTTTGAATTCGACTGCCTCGATTTCCGTGATTTTTTGACCGTTCAATTTTTTTCCTTTTTTTCTTTTTTTCTCTTTTCTCTTCTTCTTCTTTATCTTCTCTTTTAAAAAAAATAAAATAAAATGTGTTATTTAAATTTGAGCAATTAAATTTAAGTGAAAAGCATAAAAATCAAAACTAAAAAAATCATGTAGGCTATCATGTAACCCCAATGCAGCCTCTTTACACCATGTGGTCCCCTCCTCATAAAATAAATGTAAGATATTATGTGACACCAAATGTGGATGCTCTAAGAATTGAATATACATTTAACATAAATGGCTATTTTTTTTTTATTTTTATGTCATAAATGGTTGTTATTAACCATTGGAGAAAATTAGATAACATTCCACAAGCATCAAAATCTTATGATCAAATTAAAAAGTAAAGTAATAAAGTTTGAAAATCAATTTTTTAGAAAAAATAAATAAATTCGGTTAATCGAGTCAACTTACTCGATTTTCGGACCAATCCTATTGAGCTCGAGCTATTTTCGATTCAAATTATTTGAACTGATTTTTTTTTCAATTAAATATTTTTAATCCTAACCCATAATTTATGTCGATCTACCCGTCAATTTTTAGCTTTATCATGACATCTTTAACAGAGAATACGTAAGGTACTCCTAATATTTTCGCAAAAATATAAATTAGCAATATTCTTAATTAACTCCATATGTACACTTTTTACTACATATTCCAAATCCAAAAATTCGACTCATCACATTTTTGTTAAATTATATGAATGTTGAGAGTCGCAAGATTTTCACGTTAAGACATTTGGCATATATAATTTTTAGGGTAAATAACGCCATAATTCACGAACTTTTACCAGATTTTCATTTTTCCCACAATTTTTAAATTTTAGATAAAAATACACAACTTTTCAAGTAATTCTAATTTTTCAGAAGATGAACTTCTCCGGCAAAAATTAAAACTGACGTGGCTTACTAATGCTGGCGAGGATACAACCTCGTTTACAATTTAATTTAAAATGTTGTCGTTATATAATAAACGTTGTCGTATTGTCTATAATTTTAAATTAGCCCTCATTTTATATTCCAACAATTCTCTTCTTCTCAATGACGGGCTAACAGTTCTTTCTCTCATCACTTTCATTTGTTTCTGCATTTCAGGAGATGAGCGCAAGCTCGATGTTGAACGTGAGGAACTACACATGGCAAATCAGAATCACAACCTGAAAATCTCAGCTCTATCTAGCAATGGAAATCTCCGCGTGACCTAGCAATCTCAGCGCAACCTACCAATCTCAACCCAAGAACCCTAGCAATCTTAGTCCAAGAACCCTAGCAATCGCAAGAAGAACACTAATTTTAAAGCTGCAGCCAATTTCTAACCTTTTATCACAAAACGACAGCGTTTAATCGTTGCTGAAAACGACATCGTTTGCTTCGCCGGACTACGTTGCCATGTTGGCAATTTCGAGTGCCACCTAAGCTTTAAATTGGGTGAGATTAAGGATCGTGGGAAAAATCAGAATCAATTGAAAGATTGAAAAAAAAAAAGAAAAAATTGAAAGATTGTGTATGTTTATCTAAAATTTAAAAGTAGTGGGAAAAATCAGAATCTCGTAAAAGTTCGTGAATTTTGGCGCTATTTGTCCTAATTTTTATATAACTTGTGAAGGAAATATTCTCTTCGTCCTCGAAAATTACGATATTACTCCCTCCGTTTCATTATAAATATCTCATTACTTTTGGATATAGAGATTAAAGAATATATAATTAGTAGATAAAGAGAGTTTATGAACTTATTTAAGTAGAGGTGGTCTCCTGTATACCCGAGTGTACTGTACACCCGGATTGTACCCGACCCGGATCCTGTCTCGATTGGATTATCCTGACCCATTTTTTCTTGAAATGACACTAACACTAACACGAAATGACACTAACACTAACACGATCTTGGAATGACACTAACACTATTTTGTTTTACAAATGACACTAACACTATATTGAAATGACACTAACACTACGTATAAAATGACACTAACACTATATTGAAATGAAACTAACACTACATGTAAATGACACTAATACTATATCAAAATAATACTAACACTTGACATTCGGGTACGCAAGTTTTTGTGATTTAAGTATTATTTTAAAAGTAGGTATAGAGAGAGAGTAGATGGGTGGACCCGTTAATTAATGAATTTAAGTCCTTTAACTATTTTCAAAAAGATTTTCAAAAAAATAAATAAATTATTTACCAAAAAAGAATTAGACATTTGTAATAGGCATCACATTATGAAAACTGAGACATTTGTAATGGAACAAAGAGATTATTATTTTTATCTGTCCATAAAAAATATAGTGTTATTATTTTAGTATACTTCCTCTTTTATTTTAAAACTCATTTATATTCATTATTTTATTATATATATATATATATATATATTAAAAAAAAACTCAACTATTTGACAAGCCAACTTTGATCGATTTCTCTTCATTCAAATTTAGAGGGGTTTGGCTTATTTTAAATGGATGTTTCAGGAGCTTATAGTATGTATGAATCAAGAACTTATAAGTTGTGAAAGTATTTAAATATTTTAACTTATAAGTTAAAGAGTGAATTGTAAAGTGGAGAAAAAAAAAATCCTAATTAGAAAGAGAAAGTTGTAAAAATATGAAATTGAAATGTTATATGATGAATTACAAATTATAATTGAGTTATTTTTCTGTGAAATGATTATTACTTATAAGATGATGAGAAAATAAGTTGAGATGTAGCCACTTGTTTTTTGGGGAGCTTAGAACATCTCCAATGGGAGGCTCTATAAATGGGCGCTATAAGGTGGTCCCCACCATAAGGCCTCCTCTCTCCAGTGCATTAACTATATAAAGAGGCCCTATAATCTCCATTTCTATTTTGTCTCATTGTTACTCTTCTATTTTAAAATTCAACATTTCATTAAAATTAAAATAAACATTACATTAATTAAAATAAAAATTACAATAATCTAAATAACTAAAATTCTAAATTATATTAATTAAAAAAATTATGATATATAATTTAAATCTAAACTATATAAATCTTCTACGCATGAGCATTTCTTCGACCATGTCCATGTGCTATGCCAATTAAGCCTCTCACATACTCGAAGTCTCGAAGTGTCTGTATTGAAGATTTTGTAATCGAGCTCCTTCATTTTCACCTCGGCGGCTTTTATTTTTGTTTCGGCAGCTTTAGCTTTTGCATTGGCAACTTTGGATTTTGCTTCGGCGATAGAATTGGTTTGGGTGGTAAATTCCTCGATTCTTTGTGTTACACGTTCCATTGCTTTGTAGTATTGCACCTTCTCCGCCGATGATTCCACTTTCTTCCCCTTACCTTTATCCCACTTTGTCGTTTTCTGGCCTTGGGGCTCCCTCAGGTTTAGTGTCGTTGAATCTCTAGCAGATATCTCCCCAATATTGAGTTGCCTTTTGGCTCGTCCCCAATATTGTGTCTCCGCCCACAACATGAAAATGAGCTCTATCTCCACCGAGGTGCACCTAGTGCAAGGCTTCGACGTTGGCTTCGGCACTTCGACAACATCATCTTCAACGGCACGAGGTACGTGGGTTCGTCGGGGTTGTAAGAGAGCCCGAGGAGAAGATATTTGAGCCTTGCGAGAGAGGCGCAAACTCCATCGTCAAGGAAGACTAGGAACACCCGAGTCTTGGTAGGCATTCGCGGACTAGCATCGACCCCCTTCCCTGGCCCCGCGTTAGATTTGCTCTTATAAGTTATTGAAAGTTATTTTTACAACTTCATGAATAGTTTAATTATTTTGCCAAATATTTTGAAAGAGCTTATAGTTAAGCTCCTTAAAATAGCTTATAAGTTATTTAAAAATTTAAAAATTTAACAAAATACCCTTTTAATGAATTTATTTTATTATTTTATACCCATTTCTTAACTATTTATTAAAATTCAGGATCCAAACAACACCATAATTTTCATGGATGGAAATTATTGTAATTATTGAACTTAAAAAAAGAGTCCACTGTTAATACTTTTCCATTTAAATTCTTAATTCCAGTATGGCTCCCTGATTGAAGACTTTCCAATAATTTTAGGTGCAACAATTGATAAAATAGCTCCATGAATCGATATTAAAGCACTGTTTGTAGAAGACAAGACAATAATAGACAAATATGTATGTATATTACGAATCCACGTCAATCCACTTGGAAAATAATAAAGAAATGGACGATGCTAACTTTTCCATATATATTAAAAAAACATGTCCTTTAATTTGCATTTTTTAATCTGAATATAAACTTTGTTAATAATTTTCCTATTTGATTATGTTAGTTTGAAGATACTTTCGAGTATTTGTTTTTGTTCGACGCCTCATGCAAATTAATCCTTTACTATACAAATCTAGTAAACAGTTAATAATTCATTTAATGTTGAATTATATTAAATTTTAATATTCTTTCTGTCTACAAAATTATAGTGTAATTTGAAGAGCATGAATTTTAATAAATAATTGAAAAATATGAATATAGTAGAGAAATTAATTCATCGAAATTAAGTGTTGAAGAAGGCCCCACCAAAATTAATGTATTAAATAATTGAGTATGAATGAGGTTTAAAAAGAAAAAAAATATAATTTTTGTGAATTGACGAAAATAGTAATAAGACTATAAAAATGGAGTATAAATATTAGGGGCTAAATTATTACTTATGCCAAAAGATTTCTCTATTTAGTTTCAACTTATAGTAGTTGCTAGGTTCTTTCTTCAAGTTATTGATATCCATAATAATTTGAGCTTCAAAATTCAAGTAAAAACTATATATATAAAAGTCCAAAATATTTACTATAATCTTCACGCAACATTTTCAAATAATAAAGTTCAAGTCTTTGCTTTGGCACATCAATGAAAATCATTGGTGGCGTTGCATTTTCGCATGAATTACTAAACATCACTTGTTAACGTGTGAAATAATTATTTACTCAAAATTGAATTCCTAGACCCTTTTTTAATTTATTTTTTTTCATTTATAGGAATAACATCAATGCCATTACATACTCTAGAGGGTGTTCAATAAATAGATAATCAAGACACTTATAATAACTTAACTCAAATTATGGATATCAAATAAAGCTGTCAAAATTAGCAGGACAAACTAGCCTAACAAAGAAGTAATTTTAATTCGATATTTTTGGGCCACTATTTTGAGACCCTAATCCAATCCTAAAATCATACTGCCAGATGGTTACTTGGTTAGACGTTGAAAAAAAAAAGTATACAAAGGTGGGTGGGTTAGATTCTTTTTAAACTAATACTCTCTCTGTCCATTCATTTGTGTCCCATAAAAAAGGGCACGAATTTTTTTTAAAAATATATTATTTATTTGTTAAGTGGAGAAGATGACCCATGTATAGTTAACTAATGATATTTTTTAAGATTAAAAATGATGGGTCCCTCAATAGCATATGTGTAAATAAGTATAAAATATAAGGGTAGTAATTAAAAAAATAATTACTAAAAATAAGTAGAACACGAATTAATGGACAAATCAAAATGATAAATTAGAACATGAATTGATGGACGGAATGGATATTTGTGAGCACATCTCGACCTTAATTGGTTAGATAATCTTCCCCATCGAATTGTTCTTAATTTAATAGCTCTAACCATGAGGCATGACTCATGAGCCATGGATTCTTTCCTTTTTGAGTTGGGGACAATAGGACATTGGGGTTTGAATCCTAATCATTTCTGTTAACACTAATGATTTTTACCACTTGAATATCTTAAAAGGACGATTAATTGGTTTGGTCGCCTCCTTGTTATTGTTATAGCTAGGGATGTCAATCTAGTCCGAAATCTGTGGGCTAGCCCGATTAACCCATCATCCGAAAGGGTTAGGGTTGAATATTTTCAACTCGATAAAAGTTACAATCCGATTAGTCCGTAACCGAATAGCCCGGCACCCGAAAGGGCCGACCCGACTAACCCGATGGGCTAGCCCGAAACCCGAATACTTAATATTAAATATTTAGATATAAAAATAAAAAAAATGATAAAATATTATAAAGTCTCATCATTTCACTTTTCTGTATTTTTGAGATGCTTTGCTTCTATAAATTCAAATTATTGTTGGATATTTTATTATTTTTTCATTAACAAAGTTGAACATTTTATTGTTACAACTTATTTTATATGTTATGCAATCTTGATGTTTTTTTCAATATTTTATATTTTTGCATTTCATGCTTTCTATATAATTTATATCTTTGATTTCTATGTATATTTTATACATTATATATTAGATACAAATGATTATTTTATTTTACGCATTTAAGCCGATTAGCCCGATGGGCTAGCCTGAAACCCGAACGTTTAGGGTTAGGGTTGAAAATTTATAACCCGACAAAATTCCCAGCCCGATTAGCCCGCACCCGATTAATCCGAAACCCGATAGGACTGGCCCGAAACCCGGTGGACTGACCCGATTGACATCTCTAGTTATAGGTATGAAAATCGGCATGAATTCAATTTGATCGTGTTTACATTTTAATATGCCCAAAAGAATTACTTGAACATTTTCGAGAAATGATGTATTTTTTTTTATTGTAAATTTATCATGGAAAAATGAGGGATAAATAAAATTTCACCCTTTGAATTCTTCATTTCTTTTCTCTCACTTTCTATAAAATAAAATTTAACCCTTACTCATTCCTTCTTTTCACTATAAAAGAGGGATAATATTATCACAATAAGGGCGTGTTTGATATTGGCTAATACACTGTATTAGCTAATTTAGTACAGATCAGTCTAGTGTTTGGTATTATTTAGTAATAATGTGGATGACCCGATTTAATCCTACGACCCAGTATTACTAATCCAGATTTCTTAGGATTAATAATACCACCTCCCCCTAGGATTAACTTAAACCAGGATATTATGTATTTAGCCATGATAGCAAACATCAACTCAGTATTAATAATATGTCATTATCCACGCTAAATATCCTGGTTACAAATTATCCTATATAATCCTTTACTGAAAATCAAACGAGCTCTTATTATTCATCTTTTGAGTGAAAATGAGGAATGAGTAAGTGTCAAATTCTATATTTTAGGAAATTAGAAAAAAGAAGGGAATGATTTAAATGGTAAAATTTATTTATCCCTCATTTTTTCGTGATAAATTTACAACAAAAAAGAACGCTCCTACATGTTAAGAATTTGATTATAATAGTATGATATTCAGTTTCTTTCTTTTTTTTTTTCTGTAAAAAACAAAAGAAAGTAAACCGATGAAGTAGACAATTCAAGAAGTTTGGAAGTGATGGGCCCGCCGCCATGGTAGTGTAGACTAGAGCCTTCTTCATCCATATCCCCTCCTATCCCAACTACCCCATAACTGAAACTATCATAATTTCCAATCATTCATATCCATTTTCATCTTCTCTTCATTCATCACAACTCCACCTTTGAATCTGCATCGCCGCTCCATCCTACCCAATTTCAATTGCTCTACCATTAATTTGTCTCTCACATCATTTCACGTCACGTAATTAGGTCTAGTCTTTTGGTGTTGATGGGCTTAGAGTTGTTAGAGAAAGGCTTAGACTATGCAAAGAAGAAGAGAAAGTGGGCATTTGTTGTGGGACTCACGTGCTACGGCGTGCACAAGCTCTACAACTTCCCCTGTGTTGTTAAGAGGAGGCAAAGCTTGTCCAAATTCTTGGCTGCCTTCACTTCAGTAGCTGAAATGGTCTCCGATTCCGCCGACGCACTCGGGATTCTTTCCAAAGATCTCAAGCAGTTTCTGGCCTCGGATTCCGATCAAATTCCTCAGAGTCTGAAGCAGCTCTCCAAAATAGCCAACTCCAATGAATTCTCCGACACATTAACTACCATCACGCGGGCTTCAGCTGTCGGAATCTTGAGCGGCTATCACCACGACTCGGCTAAAGGCGGTGATCACGGCTTCTCCGACAGGGTCATGGACAAGCTATTCTCCGATGCAGGCGCCGGATTCGCGTCTGCAGTGGTGGGAAGCTTTGCCAGAAACACGGTGATGGCATTGTTCTTGGAGTGGCAATCCAATGCAGATGCAGCCAAAGGCTCCGTTCCGTGGTGGATCGAGCTAGTGTGCGAGGAAAACTGCAGAGCGCTGGTCGGGGATATGATCCGAGTGTTTGTGAGCACTGCCGTGACTGCGTATCTGGAGAAGACGATGAACGTGAACGCGTACGAGGAGTTCTTCGCGGGCTTGACTAACCCTAAGCACCAAGGCAGAGTGAGAGAGCTGCTAGTGTGTGTGTGCAATAATGCAGTAGATACCTGTGTCCGGACATCTTACCATGCGTGGAGATCAAACTCTGCTGCTGTCTCCAAGCCGCATTTGGGCGGAGACGAGAAAGGCGGCGTGAGGGCGTGGCAGCTGATCAGGAGGAACCAAGAGAGTGGATGGATGCGGGCAATGCGCGTGCCAGCCAATAGGAAACTTGTCCTGGATGCGACCGGGGTGGCCACCTTCGAGGGGGTGAGGTCGTTTCTCGAGGTCGTGCTGGAGAAGGTGGAGGAGAGCGTCAAGATGAGCGTCGACGTTGTTCAGCAGGAGGTGGTGGAGAAGGGAGTGGAAGCGGTGAGGTATGCCAGTGGGAGATCTTCTGCATTCACTGCTCTGTGTCTTACTTTGTGCTTCAACATCTTGAACAGCCCTTGGATTTTTACGCCCTATACATGAACTTTTGCGATTGCATTCGCCAAAATTCGTGCTGTATTTCTTGTAAATAATCCATCCCTATATAATGTTTTACTAATTGATTGGGGAAGTGATTCAATTTTGATCTCTATCTGTATTGATTTTCATTGGGATATCAAATTCCTACAAATTGCAGACGTCAAAGCTTACTACATTACATCCTGTACATATACTTTATCATGATATTGAGAGAGAGAGAGAGAGAGAGAGTATCATGTTACTGATAAGATAAGAAGAAACCAATAAAGTTTTTTCATATATACTCGGAAAAAGGGGGAACTATTCTGGGACAAATTAACACAGATAAGCATACAGCAACATTTCAACTTGGATCAACATAGATGCAACTTGAATTATTTTTTGAGTTATGTAGGAATGCTTCTAACTAACATTGAACAATTAACTAAGTACAATTTTCTTGCAGTGAAGAACAAAAATCACTGCATTGTGTTCCCTTTAGATGAACAATTTGAGTAGGTGTAGTTGACATAAACAGGCAGTGGTTCTTCTGTTTGACAGAGAGAGTGGGCAGACATTCCTTCCTTGGTGATTCAAGGCTGGTATTACTGATTCTATTATCCTAGCTTCTTAAAACATTTAACCGGAGCTGACATCATTCTCTTTTGCTGCTGCTGCTTCTTCCTCGAGTTTCTTTTTCCAGTACTCATCAAGTGGTGGCCCAAATATGGCTTTCCCCGACACAACTCCTATCCTGTAAATTGCAAGGAAACGACATTCAACCAAAAGTAATCTTGGTAAATCATTTCATCAGAAACCTACCAACGCCTAGTAACCTAAAAAAGGTTTGACAAGTGATACTAGGTGAAAAGATTACAACCCTCCAGATAATGCAAATGCACATATTAGGTTTGTGTCGGTCCATGCTTCATATGCAACTTATAAAAGTAATTACATCGTACTTTCACAATTAGCAACGAACTAGTTCACAAACATCTTTCCTTCAAAGATTACAGCATCACATATATAATTACTTGTTTCTACAATCTTACGGATCATTAAGACACTCCCATACCTCCCCAGAGAAAGTTAATACATAAGGAAAAGAAGAATATTACCTTTTGTCTGCCTTCTTTTTAAACTCAATTCGCACAACAATACACCAGAAATTATACTCTAGGCATTTACATCATATGATGGATTATATTGAGAATAATTAGAAATACATCATCAAACAAGTTCAAGATCACTGAATCCATCAAAGTATGTAGTGGAATAACCAATATTACATTTATCTATCTAAGCTATCACCCCTAAAATAAACCCCCGTTAGTAAAGAGAAAGAACTCTATTACACTATAACTCTCACGCATAACTACCATATGCATCCAATACAAGAGAAGACGACACTGGATAAAAAGTAAAGTACTTCAAATGTTCAGAACAGACACCTGGGGGAATATTTGAAACTTGAACACATACATGCATTACCAACTTTCAACCAACTTTCATGGATTGGAAACTATGGAGATCATCTCATGGATTGATCAAAATGTCAACATAAATTAGTGAAAGTTCTAAGCAAAACATGACATGATGACCTCTTTGGGATTATTGTGTGATCAATCAACAGATTAACAACTTAGGGGCATTTACTTTGCATGATTGATAAGATGCATGATTGAGTATTTTTATCCTCAAGAATAGGATTTCTCCAATCCCACCATTTCAATGGTATAAAGATAGCAAAACTAACTTAAATGATAGAAATAATCAAGGGCCTTGGGACATCCCAAAGTTTTAATCCATCAAAGTAAACAAGGTTAGTCTTACTATTTTTTATCTGCCAAGGCTAATCCTCCAAAGTAAATGCCCCTTTATAGATTGGGGCTTATGACGTGAAATCATATTAGTTTATGATGAGTCTCACCAACATAATAATACAGCCATTTTTTGGTATCTTAAACACCAATAGCATGAGCTCTCTGTTCTTAGCTTTTAGGAACAAATTCACGAAATAAACCCCATCCTACCAAATTTACACATATTAATCCCCGCACAGAACTTTCAAAAGTAATAATCCCTTATCAATTGCTGATTTATCTAGCAACAATGCTAAAAAGTCAATACCCAGAAACACGAGGAAATTTCACATGATTGAGAGAAACACAAAACCTATCCTACCACCATTACAGGATGTGCTATGATAATTTAAATATAGCTAGATCAGGTCCAAACTGAAAGAGGCGAATAGAAATTAATCAATGGCAAGGACAAGTATAGAAATATCAAAATAAAAATGAAAAGCAAAGAGGAAGTAGAAAAAAAGCTTACACGGAAGCTCCAATAACCAGAGGCAGTGAGAGAAACCTTCTTCTGAACATTTCTTTGGGATTTTTTGAAACTATCAAGAAATTTTCTTTTTTTGAGGGAAATTATCAAGAAATATTGAACCCTATATTCACTGAAATTTCTTAGTTTTAAGCATCGTCTATCATCTCCCCTTTTGAGTATTTCATGATCTCATCATTCTACGCCCCTTTCTCTCGCTTGGGCTATTCGCTAACGGGCTCATTGGGCTTTTCTTCAGTAGTATTCCAACTCCACCAAAGACTTTCTTAACTGTACAAATGCAAATAGCCCAAACTGAGCCCATTTTATCCTTAATCCTAAACACATGTCAAATGTGGCCCGACCCGAAAAGTAGAGGGGTTGATAAAATTTAGGATTAAAAAATGATTAAATAATTCACTTGATAAATAATTATTCAATTGAGAAAATTGGAGTGTGAGCCGAGTTATCCACCACAGACCGAATCATGCTAACTAAATACTTGATTAAGTTAAATTATTTTATCAATCATATCTTATCACTCAAAACAATTTCCTTTAAAAAATATCAGGTCAGTATAAAAATCACATTTGCTAATTATTTTGACACTTCTATTAATTTTTAATGTCACGAATCATGTAATTTAGTGATATTAATTCATTTTCTAAATATCCTCTAAAAAAATCATTTTCTAAATATCAATCCTCCTATTTTCTAAAAAAAAATAATAGAGTGAAATTTTGGGGGTAAAATTTTAAATTAAAAAACAGCCATACCTTTGGCTAATTATAATAATTCAATAATAAGTTCTCCCTTGTCCGACCGACAATAGTTGTTAGACATGGATGAGCGCGTGTTTAATTTAAGAGTAGTGATATTTGAACACCAGGTGTACGTTACACTTGGTAAAAAATCGGTTTTTTACCTGCTTAGAGTGTGGGCCGGTTTTATGGATTTAGTATATTTACTGATTTATCCTTGATTTATTCCATCCATTTTCTTTCTTTTTTCTGCCATTTTATGTACAGTTTTTCGGCCATTTGTTTCCTTTGTTTTCGGTTAATTAGTTTGTTTCCTTTATTTTTTAAGCCTTTGTTTCTTTATTTTTATGTTTTTATTTTGGGAAATTTTATAATTTATATAATTCAATTTTTTTTTTTAATTTTTGTTCGGTTTTGTTTTTGATTTATTTGTTTTTAAATTTAATTATTGATTTGTTACCAATAATTTAGTGTTTCTTGTTATAATAATTCTAGGTTTGTTTCTAGCTATTTTTTTCTAAATTAATATTATTATTTTTTTCAAAATCATTTCTCCTAAATTTTGTGTTTATTTGTTTTTTATTAATTTGTTTAAACTAATTTTGTGTTTCTCCTTAAAATAATACTAGATTTGTTTTTGGATATTATTTTTTAATTTTTTCGAAAATTAGATTTTTTATAAGATAAAAATAATATTATTTATTTTTATCTAATATAAAATTATGTTATAATTTCGGATATTTATATTGCTAAAATTTTGTTATTTTTATTTGTTTCCACTAATTTGTTTCCTATTATTAATTAATTAATTAAATTTTAGGATTTGTTAGGATTTGTTTTCATAACAAACCCTTGATACACATTTTGTTATAATTTCGGATATTTATATTGCTAAAATTTTGTTATTTTTATTTGTTTCCACTAATTTGTTTCCTATTATTAATTAATTAATTAAATTTTAGGATTTGTTAAGATGTTTGAGGGATTTGAACTTGGGACCTCTATAAAATGTGAATGATACTTTGTCACCTTGTCTGGTAGTGGCAACAACATAAGTCTTTAGTTAGAATTGATAATAAAATGATTCATGCGATTGGACATCGAGTGAATAATTTAAATAACATATTCATTATATTATTTCAAATCTTATAATAAAGTATTAATTAATTGAAGCAAATTAGTGAATATGGGGAAAAAAATGATTGATACGAATGTATTTCGCTCGCAAGACTATTTAACATAGACTTGAATGAAAAACTATGTATTATTGTTAATAATACAATGAGGTGAAATGATTCATATGGTTCATATGAATATATTTCGCTCGCAAGACTATGTAACGAAGTTGATTCAATTCAGTTATTCGTTATAAAATAAAAGTTTATTAATTAATTTAAGTTAAATTAGTGAATTTGAGGATAAACGTAATAAAATGAGGTGAAATGGTTCATATGAATATATTTCGCTCCCAAAACTATGTTTAACAAGTCGATTCAATTATTCATTATAAAATAAATATTTATTAATTATTTTAAATTAAATTAGTGATTTTGAGGAAAAATATAATAAAAGGAGGTGAAATGGTTGATAAGAATGTATTTCGTTTGCAAGGCTATGTATAACAAGTCGATTCAACTATTCGTTATAAAATAAACATTTATTAATTATTTTAAGTTAAATTAGTGATTTTGAGGAAAAATATAATAAAATGAGGTGAAATGGTTGATATGAATGTATTTCACTCGCAAGACTATGTATTACAAGTCAATTCAACTATTCGTTATAAAATAAATATTTATTAATTATTTTAAATTAAATTAGTGATTTTGAGAAAAAATATAATAAAATGAGGTGGAATGGTTGATATGAATGTATTTCACTTGCAAGACTATGTATAGCAGGTCGATTCAACTATTCGTTATAAAACTATATAACATATACTTGTAGATAATGTATTATAATATAGTATTGAAGTCGATTTGATAATAAAAAAAATGAACTACTATAGTGTAAATAATGAAGTCGAAATAATTATACTCAATGAAATGAAGTTGAATTAATTAATTGAATTAAATTAGTGAAATTTTAATAAAAAACGAATCATATGATGGGGGTTTTCTCGGAAAGCTATATAACATATACTTTATTAAAAGCGATATAATAGTAAGAAAATGAACTACTATAGTGTGAGTAATGGAAAAAAAAATTAATTCAAGTGAATCATTTTGCTCGAAAAACTATATAACATATACTTTATTTGAATATATTATAATGAAGTATTGTAATCGATATGATGATAACAAAATGAACCACTATTGTGTGAGTAACGAAGTCGAAATAGTTATACTCGATGAAATGAAGTTTAATTAATTAGTGAAGTTGTAATAAAAATAAATTTTATAAGATATATATAATGAAGGAAATTTTATTAAAATATAATCAATCCTACATAGAGATTTTGCTCGGAATCTATATAACATATACTTGAATACAATGAATTATAATATAGTATTAAACGCGATATAATAATAAGAAATAATTATACTCAATGAAATAGAGATGAATTAATTAATTGAAATAAATTAGTGAATTTGAAAAAAAAAAATGAATCATACGATGGCATTTTGCTCGGAGAACCATATAACATGTAATATAATACAATACTTTATTATAATATATTACAATAAAGTATATGTAATATTATTTTTCGAGCAAAATCTCATCGCGTGATTCAGTTGAAAATTTTCTGTTTCGTTACTCACACTATAGTAGTTCATTTTCTTATTATCATATCGCTTTTAATAAAGTATATGTTATATAGTTTTCCGAGTAAAATCTCTACGTAGGATTGATTATATTGTATTTTTGCTTTCAACTTCACTAATTTATTTCAATTATGTAATTAAACTTGATGAACGTTGAGTTTAATTATTTCGACTTCAATAAAATATTATAATACATTCTCTTAAAGTATATGTTATATAGTTTTCCAACCAAAATTACATTGTATTAACAAATTTTTTTTGAACTTCACTAATTTATTTTAATTAATTAATTAAAATTTATTTCCTATTGTTATATAGCATTTACTGGATTATTATAATACATTTAATCCAAGTATATGTTATTTATTTTTTCAATCGATGCCCCATCATATGATTAATTTTATTTTTCTTTCTAACGCTTCACTAATGCGGTTGCCACTACCGGACAAGGTGGCAAAGTATAACTCACATATTATTGGTGTCTCAGGTTCAAATCCACCAAACACCTTTTTTCTTGTATTTCGCTTTTTTTTTTTTAAATCATCTTCTAATTTTTTTATTAAATATTTGAAAAAAATATCAAAATGAAAACAAATCTAGGAATAATTTGAAAGGAATCTCTAAATTAGTAGAAATAAATAAAATTAACATATAATTCACAAAATAAAAAATAAAAATCGAAAAATAAAATAAATGTCGAAATAAATCTAGGATTATTTTATAAGAATATCTAAATTAGTGGAATTAAATCAAAGATTATTTATTGGAGAATAAAAATCTCTAAATTAGTGGAAACAAATCAAGGATTATTTTAGGATAATATCTAAATTAGTGGAAACAAATCGAAGATTATTTTAGGAGAATTTCTAAATTTGTGGAAACAAATCTTGGATTATATTTAGGAGAATATCCAAATTAGTGGAAACAAATAAAAAATATATATAATTTTCGAAAAATACAAAAAATTCAGAAAAAAAATATTTTCGAAACAATAAAAAAATAATATGTGGAAACAAAAAAAAGAATATATAATTTTCGAAAAATACAAAAAATTCAGAAAAAAAATATTTTCGAAACAATAAAAAAATATGTGGAAACAAAAAAAAGAATTTTTTAAAGAGAATCATAAAATTAGTGGAAACAAAATAAAACACAATTTTAAAATATAAATAAATAATTTAATCATCAATAAAAATAAATAATATTAATTTTTTTAAAAAAAGTTGGAAAATATAAGGAAACAAAAAACCGAAAAATTAGGAAACAAAAAAACCATAAATTTCAAAAATCATAACACAGAAAAAAAAAACAATATATCTAATAAAGGATAAATTAGTAAATCAATAAATCACTAAAAACCGGCCCATTTGAACTAGTAGGAAAACCGGCGATTTTTTGGAGGTGTATTGCACACCTAGTGTCCAAACATCATTATTGTTAATTTAATTATTAATAGATAGATGTGAACGATTACTTAACGACTAACGCTTGATAATTTGTTTTTCCTTATGCTACTTGGTTTGCTGGATTCATTGGTCAACCATACCTGATTTGAATCTAATTCCATGAAGTTTATGAAATGTGTATTAATAACGTTAAGTCCAAGAATCATTTAGAAAAAGAATTAACTGGTGACTACTTACAATAGAGCGAAGCTAGAAAAATTAAATGAGTCTGAACAATTATATGAATCCTATGGTTTTTGGATAACTTCCTACTTTTGAAAACACAAAATGATGATTTCGCTAATACATCTCTAACCTTTTTAAACTTCAAAGTTTCAAACTAAAAGCACCAAATGGAACGGAAGGGGGAATCTTAGTTAGTTGGCTTGAATATGCCCTCGTGTTTTTCATGTTTTCATTTTATTATTGTTATTATTTTGGAGTAGTCATGTTTTTAGTACTCCTAGTATTTACTACTCCCTCCGTCCCAGCCCAATAGGCTCAGTTTCCTTTTTGGGACGTCCCACTCCAATAGGCCCAGTCTAAAATTGGAAATAATTAGGGGCTCTAATTAAAATTATAACTACTTAATTAAAGGATATACACCCCTAATTAAAACCCTAAAAGCTCTCATTTTTCCTTCACTCTTCCGCCTTTTTCCCTTCTCTCTCTCAACAGAGAGCGCCGCCGTGACTCTCCAGAGCTCCGGCCACACAGACCCTAGCGCCTCTGCCGACTCTTCAACGGCCACGAGCACCGCTGCTGTCCATACTCACAACCCCACCGTCATTTCCCAGCGCCTCCGCCGATTCTTCAACGGCCACGAGCACCGCTGCTGCCCATACTCACAACCCCACCGCCATTTCCACCGCCTCTGCGACTCTCCTTCTCCCCTCTTCCAGCCATGGCGGTCTTCTCCCCCTCCAGATCCCGGAACCTCTGCCAAGCCGCCTCCTCTCCACCCTTTTCTTCTTCCTCTGTCGTCGTCTCTAGCCACCTCCACCGCATTCTCCGCCTTCACCGCGTACACCGGGATCCCCAGATCTAGTGAGGGAGACAATGTGGTGGCTGAAACCGCAGATATTTGGTGGGGTTGCAGATCTCGAATTTTCTTTCTCATAGTTTGATTTCTAAATTCTTGATTTAGGGTTCTTGATTTTCTGAGGAAGACGATGAGTTCTTAGAAATTTTCGTGAAATGGGTAATTTTTGTTGATTTTTGTGATGAGTTCTTGTTGCTTGATTAGTTGATTTCTTGATTCCGTGAAATTAATGAATTTAGGCAGTATATGGGTTCGTGAAATGAATGATTTATTGATTCCTTGAATGAATTAGTTGATTTCTTGATATCTTGATTTCGTGAAATGAATGATTTTTGTGAAATGGGTTCTTGATTAGTTGTTGCTTGAAAAACTTGAAGAATAATGAATTTCGGCAGTATATGATGAAGAAAGGAAGAAAGGATTTCTGCATTTAAATGATGAAAGTAATCAAATGAGATTAAGGAAAAATAAGGGAACATTTAAATCCTTAATTATTGGTGGACCACACCATTTACCTACTAAAAATTGAGTTTCTTAATCTCCGTGCCCAAATGAATTGGGCCTATTGGCCTGGGACGGAGGGAGTAATTCATTGACCAATATTGTTTCACTTTCACGACAACAGTCAATGGGCTTTGGCCAGCTCAGACTCACTGGGTCCACCCCCATAACAATTAGAACCATCCGATTATCCAATATTTTCAATATTTAATTAATTTCCCTCTTTTTCATATCATTAATATTCTATCCAACCCAACTATATTTAAATTGAGGTTTGTCAATCAACGACTCAATCACAATATTTTATACTTCCTCCGTCCTAATAATAACGTTTCAAATTTTCTTTTTGGACATTTCATTTATAATGTCTCAACTCAAAAAATGAAATAATTTATTTTATCTATTTTATCTATCTCTCTCCTAATTTACTTTATATCAATCTTACTTTTTCACTATTCTCTCTATCTCTCTCATCATTTACTTTATTTATATTTTTTTAATTTGTGTGTCCTATTTTTTTGGAGCGTTATTATTATTGAAACGAAGAGAGTATAAATGTATAATTATATAAAAAAATAATGAATCAATAACAGTTTGCCATGTGTCATAAATTTAGTAATCAAATTGAGGTTGGGGTCGGTTGAGATCAGACCACGGGCGGTCTCATAAAATACATTTTTTTTTTCATTAAAATCATCTATCCTAGTTGGTGGTCGATCATTTAATAGTTGGATCTCTACTACATGTAGTCTTAGGTGATAAATATATTTATCACTCACTTTGAACAATAAAAGCATCACACATTAATACTATATATGCACATATAGATAGAGAGTATCAGATGAGAACTTTAAATATATTTGTGTGAGAATTAAGAACTCATCATATTCATTGATTTTCTAGATTTTACAGTTAATTTGTCATAAAAGAGGAGTGAAAACAACTAATATATAATATGCCTTAATTTTTTTTTCTACATCTGATATGATTATATATTATAAATTAATCACATAAAATTAATAAATCAATCTTTAATTTTATATAGTTTGTAAAGTTGATGATCTGAGATATAATAGAATTTCTTTTGCTAAATGCTACTCTTTTGTCCTATAAGAGTGTGCATTTTTTATCATTTAGTACATTAACATCCGTGTCATCAACAATCATATACACCCTTATGAGAGAGAGAAAATAATATATATATATATATATATATATATATATATATATATATAGGCCAAGGTTCAATGAAAAAGGCCTAAATGTAAGAAAGAAGAGAGAAGTAATCTCATCCGTTGATCTTATCTAATCTAACGGACATGATTTGTTCACGCCATGTTCAACGGATTTTTTCGTTGAACATATGGGGGGTCGAAACCCAGAACCCCCAAAAATATTGTATATGTTCATGAATGTTCAACGAAAAAATCCGTTGAACATGGCGTGAACAAATCATATCCGTTAGATTAGATAAGATCAACGGATGAGATTACTTCTCTCTTCTTTCTTACATTTAGGCCTTTTTCATTGAACCTAACCCTATATATATATATATATATATATATATATATATATATATATATATATATATATATAGGGAGAGGTTCAGGAAAGAACCATAAATAAAAGAAGACCGGAGAACCATTTTCAGCCATTCGATCATCAAGATCTACGGTGGATGCATCATCTTGTTGGATGAATGCAGATCATGGATTCGAATCCTGAAGGGAGCATTTTTTTTAAATTTTTTTAGTGCATTAATTTTAACAGCGAATGCATTAATTTTTACAGTTGATGCATTAGATTTGATGGTTCTCCCATTCTCACAAATAATGTAGTTCTCTCTAGAACCATACCCTATATATATATATCTATATATAATATATAGATCATGTAGTACCAAAGCCCTAGGTAGTATATAGCCAATTTTGGACCACATATTTTGTCCATATAGCACATCAAGAACGTGTCATGTGGCAGAGGCCTTCTAAAGAAAAATACACGCAGTGATATATTGAGAATAAAATTTTTGAATATTATTTTTTTTTTATTTTTTTAATATTTAAAGTTTATTTAGTGCATATAATTGAACACAAAAGTGCATAAATATAAACATAAATATGCATAACATTGCACACAAAAATGCATTGCACTAGATGACAAGTTAGCTCCCCTTGCCCGTCTAAATGATGCATATAATTGAACACAAATATACATATATATAAACACAAAAATGCATTGCATTGTGTGAAAAGTTGTGCACGTTTGTGTTTATATATATATATATATATAGAGGGTTAGCTTCTATGGAGACTACTCCCCTACATAGAGAACAAAGACCAAATCCTGTGCGTCGATCTTGCTTATAATCTAACGGTTCATATAATTTTCTGATTTGATTTTTCATGTAATTAAATATTGGTTGATTAAATCCACTGAAATCTGGGATCACGTTGAATAAATCCCGAAAATTCTGAAACTTCCTGTTCTGGGACGTGATCCGTCAATGAACATAATATATGAACATTATTATGTTCATTTGTTTTCCTACGAAAATATCGACGAACATTGTTCATTAGTATGTTCATTTATATTTTTACGAAAATATCGACGAACATTAGTATGTTCATTTATTTTTTACGAACATATCAATGAAAATTAGTATGTTTATTTGTTTTTTTACGAACATTAGTATGTTCATTAGTATGTTCTACGAACACTAGGTTCTGTGGATGCATTATTCACGTAACAGACTCTTCATCAAATTAATATTCCATAAATAAAAGATTTAATTACCTATATCTATGACAATTAACGAAAATATCAAATCTTCACCAGATGAATCATCACCCTTGGATATACCAAGATCGACGCACAGGATTTGGTCTTCGTTCTTCGAATTTTTGATGGTCTCCATAGAACTCTATCCTATATATATATATATATATATATATATATATATATATATATATATATATATATATAGGGTTAGGTTATATTGAGAAGCTCAAATGTGTTGAGAAGTTGAGAAGCAATTTAATAGATGAACATGCCAATTAGTTTTTATGAACACGAGTTTGATCTGGGGTTCGATCATTGGCGGTGACGTATTTTTTAACAAATTAAATAGATTCGTATGTTCGTCAGTTGTATTTGGTATGTTCAAAGAATTTATTTATATAGTGTCTAATTACCATGTTCATCAAAATGTACTAACATGTTCATCTATTACATTGCTTCTCAACTTCTCAACACATTTGAGCTTCTCAATTGAACCAATTCCTATATATATATATATATATGTATTTTTGTGTATATGCATTAAATACATTTCAATTTTAATTTTTTTTTTAAATATTCAAAATTTTTATTTCTATTTTACTAATGCATGTATTTTATATTGAAAGTCCTCTGATAGTATATCGCTTTCTTAGTAAGCGATATGTACAAAATGTGTGAAATACTACTACATACTTTCTAAAGATACGCGCGGTATATTCAAAACCCAATTATATATATATGGTTGGTGAAGCTACAACTCATTCTACCCTTATAAAGACAATGCTTTCTTAGCTACCAAACCCGGCACATGAAGCTACAACTCATTCTACCCTTATAGCACGAAAAGACAAATAAAAGAAGACACTAGAAAAACATGTGACGTTTTTGACCCGTTTCAACCCCCCATTATTATACCAACAATAATAGTCACCATGGTTTAAAAACAAGACTAACACAGTATATAATTTCACCAGAATCTAGTTGGTGCATCCAGGCATTTTCACACACTGTCTGCTCTTCGTCTTCCTAAGTTAATTACTCATGATTAACATTCTAATTTATGCCGTGCTTACATTTCATGAAGGCAACTCGTATCAATTAATACAAATTGCCTAAATTCTATTTTATTTATATATTCTATTTTGTTCGTCATTATTTTCTTCTTGGATTGCATCATGTATTAAGAGAAGCCAACTAATATTTACCGTCTTGCATGCATGCTATATATGTTGCCTCTCTTAGGGAAAAATTAGTTTCTTGGAGATGCAATTTTCCTATGTGTTTATGTGATTTGGTATCACAAGCTTCTAATGAACGATTAGTAAAATATCTTTGTTTATAGAAAAGAAAACAATGCATTTGATTTTGAATCACACAAATACATTTTAGGGCCACTACAAATCGTAGGTAACATTTTGGTCCCTTACCTAAGTATATATGAAAAAGTTAATGTGACAATAATTTTTTTATTTCGAGCAATACATATTTTAGGACATATCACACTAAAAATCGAGTAATAATATTATCTCTGCTTAGAGTGAAAAAAAAAGCGAAAATATGAAATTTTATTTTGTAGAAAACGAAGGAAAAAAAAAAGATTTAAAGGAATCATTTTTTTTATTCCTTAATTTTCATGATAAATTTACAATTAAAGGAACACACTCTTAATATTATAAAATATTAAGCCGTATATAAGTGACCACATTAAGTAATTTGTGATGATTATGGCGAGCCCTAATTAAAGGAAACCACGTTGTTGTGAGAGGATACAAACTCGTATAGAGATGATCTATAACGTTTTTTTAGGTCGTTATTTCAAATTCAGATTTAATATTTCTATAGATTTCACCAAAGTACGAGCATCATAATTCACATGATAAAGTAATTTAAGCACAAACCAATTATCTAACACACAATTGCCAATTAAATTGACATCTTAAGAATATTAAAAATCTTAGTAAAGTGAGCGTTATCAGCTCTCTCAAACTTAAGACATTGTTCGTACTCGAATAATGAGAACAATACAATCAATAAACACGAATGTGAATATTTCTAGCTCATTGATGCCTCCGAATAATAGAGTATAAGAATGCTTCAAATCCTCAACAATCAAGCACAAAAATCACCAATCATCAGCACAGCCAACAATAAAATCGACCTTGACATTTCAAACACTTGAATCTCACAAGTATGTGTGTCGCTCAACTCTTAATTGATTGAATATGGCGCGCATATGCTCATCAAAAACTCAAACAATGTGGATCATTTACCATAGGCTTGTCAATCGTCTATAATCTCCATTGCTAAAAATGTGTCAAGGCTAAGATCAAAAAAGTGATTTTTTTTTTTTTGTTATAATGTAGGATATTGGTTAAAATAGGGAAATTTGGCTAAGTGACTTAGTCATAAATTAAGGACTCAAATACCTTATTTCTTCACAAAACAAGCATGGAATAAATTTCATCTTCGTCCTGACTAAATCACCATGAACAAATCAAAACAAAGGATCATCATCAAGATATCACTAACTAGATACTCTCTTATGCTCTCATCTCACTTTCCACTAAATGTAGTCGACTTTCAATGATTTTCACATACTTTAACTATCGACTTTCTCAATCTCTTCCAATCTTGTTCTTTCTCTTTTTCTCCATTTTTTTCTTCATAAGTTGGAGTGACTAACAACATACTATAATCGTTTTTCCAGCATCATCCAACAAACTTCACCAATTTTGGATTCTCATAAAAACCATCACCCTTTATCATCTGAGAAAATAATAAAAGCAAAATAAGCTCAAAGACGAGTAGCAAAAGTGGAATTATTCTCTAAGCTAGGCTAGTGTTTAATTGGGTAAATATGAGGCTAACAAAAGACGTACAACCTAAAATCATTTCCTAATCTGATGAGGACTGTAATTCCCATCAGCGCTGTGCTTAGCAATCTAAGCCTATTTTACCTTATTATTACTATTATTATTATTATTACAGAAACTAACAGCGCAGGTACGATCGGATATCTTAGATAAAAGAGCAAGAAATCCACCTAAGTAGATGGAGTGAAGAATGATTGCACACAAAAACCTTCCCACGCAGCCAAGGTGCCTTCCTGCGCAGCCAAGTAACTTTCCCGTGCAGCCGCGCAGCCAAACCAGAGCAGCGCAGCAGAGCTGCGCAGCCAGAGCAGAACAGCGCAGCAGAGCTGCGCAGCCAGACCAGAGCAGCGCCGACCAGAGTGCCTTTCCTGCGCAGCTACGTATGATAGTTTAACTTCGGGAATAAGACCATTGTACTGAGTTTTGGGCCCAATTGACTAGATGAGTGGGCTTTTAGAATTAGGGCTTGCTCACAAACTATAAATAGCACATCTATAGGAAAACTAGGGGATCAACTCATTCAAGCAACACACTTGTAATATGTAACTCTCTCTCAAAGTATAGTGAAACCAACGAAGAACCTCTCGTGGACGTAGGTCTTGATGGCCGAACCACGTAAATCCGTGTGTCATTTATCGCTTTCTAATTTCTAGTTTAGGTGTTGGTGATTCCGTGCTTCACCATAATCATATGCACAATAACAACCTCGACACATAAATCGTGACAAGTTCTAGAAGATCACCACACGTTTGACAACACTCAAAACAATGAATAAACTATTTATGATGTACAATTATGGCTCAAATTCTTGAAGGCTTATTCAACGTCCAAAAAATCAAGGTTAAAATCACCATTAAGTTATGCAAATGAGCTCAAATCGTTTTGAAAAATTAGAACTCGCAATTTTTAAAGAAATCTTCATCGGCATCTTACCATAATTCTATGAAGCAAATAACTCGAACATCAACCAACCAAACAAAATAAAACAAACAAGACAAGAAAAGAATAAAAGTGAAACACATATCTAGTCTCACCCCCCGGCCCAAACTTAGTATAGAACATGTGAGAAAATAATAAATTCGAAAGTTAGGGTATAAAAAAGGGTGTCTAATAGGCCAACAAAAGGAGCAAAGGTGAAAAATATAGTACAAAAATTAGAAAATACAGGTATAAGCCCAAAAACTACTGAAAATCGGACATCTCGGTGACCACCTCTGCAGGTCGCCGAGGTCAAACACAAATTTCTTTTTATTGTTCGTGACCACTATTCACTACTACGCGCGCACGGCTTTCTTGTTTCGGTGATATCTTTCTCGTTTGAATTCCAATTACGATCTATTTGCGTCCAAGAATCATATCGAGATGATCTATAACTTTTCTTCATACCATTTTTTCAAATTCAGCTTCAATATTTTTGTAGATTTCACAAAAATATCAGCAAATATTATATTTCACGCACAAACTAACAATCAAACATTCAATTCCCTATAAAATTGATATCTTAAGAATATTAAAAACTATAAAAACTTGAGTGTTATCATTAAGCAACGTGGCTAATAGTTGTATCATATATATTAATATCACAAAGATATAATAGAAGGACATAGGATCATATGCAAGGAAAAAGCATAAAGCTATATACTTTCTGTATTTTTTTTAATGATTATACGAAATTATTTCTGATCATACAATCTTTTAATTAGTTATAAGATCATTCCTTGACTAACTTAAACCGGCACACCTCATGAGCATCTAAAGTTTTATGGTAGTGACATTTTCCAAACACTTTGTTTGTAAGCTGGCCTGGTCGACGAGAATTACTTTGATGATGTTGATATATATTATTCCCGACTTAGTACTTGAAAGAAAATTCAACTATTATCTTGTTGCTGAGGTTCCCACTTTTTCCATGATTAGATTAAAGTGTTCAATGGGAATCTACTTTATCTCCCACTCATTTCAAAAGGTGAAAATGATACATATTCAAGAATGGAAAATCAGCTTTATTATCAATCATATATATTCATTGACTTTAAATATTTGGTAGCGTTAAACGCATTTAAAAATAAGGATAGAAGATAAGAAGAAATTAGAGATGCATACCGCTTTGGCCCATGTTAATTAAAGAAATAAGTTTTTATTAGTAGAGATTGAATTGTAGACCTCAGAAGGAGGCCAGAAATGAGGTAATTTGATGTGGCCGAAAATGCAGAAATGGCGATTGGTGTTGAATGCTCATCGCCAAAGCCATTACTACTCACCAAATAATAATGAAACCTCAACTGCCAACTGCCCTCTTCAAACTTCTTTCTAATTTCGATTTTTCAAAGTAATATTACGCTAATTAATTAATACGTTGCATGCATAGGCTAGATATGTAGAGAACAAGATCTTGTAACTCTTGTTTCGACTCATAATTAATGTATTCACGCGCTGCATTTTTTCAAGGAGAAACTTCTTCTACATTACATATAATGTATTTATAAGTATGTCGACGTTCACTAATTAAATAAATAAATACGAAACGAAATAAAGAAGAAATATAATCTGTAACCAACACGAATAGCATGATTTTAATATTGTATTTAATTAATTGATATATATTGCGCATGCCTTGCCATTGAGGGCATGTTGATTGATATGAATGATGAATGGCATGTGCTGGCGCATCTTCGGCAACTTTCTCACGTCACAAACCTACGATTTCCATCACATAAATTATGTTTCAATATTTTGCCACGAACCATGATATCTTGGTTTGATAATTTGTGTGGCTGCATGGCAATTTTAAGACTTAATAATAATTAATATTTCCAAAGTTGTTTATTAATTACATGAAATACTCAAATATCAATATATCTCCCATATGCTGCAGTTATTTAAAGCTTAATTAAGAGATAATTGGAGAAATTTAAGAGCATATTGTTCTAAAAACTAACCAATGATATATAGTGACCCTATTTCTTTTCATTATCTCTTCTGTGTGCCTTGCGGAAATTTATCTCGTCATATATATATATATATATAGGCCCCTAAATTCTGCATTCAATTTCTCTGTCGCTGTGATTTCACTTTTCCGAGGGAGACTGATTTTTTTTTTTTTAAATCAACCGAGGGAGAATGATAATACCAAAAACAGCTGAAACAATAGAAAATAAATACAAGGAACAAGAACCAATGCTTAAATAATATTGTAGAGAACCAAGTTTTGGGGGAATTGGGAATATTATATTTCTTTTAACACATAGGATCAAGTGGGAATATTTTTCATCATATATTTATCAATAACAACAATAACAAACTGAGAAATATTTGGGAAGTAGAGGCACTATCATATGGTGAACATATATATATATAATCACAACCCTACATATATCTCATATAATTAACAATAAAAAATATATATGAAAGCGATAATTTTCATGGGTTATGTTGCTGAGTATAAATATAATCGGTATGGGCGTTGAGGGTTCTTCTCATCAAACACTCATCTTCACTAATTCCTTTGCAGCTATCTTCCACTTGGGTTCCTTCTTCAGTAACCTGTTCAACAAAACATAATAAATAAAATTTTAAAATCTCAACCCAAATAGGGCCTTCAAGAACTGATGAGCAATACAACAAAGAAGCAGAGAAAATTTTGCTGACGCCAAACCTTATTTGTGGCTTCCACGCTCTCGTTGGCGGTGGGGGCGCGACGAGCAGCAGAGGAGAGAGAGAAGAGGAGGAGGAGCACAACGAAAAACGTAGTGGCTTTAGACATTTTTGTATAAGGTTCTGTTTTTGAGAGTGAGATGAAGAGGAAGATAAAGAAATGGTGGGCTATTTATATGAGTACGAGTGTGAGAGGAAATTGTGAAATGTGCCAAGTGTGAACCCAGACGATAAAAATGGAGACTTTATATTCAATTCATTGGTGGGGAGAAAGATTCACATCTTTAAATAAAACTTGTAGAATTTATATATGATTGTACAAAGAAAAATGTAGAATTTATGGTAGTATTAATGGTGACCACAGGAACCCAGGGGAAAGGTCCAATGCCTCGAACTATAGGTTCCAGTTGAATATATAGCAATTATTGCAAGATATAGATAATCATATATTTAATTAGTTGGAATTTAATGTATTTTCTGACTTTCTCTTGAGCAGCAAAAACATTTTATGGGAGTGAAAGAAACAGCGTTGACGAGTGAAATAAGTGGCCCCTAAAACCAGAAGTATTGTCTATCTATATTATTATTTTTATTTTTGTTCTAGACTTTCGAGTTTTAAGCCCAAAAGTTGGGTGTGCATTCACTCTACATTTTATAATCTGAAATCACTACACAAACTTAGATATTTGAATTTCAACTTTATTTAAATGCGCTCGGGGGGGACCTTACTATGTTCTCATCTTTTATTGCATTTTAATGTTACATCTCATTTTGCATTCATGAATAATATGTGTCGATATTAAGAGTTTGAGATTTATAATTAAGATAAAGAAAATATACACCTTAACATTGAACGATTTTGAATTCTTAAGATTGCATATCATTCATATATATATGTACAATAGATATGTCACACAAATTGACAATAAAATATTTTAAATGGACCTTAATTACTTGCCATCAGAGTCCAGTAAATTAATGCGTTCTGTACAAATAAATAATTGGACTGTACATACATTTACATTTTTTCGATTATAGTGGTATTTTATATCCATATTACAAAATTATGAATTAATACTTGTGCTATAAGTTTATTATCAATTTTATACTCCTTTCTTAATTTCAGGCAACTCACTGCTAACTCAGCACACCGAAAGTTCACGTGTGCAGACAACGTTAAAGTCTCAGTTTTTTTTTACATAGAGAAAATATAAATTTGACCTTCTTTCGACGTTTCCACGTAAATACCCCAATGTATGGGTACTTGCAACGTAGCAGGGGCGGATCCAGGATTTGACGTTAGGGGGGTTGAATTTGTTGATTTACGGCGTCTGAAGACATTTACATGGGGTTCGGGGGCGGGAGGCCCCGAAGCAAAAATTTTTTGAGCATTCCGTACACTTTATTTTCATGCATTTTTTTATCAATCACTTAATATAATAGATAATTGTTTGCAATTCAATTAATTCAACATCAAGTAGATTGAAAGCATATAAAAACATACTTTTATGCATTTAAAAAAAATATATTTCATTTTCTAAACAAATAAACTAATTTTCATTGTTAATAATTAGTAATTTTACTTTTAACTTTAGAATTGATTCAAATTCAACATTAAAAATTAAATAAGAAAAAAATAGGATAAAAATAAAATAAATATAACAAATCAATGTACAATGTCAAGCAATTAAATGAATGGTTGGGTATATTTTTTTCTTCTATTTTTTTATTTATATACACATATACATATATAGATGTATAAAATAAAATATATATCTATATTTAAAAAAAAACTCAAAAATCGGGAGGCCCCCCGAATCCGCCACTGCAACGTAGTACTCATACTATTAATTTCTTTTTTAAAACATGTATTTTCAGACAGTTGAGAGTTATCCTGATACATGATAAATCCACAAGAATAAGTACATATTGACGTGAATAATTATGTGGTAGAAATGACATTATATGGTTGCTTTGAATTATAAATAATCAAATTTCTCGCAAAACAGAGTATGTTGGATAAATTATTTAAACAATAGAATCAATAAATGCTAATGAAAAGCAACAAAAGAAAATAAATATATGTACACACAATGAAATAATTTTATATTACAATATAATTAATTAATTGCAGTTGTAAATTAACTATAAAAATTCCTTTTTAAATGAATTAATTGCAGTTGTAAATCTCCCCCTCAATCAAGAATCAAAAATCATAACCCCCCGGCCTGAACGCGTCATAAGAAACAAATAAGGCAAAAACAATATAACGCCAAAACAAATATTAATATCATAATCCACTAAATATAAAATCAAAAACCATGCGTCCATGGCAAAAACCAACCAACAAAATAAAAATTGAAACATTCAACCCAACATAAATAAAAAGGAGTTCATATTAAACATTAAAAAGAACAAGTTTCAAATCTTCCTTCACAACATTTCTATGGTTGCAAACTCCCTTCATCACCATCAACCTTCATGCTCCTCCCATTGTCATTGCTCATTGTGCTCTTCGGCTGCTTGGCTACTTCCTACACCATCTTTTTTTTTTTTTAAAGAAAGAAACATCTTCACCATCTGACATCTCTCCTTAGTCTTTGCCAAAGTGAGATTCTTTGCTTCACTATCCTTTATGTCCTGCATGAGAAATGAGATAGGGGTATCAATGTTGCACCACATGCTGGGGCATCATGGACAACTGTTGGGATCAATCCACGACAGAAACTTGACTTTCCAAGAGATTTTCTAAAGGTCTTTGTGGTTTGGGACAGAACATCGTCTTTGTCCGCCTTGAAACCTTGAATCTAGAGTCGTATAGATTAAGGAAGGAAATAGAGCAAGCCTTTGTTAGTTTTGAATGCCTCCTGCTGCACTCTCTTAGACATAATTGCTTGGCATCCCACACGATAATTAGTAGATCAATGGAGGTTGATCTCTCTCATGATTATCGTGGTGTTAGCCAATTATAAGAGGACAATTTATGGAGTTATGGATGCCCTTATCAAAAAGAAGTCGTAGTCAAAATTTCTCTTACGATAATGAATGATGATCCACCATCGGTTCATCCATACGGTGGTTTGGTGGATATCACAACGATGATGAAGATGATGGGTGTTGGCAATAAAGACCTTCTTTTAGATTCCTCTGAGTCTTCAGATAATGATTCAAATTGAATGTAGATATTTATGAGTTTATGCAAATAATGATTCAATGTATGTACTTAATTTGGTTAACATTAAACATTATTGGTAATCAAATCCAAATTTTTATTTTGAGTATAAATGTCTTCTCTCACTCCTAGAGATGGCAATGAATATTGGACCCGACCCAGATCCTTAGATTCAAATCCGTTTTTCAGGGCCTGGATCTCAAAATTTTGGATACAATCTGAGCCGAATTTGAATCTCAATTTATAAAACGGATTTGGATCTGGATCATGAATTTTTAGATCCGGATCCGCCCCAAATCCGACCCGTGGATCTGTTTATTTAATATGTATTATTTATATTTTATATTTACTTTTTTTTAATAATATAAAATATAAATATAAATATTAAAAATCAATAGACAATACTAATAATTTAAAAATCAATGCACAATTAATACTAATACATTACACAATATAAATATTAAACAGAAATATAAATATTCAATATAAATATATACATAAAACATAAATAAATTAAAAAAAATAATACAACAGTAGATCTGCAGATCTAGAATTTAAAAATCAATAGACAATACTAATAATTTAAAAATCAATGCAGACATATTTGCTCGTTTTGTGAATTTTGAATTTCAGAATTCATGCATTTTGAATTTTTGGATTTTTTATAGCTTAATAGCTTTGTTACATACTTCCGCTGTCTGTCAAGAGTATGTCACTTAATTTGGCTAGGCAGAGGTTTTAATAAAATGATTGATGATTTTTATGTAGTGGAGAAATGTCCCACCATATATTGTAAAGTAATGAGTGGTTGACATTGAAGAGATGGATTTTTTGTAAACAATAGATATTTGTAAGGATAAATAAGAATGAAAAGATGTAGGACCATGTCCTAAAATAGAAAGTGACATACTCTTCGCGGACGCTCAAAATGACAATTGTGACCTACTCTTGGCGGATTGGTATTTGATATAGGAAAATAAAAAATTCAATATTTTTTTTAAATGTAAATAAAAAAGAAGCCTAACGACCGTCATTACGATCGTTAAGAAACAACCGAAAAAGGAACCGTCATTAACCACGATGGTGATGACGGTCATTAAACAGTTGTTAGACGGTCATTAAATGGTTGTTATAAATAATATGTTGTCGTAATAACTCGATCGATTTTCTTGTTCAACGACCATTGTTGGGTACTTTAGTAATACTGAACTGGTGTATGGGGGGGGGTATTATACACTAGTAGACTATTTTTTTAGAAAATAACTTGAAAGCTCTTTTATAATAGTAGTCAGTATAGGAACTGATACTGAAGTGAGTTGACTGGATAAACAGTGTAATAAAAATCAGTTGAGAGGGGTGTAGACTAATACTGATATTGGTTCAGTAAAGTAACTTCAGTGCGAAAAACAAGTCGACACACTGATAGTTCAAGTAAGGGTTCAGTCAAATCAATTTTATGAAATCAGATGAGTGTTAGAAATCTTACTAACTATCCGAAAATTTGTTAGTTAGACTGATAACACTTTCAGCGGAAACGATTTTACAGAATATATAGCCTTTAAGAGAAACACTTTACAAGTTCTTAGGTTTCTCTTTTCACATTAACAGTTTCAGTTGATAAAAGTTTGTGCACAGATAAGAACAAGTAGAACTGAAAGCAATAAGAACGCAAAGAGTTTTACGTGGTTCGAAAATTAATTTCCTACGTCCACGGTCAGTCGATCACACTGATAAATCACTGGGCTTGTGCTTACGGGTGCACAGCAAACCTTATTTCTGAAACACAAGTTTCAGAGCCAACACCCTGGGTTGGACTTCTCACTATTTCTTAACTCGAAGTGCTTAGACAACAAGCGTCTAGCTTACGGTGGTTAAGAATCTCTAAGTTCAGAACGACGTCTCGAACTCTCTCTATCTCAAACACTCTTTTCACTCGTTGTAACGAGGGTTTACCACTCCAACTATTGATTACAGAGAACATGCTCTCGAGTAATCAAGACTAGGCTAAGGATGAAGAGTTTTTGCCTAGTAGCTTCTAAGAGAATTTTGGTATATCAGGTAAACTGATATTTGACAATGAATGATTCTCTTCTTCTATTAAGAAATTTGGCTAAGTATAGGCTGAGTCTTTAATTTGGCAGAGCTTCAGCGTAAGTTCTTGAATCGGTGAGATTGAAGGTTGTATCTTGAGCTATATTTATAGGCAAATGGAGAGAATAGATCCGTTAGAGGGAATCCTTCAAACTTATCTGCCTTTTAACTTGTCAATTCAAATTCTGCTCAAGTCTTCGTTCTCTATCTCCTTTACGCCGAAAGAGGTATGGTCTTTCGGAGCTTAGGAGATGGTGTTACAGTGCATGGTAACACGGAAAGGGAAACTATGTAGGTTGAAGGACGATTTGGCATATCCTTGCATTAAATGCACTGTCCTTTGCAATAAATGCTGCATGTACAGGAAGCTTTGAAGTTGTTCTTTGATAACACTTGGTGTGTTATGCTTAACTCTTCTTCAGTCCGCATCATGCATTATCAGTCCGAGGTTTCTAATCAGAACATTCTCTTAAGTTGTATTGAATGTTGCTTGACTAATCAGGTGTACTGAAGTGTTTCCCTAACACTTGTACTAGGCTTCATTAAATTCAACATTTAATTCAGGTGCTCTTCAGTCCTTCATACTTCAGTATTTAAGATTTCAGTCCATCGGTCTTCAGTTCTTTGGCTTTTCAGTTGTTGGTCTTCAATCCTTCAAGCATCAGTGCTTTGGTCTTCAGTACTTCAAAACTTCAGTGCTCTTGTCTCCAGTACTCGTGTTTTCAGTCCGTGCAACTTCAGTGCTTTGGTCTTCAGTCTATACTAGAAAAATGAACTCCAACAGTTGAGTTCAAAAGGATTCTAGACTATTACAACAGTATTTAGGTGTTTTGGAATCATCAAAACAAAGGGTAGGATATTTTTTCTTATTTCCCAATAATTTAATGATCGTTAAACGATCATTAATATTAACGATAATTTTTTTTGGTCGTTACTTATAAAAACGACCATTCAAATGACGACGTCTTGGAACAGTCATTAAAGTATTTAACAATTGTTGTCTCGATGTTTTGCAACTATTTTGTCGGTCGTTAGGGCCGCTTTTTTTAATTGTGTTGCCAATGGATATAGTCCGTCGGTTTTTTATCTGTCGGTGATCCGTCATCAAATGTCGTGCCAAAAATACGAGCTATTGTCCGTTGGTAAAGCCGTCGGAATTGAAGTCGCGAATTTTCCATCGGTTATTCGACGATGAATCTCTTTCCGTTGGTAATTTTGACGGTGTCCGACATCTCTTTTAGTAGTGTATGATAGTATACAAATGTGAGTAAGTGTTAACGTTGAGGTCTAAATGATATTTTCTCAATATGGATAACATAAATTACAATTTATTTATCAAGAATCATATCCTGTTTTTTTGTATCAATTTGCTAGTATATTTGTACCTACATAAAAATAGTTGTGTTTATAAAATTTAGTTTATCTATTATATTTATATATTGAATTTAGTAGCAATAGCATAGTATGCTATATTATATTTAATTAAAAATTGAATTAATAATAAATTTATCAAATATATGTATAGTATTTAAATTCACAATTTGTGCGTACATCACAATTAGTAATACTCCCTTCATCCATGAAAAATAGTCGTAGAAGGGGACAATACGGGTTTTAATGAAAATGATTTAGTTTATTGTGAGTGGAAAAAAGGTCCCACTTAAAAGGTACTGTTAATAATGATAATTAATTGTATTGTGAGTAAAAAATAGGATCCATCATGTAATTGACAGTTTCTAAAAATAGAAGGATTTATTTTTATGGACATTGCAAAATGACAAAAATAGACTATTTTTTGTGGATATATGAATTAAGTATAATAAAAAGGGGTAAGGTTATCCAATACTATGACCTATATACCACGCAGTGGCACGCTACACCCATGTGGAGCCAAGGGGGGCTTAAGCCCCCACCAAACTTTTTTTTAAAGTGAATAATTATTAGTATTTTATGTGAATAATTATACAATAACCCTATTATCAAATTTATTATTCCCTTTGTCCCATTGATCTTGTCTTATTTTCTTTTTTGAATTGTCCCATTGATCTTGTCATGTTTCTATATTTGGTAATAATTCTACAGTACAAACAATATGATCTCACATTTTTACACACTTTTACTACACTAATTATATTATTCTTAATAATCGTATCCAAAAGAAATGAGACAAGTCTAATGGGACAAAGGCAATAAATTATAAGAGAATTGTCTTTCTAAAATCGCAAACTCAAAAATTAAAATTATAAGCTTTAATTTACTAGAAATTTTTTCTACATCCAACTCTGATACCACCACGTATTTGTCTATATGCACTAATCCTCTCGAAGAAAAGAAAAGTGTATGAAGGCATGAAGGATATGGTTACAGCATTCTAGAAGTGGTTTGACGTTAAGCAGTATATTCTTGTTGGGCAATGATATTATCCTATTTTAGAGAATGAAAATAGAATGTGGCTACTCTAGTAGTATTAGTATAAAAGGTGTGATGATGTACAAGTACAAGTGGAACATATAGCCGTTTAAATTGAAGAATTTGAGGAAACGTGTTGACCTTAATATTCGGAATTTAATCTATACCTGAAACTTCAACATAAAAAAGGAATGTTCAAAGGTCAAATGTTCACAGTGTCACATTTATCCTTAAACATTAAGCAACTTTCTCACTGCTTCATCGCTTATCAACTTTGATGACATAATAGGATTCACTCCATACTATTATTTCTGCTCATCATAATAACGTCCATATATTGTTTTTTCTTTTTCTTTTCTTATTGATTTAAATTGCATTATAGCTTTGAAATCAAGCAAATTACAGTTACCGTCACGGTTTAGAAAATTGGTAACTTAGGAGGGGTTTAGCTTCAACCAAGAAAAATATAGTGTATTTTATCGATACAGTGTGATTTTTATGTTTTTGTTTTTTTTATTCGTTCACAATAAATATGAATATTTTCACGTGATGCACATATTTTATATTTTCAATCCCATTCACATTTAATATTAATAAAAAATCATCAAGAAAATGCCTAATAAACGTGGCTAAGCAAAATGCTTATTGACCAAATTGAGTAGAAATTAGTGGGTGGTTGGGAATTTGGCCATTTTTTGTGGCATGTGATAAAACGGTGTACATATTTATTAACAAATTTGTATTATTTGGCAGTTTCAGATACCTCTATAATTAATAAATACAGTCTCTCTTAACGATAAATATTGAATTTGCCCCTGCTTTGGCTAGGTAAAAATCTTAATATTACTGGTCGTCATAGTTAAATTTTTAAATATGTATCGTGTCTATTATATGTAAAATTATTGTATTTATTATTCTGAGTCACAGTTGCAAACTTGCAATGATGATGAAACAATCATAATATTTCATTAATAAAACGAAATATTTATAGTATACATGCAATATCAATATTATAAGACCTTTTATCAAAAAAAAATATTATAAGACCTTATAGATCTAGCAACCTTTTTTTTTTTGAATTAATAAATCTAACAAACTTAAGTACAGGTATTTTTCACATTAACGGGGGGTTTTATTTTGTACACACATATATATACCTACTAAGTACTGTATATTAATGTGCACAGCACGCGCGCATGGCAACTTAATTTTGGAAATATGCATTGCGACTTATGGTTGCTCTTACCAGTTTTCTACAAAAATGACATTGACATGTGATATTCATTTATATACAAACAATGAAAAAGAATATAAAAATACAAAATGTACATATGTGCCATTTCTAAATTTAGGTTGCATTTTTCATTAAATATTTTTAAAATACACGATATTACCAAAATGCCCTCTTCGGGTTCGGGGAGTCGTCCATCGCATTTTCAACTTCGTGCGCGCATTCATGTATCACAACCCCTCCCCCTCCCCCCCTCCCCAACTCCCCCAAGTCAAAAAAAAAAAAAAAATTAACTCATTTGAAAAAATGAATAGTTTTTATATGTTTTACATATATGATCACAGATTTGAGTCATCTAAAAAGGTCAGGTTATCGTTTCTGTGAGAATGTAGCCCTAAAAAAATGTGGGCTATAGTTTTCACCATATATTAACTCTATTTTTTGTTACTATGAAGATAAATATTATTTATAAAGTCGTACTATTTCCTTTTTCTTAGATATAATCACTTTAATTTTTGTAGTAGTGTTAACAGAAGCAGATGGGCTGTTCAATGAACTATCATTCAAAAGGTTTTATTGCCGACTACACAACACGTAATTATATATATGAAGTATTTAGATAGACCAAGCATGCAATACTTGCCTTTTTGGTTACATCCAAAAACGTCGGCACAAATGACGCCTATTCCAAACAAACAAATCTATCCAATATATTAAAATAAATAAAAACCATAAAAGGTATGAAAAAATGTGGCATGGATGCCAAATACAATGAATGGATTAATTAGTTATCAATAACACTACAAACTTTGATTAACCACAGTAGGTTGACTAATATCCTACGACCATTTATTTCTAGAATCACACACACACACATAACCACCAGTGGGGCCATGGGCATATATATAATTTAAAAATGTATAGTTTGATTATATATATATAGATAAAAGAATTTAAAACAAAAAACTTAGGAAATGAGATCTTTTGTAGTAAAAAAAAAGGCATTGAAATTGCATGGAGTCAAAAGAAGAGATCTGTCGATCGATAATCCTTTCGGCGTCAAAAGAGCGAAATAGCGTTCTCTCTAATTAAAGAAACCAACTTTGTGATCTCACTGGATTTGGTACTCGCAAAGAAAAGTCCACTCTTACCAAAGAAATCATGTTTTCCAATTTTGTCAGAGATTTTTAAAAGTAGTAGTAGAATGTACAAGGCACATAAATATAAGGGTAGTTGATTAAAGTGATAAAGATAGTTGACTAAATTGATAAATGTATTGTGAGTTGGTCCACTAGTGATAAAGTGTAGTAAATATAGAATATAAAAATGATAAAGGTGTTTTAATGTGGATCCATTAGTGGCAAATGATAGTAAATATAGGAAAAGAAGAAGAGTGAAAAAGTATAAAAAGCAGAATAGGGCTTTAATTTGTGGACAAAAAATTAATAGCAAGTAGGGCTTTAAATTGTGGACGGAGGGAGTATTTTTTATTTAAAATTACAATTCAATATATGCACTATTACATTTCAAAAAAAATATCTCGAATTATGCAAATAAATGTGTATAATTATAATCAAATATATATACATTAGAAATTAAATAAGTACAATATTTATTACGTCTCACTTATCTTGGCACACTTTATTTTTTAATTTGTCCCATTTACAATGGTATTTTTCAAAAATAGTATGTGGTCCATACCTTCTCTAAACACATTAAATAAGTAATTCTCCCTATTCATTTTACATTGTTAACACTTTATTTTTAATCTCCGTGTCTAAAACAAATATGTCAAGATAAGTAAAACGAATGGAGGATGTCCTAAAATTCAATATTTGATCACAGAAAGATTACATACCTTTCTTAGAAATTAGTATTATTGTTTTTTAAATTTTAGGCAGCAAAAAATATTGTTGCTTTGATGTCAACGCGTTTTTACATATGTGATCAAATTCACATCAATGTGTAAAAAGAATCAATAGCTCATTCTCAATACATGTATTAAAATTACTATATTTCATATCCAAAATATATGTACAGGAACTAAGTAATTCACCGTATCTCACTACAAAAAATATGGAGATTACCGACGGCGATCCGATCGCCGTCGGTATTTCGATGAATCTCGTCGGAGAAACAAATACAGACGACGTTACCGACGGCATGCTGCCGCCGATATAACCGTCGTCGGTGGCGACATTACCGACGACGTTTCTTGCTGTCAGAAACTACCGACGGCTCCGCCATCGTTAAATACCGCCGGACCATTCCGATGGATTGTCCAGTGATTTACCGGCCATGTTACCGACAGCCTTTACCGTTGTTAATTACCAGTGGTAATGGTAAGTCTCGTCGGACCTCACGGTCACCGGAGGACCGGCCGGTCATATTACCGGCGGCGAATGCCGCCGCTAATTACCGACGATGTTATCGCTGTCGGTAAATTTTTTTTCCAAAAAAATATTTATTTATTTTATTTTTTTTAAATCAATCTACGTTATACCCCACAAGTATTTTGGTATTTGTACTGTATTTCAATTGCATACGTTTAGACGAACTTCTCAGTAGGTAACCCATCTTACTTGTGCTCTAAGTCCAACACGATTAACTTTGAAGTTCCTTTCGAGTGGTCACCAGTACAGAACATATGTATTATCGATATAACAAGCACCTATATGAAACACACGTGGTGTGTCATCGTCTACAATTGTATGGGTAGACATAATAGTAACAATGCTGAGTTAGATGCGACAGTAGAGACTTCAACTTTTGATCTTGCATTGACTTTGCATGCTGACCACCAATTTTTCTTTGATTGGTTTGTACTGGGATAGAGGCAATAAAACACTTGAACTGTCTAACTCGCTAAAACAAAGAAATCGTACTTCTTATATCTCCTTGTGTGGTTCACTGAAACCAACTTGAAGTCTATATCAATAGAAGTTCCCTGATCAGACAAGTCAAACCATTCACATTTGGACAAGACTTTCTTCTTAATTGGATAGCCCCGATACTCCATCACGCACACCTCTTGCAGACGCCCATAAAAGTCTAGCACATCTTTGCCATAGACTGAGCCTTTAATACAAACGCCACTGTTGACAGTCGCACTTTCTCTATCATGATCAGTCGTGTGAAATCTATAGCCATACCCGGAGTACGTTTTAATCTCAATTAAGGGCCCAACTGCAAGCGACTTAATATATGGGTTCAAATCGCTGCTAGAAGGATGACTCACCTATTACATACAATAATTTAAGTTTGCAAGCCAGTTTTAGTTAAATAAATATATATTTAACATAAATATGTCGCCTCTTACATAATAGTTAAACCACCCAGGAAACTCATTATCATACAAAGCATTTAACTCTGCTTTGGTTATTGAAGGATTTACAGATCGCATTTCCTCCTCGAAGACCCTTGAATACAAAGAAAAAGTTCTATGTTACTACCTATATACGATGAATATTTATAGACATAAATTGAACGAGTATACTCACTTGACGTATGTGTCTGTAACCTCCGCACAATTGCTCAAAATATACATATGCGCAACAATGTATTCTTTTGGTTCCATGTATGTTGGGAACTTAATGAAATATCCTAATCCGTAGTTTTGATGATACCAAAATCCTTAGGTTTCAATTGTAATAGACTAGAACTGCTCAAACTCAACTGTTAGAGTTCTTTTTCTAGTTTAGTTGTTGTTCTGAAGACTGAAGACTGAAGCTGGAGGATTGAAGACTGAAGACTGAAGTTTCCAACTGATGTAACGATGAAAGACAGAGTCAAATGCTGATATTTCACTGACCAGTCCAAGAATTAGTTACGACTGATTACTTATGCGAGCCACGTGAATTGAGCGGACTGATACTAAAGTCAAGTATCAGTTAAACATTCTTCCTCGGACTGAAGCTCCAAAGCTTAAAGGAAGCCACGCACTCCAGAAGTACAGCCGCATTAAATGCAGAGATTTCAAGGATCGTCCTTTCTCTGCAAAGGAATTTCAAGGATCGTCCTTTTCAGAGACGTCGTATCTCCTGCTCTCAAAGTAGCCGTTCTCACCAAACAAAGGAATCTCGAAGATTGAAGCCTCAACAAAGTTCAAATCTATCTCCAACGGATCTATTCAAGACCTCTCCTATAAATAGAGCTCGAGGATCACTTCAATCTTCACCGATTCAATTGCATAAGCTGAAACGCTGGCGAAATCGTCACACAGCAATTCAAAGCCATTCCAAAGTTTGAATCGAAGATGAGAATTACAAAGCAAAAAATCAGTCACTCCTGATTACATACATTCTCTTAGAACTTAGGGAAATATTGTATATCCAAAACCTAGGTATAACTGATTATAGAGAACTTGTTCTTTGTAATCTAGTTGGCAAGTTTTCGAACCTCTTTTCAACCAACCGAATCGAGAGTTTGAGCCGAGAAGAGTTCAGACCAGTGTTCTGACTCCAAGAGATCTTAGTCTTTGAGGAAAGACATAGTTTTGTCTCAGTGAAGCTAAGAGTGAGAAATCCAACCCAGTGTGTTGGTACTGAAGATTGGATCTTCGGTTGTTTAGGTTTGCTGTGCACCCGTAAGCACAAGCCCAGTGAAGTTGTCCGTGGATGTAGGAAGTGTTTTCCGAACCACGTAAAAATCCCTTTGTTGTTTATCGCTTTCAGTATTTACTTTCCTTATCTGTGCACAAACGTTTTTTCAATTGAAATTGATTAATAGCAAAGTGAAACACAAACCTTGACAACTTGCTTAATCATAAAGGCTATTTCAAAAGAAAAGTTTTCTGTTGCCGGTAATATTAATCTAACTAATAAATCTCTGGATAGTCAGTAAGATTTATATTACTCCTCTGTTTTACATACTCGACTGAAGCTTAACGTGAATCAGTTAAAGTCTTTGACTTAACTGATATCTCTTTACTGAAGAGTGTTTATCAGTTGCCAACCAAAGTTTCACTAATAATCTCTTTTAACTGAAAAAAGTTGTGTCAGTTTTTTTTCGTTTGAAAAATAGCCTATAGGTGTATTCCCCCCCCCATGCACCTATTCGAGACCCCAAGGGACCTAACAATGTATCTCTTTGTCTTTTGGCCAATTGGACGTCCGGAAAGTTTGAATATTAAGAGTTCATTAGGATCATCATTCTCATCAATGGACTCATCAGTATTGCGAGGCACATTTCTCAACTTTTTAGTCACATGTTCCTCATAGTAATATGAAGAAAAAGTTGACACTTCTAAATGGACACCTAATGTTACCTACTCCATCTGTGTAAGTCGTTTGATTTATTGCATACTCGAGGAAACTGTCAAGTCCTGTTTCAAATGCAGAATGATCATTGTATCTTGGCATACATCCATAGACGATTATCACTCATTCTTGTAAATTCTAATTGAAAAAAAAAACCAAATAAAATTTCCTAAATTACTTGAATCAAACGAAATTTTGGCAGCATAACCCCACTCGACTCTACCAGCAGTTATGTTAACCATAATGGTTCTAATTTACTAGGTCTACCCGAGCCCCAATTGTTCAAGCAACGCAATAAAAAATACAATAATCAAATTAAAAATAATCATTTGTTGGAAGTAGATCCTTAAGAAGTAATCGATTCTTATCTCAAAGGGAGAAGATCCTAAAGAAATTGATGAAATCTATCCCACAATATAGTAGCATATATGTAATCATTTTATCCTAAACACATACTAGCATACTTAAATATTTATCAACATACTTATTCAAAAAATTTAATTAAAATTTACTTATTCACACTTAATCTAACAAATATATCTAAAATAAATAAATTAATCTAACAAATTCATACTTAATCATACTATAAATTAATTAAAATTTGATTATTCATACTTATTCTAACAAATTTATCTCTAAAAAATAATAGTAAATAAACAAATAAAAAAGTAAAATTGGCGAGAGCGTACGGTGGTGGTCAGTGGCGGAATGGCGTCAGAGCAGCGTCGGCGGGGGCGGAGCGGCAGTAAGACTAGGATGAGAGAGACTGAGATAGAGACTAAGAGAGAGAGAGAGAGACTTACCTGGCGCGGCAACGATGGTGGCGCGGTGGCTGAACAGAATACAGGAAGACCGGGTCAAAGAAAGAACGACAGGGTCAAAGAGAGAGAGAAAGACGAGAGGAAGAGAGAGAGACTTACCTTTGGACGGCGACAGCGGCAATTTGCAAAAGATGGGAGATGGCGGCGGAAATGTGCCCTAACTGAACATTTTGCCTGATTTTGAATCCCAAAATTACCGACGGCGGGTGTCGTCGATATTATCCGACCCGTCCCAAGTATACCGACAGCACACCACGCCGCCGGTAATCACCGATGGTACCGTAATATTATTCTAATTATATTTAAATAATAAATTAATATTCACCGACGGTCGCTGCCGTCAGTAACTTTACCGGCGATACTCGCAGTCGGTAAATGTACTATATCCGACCCGCCTTTCGTGCTGTCGGTAAGTAGTCGGTGATTACCGAGGGAAAACTTGCCCTTGATAATTTTCCTCGGTATTTGGCGAGTTTTTTGTAGTGTCTGAATGTCTCTAGATGTAGTAGCCCGCTCTTTTATTATATTTAAATCCAGTAATACGATAATTATTATTTCATCTTTCAGTAAATCAAGTCCAGTAATTATTTATGATTTAAATTCAGCTTATGACACTGGATTATATTCTAATTGAAGCAGGTTATTATTTTATTACTAAGCCAGTTAGCTTCGCGTGAGTAAAACCGCGATGAGAATTATTGAGTAAACCAATAATTATTCAATTCAGATTCATAACTGACTTAGCTAAGTCATGTTATTTATTAATCACAATAGAATTATTTTTCTATTATTATTATTATTACTTGAGTCGCGGATTTTTTTTTAACTTCGGAAGCAAATTACATCTACATTTTTTTCAGATTTATTTTAAATGAAACGCATGATATTAGCAAGACCAGAGATCGATATTCAAGATACGTGATTAATGGGAATAATCAATGTTTGATTGCAAACATGCAATTTTATTAGCAAAACTCGAGATTAGTATTACAGATACACAAGATATAGATTTACCGAAGACTGAAGGATTTTCTTCACTTTACTCCTACCATATAGCTAGTACACGCAGCAATAAAGAAAAGAAAAAGGGGAAGGGAAAGAGAAAGGTGCGTGTGTACACATAGAATAAAATAGCTGCAACAACAGTAGTTCTGATAACACTCATGTCCCATCCTTTCCCCTGTAGCTTGCGGCGCTTGCGGCTGGAGCAGTAAGGGGTCTTTCAACCACCCTCTATCAGCCACCCTATGACAGCCTATCTACCCCTTTATACTACACCCAACAATCCCTTCAAATTTCCTTAGTGCACAAGAATTTGAAGAAAGAAAGAGAGAGCAGAAGAATTTGCTGCTGCTACCAGACTTCAAGGGAGGGTAAGCTTTGGCTTTAACTCCCCATTCCATTCTTAATCAACCTGCATTTATTAAGATGAACCCACAATTCTTTTCAGCTTCTTCCCCAATGAATTCAACAGCAACAACAGAAGGCCAACCATGCACCAAACATTCGCAAAGCATTCAAGGTATTCATTGAGCTCCATATACTACTTTCCCATCATACATGCTCTACACTTAAGCTTGATAAACAAACTACTATGGCTAGTTTTAACCACTGCATAATCAAATTATAGAAATGCTAGAGCTCAATAGAATTATGAACTGGGTTACAACAAAATTTGAGTTTCGTTCACAATAGAGTATTAAGAATGAACTTAGCTTTCATTAAGGAGGGGAGGCTGCCCTGTTTCGCCGAACCGAGGAGCATTGGCGGAGGCAGAGCTCTGCTGCTCGTCGGGCGAGATCAGGGGAGAACCCGGCGACGACGACGGTGAGGCTCTCGCCAGTTCACAGAGCGGCAGCGGAGGTTACCACGTCGATTCGTCAGGCAGGAGTTAGGGCTCCGATTCCAAATCTAGATTGAACATGTGTACGTCTGCCTTGGGTGGAGAAAAGAGGAAGCAGAGCCATGGGGCGACAAACATCGCCGGATTTAGGAACAGATGCGGCATCGCGGGAGAAGATGCCGGCCGTTCTCCGGCTTCCGGATTCAGACGGCGGCGATTTCAATTCAGGAGGAAAATTAGGACTTTCTTTTCTTTCCTTTTCAGTCGATTGAGGGCGGAAATTGGGAGGAGAAATGGAAGGATGGCCATACAGCTCCGCCGGCCTTCAACAGCAGCGACGCCGCCGGAACCTCTAGAGAGGGGGCCGAGCCTCCGAAATCGAAATAGGAGAGGGAGATGCAAGCTCGGTTTCATGAGGAAATCGAAGGCAGACAAGAGAGAGAGCAGAGCGCCGGACTCAGGCGCGGCGACGGCCGACGCCGGCCGGAGCCAGAAGCGGCAGAAGACCTTACGGGAATGAGCTGTTGAACGATAAAGAGAGAGAGAGATAGAGAGAGAGAGGATGATTGTTAAAGAAGAAGAAAGAGTTGGGCCATCTGATTTTTATCTCTTTGGGCCGAAAATTTGGACCTTCATTTTAATTATGTGGGCTGCATATCTAAATTGATAATGAGCTGTATTTAATTAGTTTGGGCTAGAGTTAATTTTTATTTGGACTGCCATTATTTTTTTTTTGGCTTAAAATCAGGCCCAATTTAAGGATAGCCTAGATTAATCTATTAATTAAATTGAGCTAATTCTAATTATTGATTAATTTAGAATGAGGCTATTAATTAGTAAGTGAGTTAGAATACTCTAAGATGAGCGGATTAATTATTTATCCACCCTCATGAGACGATCCTCAATTAGTTAATTTTATTTAATCCGACAATTAAGATTTATAATAGAATCTTCCAGATTATTATCTCAGAATAATAATTATCGGAATATGAGTCATGCATAGTTAAATTACGCATTCTCATTATTTGAGAATTTTCCGTGAGTTAAATTCTTACTTTATATTCTCGGATTAAAGGTCAAGCACAAGAGTACGAGCTAGTCAAGGATTCTTTGCTATCAGGTGGGCATTACTTTCATATATATCAAATGAGTTTAAATGTTACGTTCAAGCAAGTTATTTCATGATAAAATCTTTGAGTTAAAGTTATTTCAAGTATTGTCTTGCCATAAAATGTTTCAATTTTAGTATGATATCTATCTGCTTTGGCTTTGCCAATGATGCAATCGAATTCGGGTCCTGAGCAGTTGATAGCTATCCTGCCAGGACTAGTGTACACCAGTGACCGTGAGTCATCTAGCGGGTTGGCCGGTCAAGTGTCCGTGAGAGGTGGCCACCTCTCCGGCACACAGCTCCAGATATGATAGATTACAAGAGAACTTAGTCTGCAGACGAACCTTAAGAATCACAAATGAATTTAGTAAGCTTGGGCCTTTTTAGCGAAAAACCCCCTTGTTGTACTATTTATGATGGCATGACAGTTTACAGTCTTTAAGCATGTATTTTATACCTAGGCATACGTGCCCACTGAGTGCTTTTGTACTCAGCCCTGCATATGTTTTCTAAATGTGCAGGTTGAGCTGATGTGATGATGGTGCTGCAATGAGCGGAGTCTCCAGGGTTGTTAATAAATAGTTAACCTGTCTAGAATATGTCTTCATACATATGTCTAGCTACTTTCCGCTGCAAAATGTTGTTGATGTTATAGTATGTTATGTCATACTTTGAGTCTTAAGATAATGGTTTCATATGATGTATAACTTGATTAATGATATTAATTAAGTTTTATGCTGTCTTTCATAGACTGTTTTCAATTGAGTATTAATGAATAAAAATGACGAGTTTTATTAAGATGAGTAAGTTTTACGGCTATAAATGACGCCCCTTTTTCTTCCCCTTCTTCTTTAACCCCATCCCTAGTCGCGGATCACTCGGCCTAACTATCCCTAGTTAGGGCGGGCTGTGACAGAGTGGTATCAGAGCGAAGGAAAGCTCTGAATTAGAAGTCTTGAGTTTAGTCTAGAATGAGTCACTAGACTAATAGTTATTAACAACCGTGAGCTCAGCGCACCATCACACCAGGCTCAACGAGGTATGTAAAATTTCAAAGTTTATTTGACGTTAAATTTTGAAGAGCATGATGTTGAGGTTATATGATGAGTTATGATGTTATACTTTGAAGATGCATAGTTTGAGTTTGAGGATTACAACATGATTAATAATGAGTTATTATGTTGTAAAAGCATATGTTGACGTTACATGATGAATCATGAGAGCGTTTATATCATATGATGTTATATGATTGAGGATGCATAATTATGAGTTATGATGTGATGTATTTGAGATGTTTTGTGATGAGAATTGTTTGAGCAGTTGTGATAAGTCACAATGATTTAGATGAAGGAATCTAATGTCATTGTTAAGAGAGATTTTCTACTCAGTAGAAGGATGAAATGAGAACTTAGAGCTAAAGCTTGAGAGAATTAGCAATTGCTTTAAGTACTTGTTTGTATGAGTTATGAGTTTGAGTTATGAGCTTGAGTATAATAGCATGATTAATGATGAGTTATTAACATGCTGCAATGAGATATTGTACGATATGTTTGAGATGTTTTATGACGCGAGTTTTGCTCACGCAACCTTAATGGTACTTAAGGAGGTATCATGAGCCATAGTCTTTGGAGATGGCTTTGAGAGAGAATTGTTGAGTTGTCTTACTGAGTCACGATGATTTAGATTGAGGGATCTAATATCATTGTTTAGAGAGATTCCCTACTGAGTAAAGATGGGACGAGATGAGAATTTAGATGTTTTGAACTTGAGTTTTAAGATAACAGTACTACTTAGTAGGAGTTTTGCTAAGTTATGTTTTGTTTATTTCTGTTGCTGGAGCCAAGTAGAGTTAAATCCTAGAGTCACCTTTAAGTTCTCCTTATAGGTTGGCCAGGACTGATGGCACTGCACGAAAGTGGACTGTTGTGAGATCGAACTCAGGGAAGATCGGATACGAGGACGAGGCGTACAGTATGTGGTACAGAGATATCCTAGCAGATTTTCAAACACATGTTCATAGACTATGAAAGGATGAGAAAGAGCCAAGGAAGGCTAGGGTTGAAAGGATGAGAAGTAGCCGAGGAGGGCTAGAGTTGATGAGGATGAGAAGAGAAGCCGATGTAGGCTAGAGCTAAGGATGATCTTGAGAGTATGAGCGGTACACCCTTGTTTTTGATTAGTTTCAATTACATTGCGATGTATATAACTTACTTAGGAGATACTGATACTTGAGCTTTTGACATGCTGATAGATAAGCATGCGAATGTAGTACCCTACTGATGTTAAATAGATGGATGTTCCTAGTGTGCTAAAGTAGCAACTAGATGAGTTAACTGGTAGCAATTATCGTAGGAAGTCCAACCCGAGACATAGTACTATTAATGGTGTCGGTTTAGAAGGGACATTACGATAGATACTATGGTTTTTGTAGGGTTTATATAACCCCTTTATGTAAGTCCTCTAAAAAGAGGCATTCTACTGATGGATATATTAGGTTGACCAGAGTGGTCTTTTTGTTAGCATTTCGTAAGTGCTTATTGCCTTACAGATGAATGTTAAGGTGACCGTGAGGGTTTCCTTAAAGTTGAGTTAGTAAATTGAACTTGAGTTTTGAGGATGCTTAGAGCGTTGGTCGAGTTGAGTTTTCCTTTTGTGATTTCAAAAATGCCTCAAAGATATCATCAAGAGTGTGATGTGAAGGATAGGCGGGATAATACTCCGCCACCACCACCGCAACATGAGAGGAGAGTCGAAAAATATTGAACTTTCGAAACAAGAGTCTAGAACATAGGACCCTGAGTTTAAGCTTTTAGCTTGCTGGTATCAACTTAAGTTTTGTTATGTATAGTATTATGAGGGTTTAGAAGACACAAAATTTCCAAGTTCGGGATAGTATATCCCGTGTGACTGGGGAGTGATTATGTTGGACCTGGCCAGTCCGCATGATCCAAATCTCAGTAGACGTGTTTTGGGTTTATAAACCCATGTGTTTCAACTTTCGGTTGAAAAGCCAGATGGGTTCTTACTCTAGGTCATTTTTGTTCGACCTGGTAGTTACTTCATTCTACCCTCTGGTCATTCATTTGAGTCTCTTGAACAATTTGTTTTGATGACATTCTAGGGTTGAACTCTTACAACTTTTGAGTTATCCTAGTAGATTCTTTTGATGTATAAGACTAGTGAGAGGCACGTCAGAGGACGCCTTGTACCCGAAGCGGAGTAAAAGGTTTCGAACCCCGGTACCGAAATCAAGAGAAAAATCCTACACTTCTATGCCTTAGCCGCAGGAGCTGAAAGCCAGAAAGAACAAGAAAAGAGGAGCGACCGGAGGAAGCGGAGAGGAATACTTTGACTTTAGAAGAGGAAGGCAGGGCCCTTAACATCTTCGGCTTAGCTCAATCGGTAGGCCCTTACTCTATTCCCTACTAAAGAAAGGAATAGTAGGGCCGGTTAGCTCATTAACAACAAGAACTAACACCCGAGCAACTGGTAAACTACACCTGAGAACAATTCAAGGCTACTCTTGAGAAATATGTACCGAGGAGTACAGTAAGCAGCGAGAGACTTATTATCGAAGTTTGATTCAAGGAAAGAAATCGATTGTAGAGTATAATTGAGAACTCTGTGAGCTATCACGTTCGCTCATCAGAAGATGGATACTGATGAAGAGATGTTTGAGTTTTAAGTGCTGGTTTAAGGCAGGACTTTAAGGTAGTATGGGCAAGATATTGGATGCACCAGTTAGAATCCTGTTTAATACAGGAGCCTTGCATTCTTTAAGTGTTTGAAGCATGTTACCTTCAAACTCGAACCAAAACGAGCTAGTCCCAAGTTGAGAGTAATCACTCCTGTAGGAAGAGCTACTACAGTTTCTCACATGATTTCTAAATTAGAGTTTGAGTTAGGACCACTAAAGATGAAAACAAGAACCTTGCACTTAATGCCTATGTGGAACGTAGACATTATTCTAAGGATGGACTGGTTAGCAGAGAACTTTGCCCCGACTGATTGTAAGAAGAGACGGATAACTTTCCAACCACCTGGGAAGGAACAAACATGTTTTCACGACATTGATAGAAAGAAGAGAATTCCAATCATTTCGGCACTTCTGGCGTCGAAATTGGTAAAGAAGAAAGGAGCACAAGCTTACCTAGTTTACTTGAATGATGAAGGAGAATCAAGTAAAAAACTTTGAGGATGTAGTAGTGGTAAGGGAATATAGAGATGTATTTCCCGAGGTCTTACCAGGATTGCCACCAATAAGACAGTTGGAGTTCACTATCGACCTAGAACCTGGATCAGCACTAGTGTCGAAGGCACCCTATGGAATAGCGCCTAAGGAGCTACAAGAACTGAAGATTCAGCTACAAGAATTGCTCGAGTTAGGTTTTATTAGACCTAGTGTATCCCGTGGGGAGCACCAGTCCTTTTTGTCAAAAAGAAGGATGGCACGTTGAGAATGTGCATAGATTATCGAGAGCTGAATAAATTGACACTCAAGAACAAATATCCTTTACCAAGGATAGATGACTTGTTTGATCAATTACGAGGAGCGACTTTTTCTTGAAAGTTGACTTGAGATCTGGTGAGGAGCAATATATGCAGAGTAGGGAGAGAGTACAAATCAGGGGAATCACTCTCATCAGAGGAACCGTATGGGTCAGAAGAACCATTTTTACCAGAAGGATTTCACCCATCAGAGGAATGACTCTAGCCAGAGGAGTCATCCACACCAGAGGAGTCATTCTTGACAGAGGAGCCCTCTTAGCCAGAGGAGTCATCCGCACCAGAGAAGTCATTCCTGACAGAGGAGCCCTCTTTTCCAGAGGAGTCATCCGCGCCAGAGATGTCAACATCACCAGAGAAAACGCCTTCGCCAGAGAAGATATTTCCATCAGAGGAGCCAATAAACGCGCGGGAAGGTCTCCCGTGTATTATCGGAATTACCATTGTACCCTTCCGTCACACAAGACGCATGCACCGAAGATGTTTTTACCATTTTACCCCTCTGCTTGTAAATCTATAAATAGGGCCCGAGCTCGTGTATTATTTTTTACGCTATCTCATATTTTCAAATACAACTAATATTTTCTCCTTTCGTGCAAGATTTCCGATTGTTCTTTACTCCGTCTTCTTCCAGTCATTACACTAGGTATAGTTCATGGTTTTTCTCCATAGTTTTAGGTGTTGGTTTCATTAAACACCAACTGGCGCCGTCTGTGGGAAACAATGGGCTAAGGCGTGAGAATTCCACCCCCTGCGTATGCAGATCCGGAATCGTCGCCGGATTTGCATGCGTAGGTCCCAATTACGCCATCATTCGGATGTTTCAAGTTATTGTAGATCAGTTTTTATGTTTTCGTGCAAATTTACTTACAAGTTCGGGAGATCTACGTTCAATTGTGTTTTTGTGCATGGGGAAAAGGTGGCGACGGTTATAAATTATGAATTAGGGAAAATTTACGTTTCTTCACTGTGGATCGGGGTAATTATGGGCAAACGTGAGTTTCCTTTGGAGAATGGAGAGATTATTCGTAGATCTAACGGTTTTATCGGTGAATTATGGAATTTTGGCTCTGTTTTTGCTTAATGATGGGCTCTGTGTTGGGGATTTGTGGGTTTGCAGCGATAGGATGTTAGTTAGCACTCCATTTTGGTTATGATTGGGCTTGCGTGGTTGATCTGTGAGTGTTTTTTGTTCGCGGATGGTGCTTATCAGTATTTTCCATGTTTTTATGGTTAATCCTCGTGTTTTATCGGTGGATCGGGGAATAGTGTTTTGTTTTCGTTATGATGAGGCTGATACTGTTAATTTACTGGTATTTTTCATTTAAGAAGGATGTTTATCAGTGTTTCCATGGTTTCTATGGTTAGTCTTCGTTGTGCTTGGGCTCGTGTGGTTAAATCTGTGGGTCTTCTTCGTTTGGGGCTTGATAATTACCGTTACTTCCTTTGCCTGGACGACAAATCTTCGTTCTATATCGTTGGATCGGAGTTAATGCCCTGTTTTTGTTATGTTGGCTCTGTGCTGAGGGTTTATAGACGTTTTTCGTTTAAGGGAGGGGGTTTATGGGTGTTTTCCGTGATTTTCGTGGTTAATCTTCGATTTCGGTGATTGAATTGGGAGGTTATGCTCTGATCCTGATGTATTGGAGTTCTTTGTTGCGGATCTGTGGGTTTTTGTGGTTAATCGTCGATGTCGAGAGTATTTATTGTCGTTGATACAAGAGTTTTACCTCAATAATATGATGATTAAACACTTTGTCTTAGTTATGGTGAGATCCGTATTGTTGTTTTGTGAATGATCTTCACTTATGGGAAACGATTATTCATGATTCTCCATGTTTTCCTTGACTAATCTTCGAATTATTAGCTTCGTCTCTTACATAATTCCTTTTCTTATCATGTCAATGCAATCGTGCTAACATATCTTCTGGTGGTAGCTCTGCTTGTATTTATCTCTGGGTATTTTGCGTCTGTTGAAGTTTTATTGAGGGCTCTGTTTTCTCAATCTATACTCTGGGTTTATTTCCCCGAGTGTAGAATTACTTGGAAGGGAATTTTTTAACGGTCTCTGCACCGGAAGCCGGGATTTCTTATTGGATTTCTTACATTGGGACTCCAATCGGTAATAAGGGGTTTATTCTTTCGTAGTTAGAATGGTTTCTCACTTTGTTTATGTGTAGGTACCATGGGATCATCAGATGCTCACCGCAACTTAGAAAGGGAGTTCGACTCCGCTGCTCTCACCACTGAGGTGCCACCTTCGCTGTTCCCTGGCCTACAGGGCAATGCTACCTTCACTGCCCCACCAGGGTTTCAGGCTATCCCCGCCACGCCGTTGACAGGGTTGAATGCAAGTCTCCAGAGATCTGCTCTGGTGACTCCAGGATCTGACATGCCATGCTTAACTCCCGCGTCTGGAGCGGGACAAATCACGTTTGGATCGATGGAACAGATGATGGCGCTGCTTCACTACTCCGCTGTGCGTCAGGCACTAGGAACTCCCATGTTGTCCACTGTTCCCACTGTAGCTCCACTGGTGGGAACGGCTACTCTGCAGGGCGCTGAGGCCCCACCTCCCGCTGCTCAGGAGGTAAACACTTTAGCAATCAGCAAACAAGCTGCGATGCCTCTGGAAGTGCAAGGGGACCCGGCTGACAGGGAAGTGGAAAGAAGACCAGAGGGGAGTCGGATCAGACTCAACAGTGTTGTGAGAAAGGAGAGGGTTGACGAGTCTGATAGTCAATCCGTCTCCTTGGTGTTCGAAGAAGAGAGACCGAGGGAGAAAGCTCGGCTAAAAAACCAAGTGTCTCAGCTGAAACATCAACTCCAGGATCTGGAGGAATCACTGAGGGAGAAATCCCGAAGGGAGGACAGGGAACAAAGGTCAGGAAAATCGCACCGGGTGGAGAAGTCCCATCGATCGGAAAAATCGCGCTACACAGAGAGGTCAGAGGAAAGAGAGCCGGAGTATTCCTCTGGCAGACATGAATATAGAGTCCACAAGCGCCACACTCATGAAGTACCCAGGGACAGGAGGGAACAGGGGAGGCATAAGGGGGACAAGAGAGCTAAGACATCGAGGTTCCACCCGATCAACAACCGCAGTCCTTTCTCAGACGATATTTTGGCAGATGCCTTACCTAGAAGCTACAAGCCCATCTCACTGGATTACGATGGCACTACCGATCCGGAGGTACACCTCAATCGGTTTGAAGGGTTGGTTACGTTGCACATGTACACGGAGGGCATCAAATGCCGGATCTTCTCCACTACCCTTACTGGACCAGCTCAGTTATGGTTTGGGACGCTGCCCCCAAATTCCATTCACTCTTTCGAAGAATTACAGACTCGTTTTTTGCGTCAATTCGCGAGTTCACGGAGGGTAGGGAAGTCAGCCCTTTCGCTGATGGATATTAAGCAGGAGCAGGGAGAAACGCTTCGGGAGTACACAGCAAGGTTTAACCTTGCCGCTCTGGAGGTGCCAGAGGCAGAATCGCAAATTAAAAACTGCGCCTATGTCAGAGGACTCAGGCCAGGGATCTTTTTTGACGAATTACAAATTCGACCAGCAAGGGATTTTGATGACATCATGGCAAGGCTGCCGGGTTATCTACAATTGGAGGATGCCAAAATGGCGAGGAAGGTGGAAAATGAGAAACACAGGGTCAAGAAAGCTGAGGAAGCACCCGAAAGACAAAAACATCAAGATAGGGCTCCATTCAGAGGGTTACCTCCGAGAGTACTCCCACCCCAGGGAGGAATGCCGCCCCAACAACAGCGCACTGTAAATGAGGTTACGCGGTTTACCGAATACACGCCCTTGATTAAACCACAAGAAGAAATTTTTCATCTGATAAAGGATCAGCCGTTCTTTAGGGCACCGGGGACCTACCGGACTGGGCCGCCACAGGAAGGGCCTAACAATAAGTTGTGTGAATATCACAATTCCTTCGGGCATTACACGAAATATTGTGGACACCTTAAGCACCAATTGGAGTTATTGGTGCGCCAGGGATGTCTCGACCACTTCATTGACAGGGGAAATGAAGGTCAGAGGAGGACTGATCAGAGGGATCAGCGGGATCAGAGAGATCAGCGAGATCAGAGGGATCAAAGAAATAACCGGGATCAGCGACGAGAGCAGGGGAACAACAACAGAGATCGCAGGCTCGATGATAACCAGGATAATCGCAGAGAAGGGGCAGACAGACAAAATCTTCCTCCCTCCCCCGTATAGAAGGGAAGTTCACATGATTTGTGGGGAAAACGGGATGCCCACATCAAATAGGGCTAAAAAGCAGGTCGTCAGAGCAGTCAAAACAGGGTATTATCCTAAAAGGGTCATGGAAGTCACCAGCGCGGCAGAGGAGCCGGCAATCACTTTTGGAGCAGAGGATATACGCACATTAATGTATCCGCATGATGATGCGCTGGTCATCACGGCGGACATTGCCGGCTGTATTATTCACCGTATTTTCGTGGATTCGGGCAGCGCTGTAAACATCTTGTACAAGGAATGTCTCCAAAATATGGGAATTAACGCTCATGTTGAGCCGACAAATGCTCCTCTGTTTGGGTTTGGAGGAGAGATGGTCATGCCCCTGGGGTATGTAGAGTTGCCGTTGATTCTTGGCAGTACAGTGGCGGGCAACAAAACAAGGATGGTACGTTTCTTAGTGGTGGATATGCCTAAACCCTCGTACAATGTCATACTTGGCCGGCCCGCCTTGACGGCGTTCAAGGCGGTTATCTCTTTGTTTCACCTAAAAATGAAGTTTCCAATCGAGGGTGGAAGAGTGGGAGAAGTTTGTGGCGATCAGACGACATCAAAAGCATGCCACGTGCAAATGCTCACACAGTCAGCAGGGCAGAAAAGGGAAAGATGGACAGAGGGGGCGAATGCCCGGAAAAGGGGGAAAGTGGGCGAGGTGCATACCCCAGCAGAGGAGCGCCAAGAGTTGGCGGATTTATTAAAAGACAGAGACTCCACAGAGAAAACCGCGCTGGTGTCCACTAGCGATGTTTGCAATATGATAGAGTTATTTCCAGGGAAAGAGGGTTTCCAGACTAAGATTGGATCGGCCATGAGTGATCAAGTCAGAGAAGAGCTCATTGGTTGTCTCCGGCGAAATGCGGATGTGTTCGCTTTCAGCACCGCAGATTTGAAGGGAATCGATAGAGGGTTGGCGGAGCATTGCCTCAACGTGGACCCTAAGGTCAAGCCAGTAAAGCAACGGACAAGGAATTTTGGGGCTGAAAAGGACGCTGCCATCAGAGAGCAGGTCTATGAACTATTGAAAGCTGGGCATATTGTGGAAGTGCAATACCCAGAGTGGATCTCAAACGCAGTGATGGTACCCAAGAAGACAAACACCTGGAGGATGTGTGTGGACTTCCGAGATTTAAACGCCGCTTGTCCGAAGGACCACTATCCTCTGCCGAGGATTGACCAATTGGTGGACTCCACTTCAGGATGTGCCTTATTATCCATGATGGATGCGTACCAAGGGTATCATCAGGTAAAGATGAACAGGGGAGACATCGCCAAAACGGCCTTTGCCGTCTGTTGTGGCGTATATGGGTGGAAGAGTATGCCGTTCGGTCTGAAGAATGCAGGAGCCACATATCAGCGGATGATGGAGAAAATTTTCAAAGAACAGCTTGCTAAGAATATCTCAGTATACGTAGACGATATGCTCGTACGGAGTAACAGGGCAGAGGACCATGTGTCGGATCTGGAAGAAATCTTCACAGTAGTCAGAGATCACAGACTCATGTTGAACCCAGCAAAGTGCACTTTTGGGGTCACAACAGGGAAATTCTTGGGGTATAAAGTCACACCAGCAGGGATTGAGGTCAACGCCGACAAGGTCAAAGCTATTTTGGAAATGACACCGCCTAGAGGAATCAAGGAGGTGCAGACTCTGAACGGGCGTATCACTGCCCTAAGCAGGTTTATATCGAGATCGGCAGAACGGAGCATGCCGTTTTTCAAAGTACTGAGGAAGGGAACCAAGTTTTTGTGGACAGAGGAATGCCGCGCAGCGTTTGAGGATCTTAAAGTATACCTAGCGAAACTCCCAACCCTGACCAAGCCGGTCCCGGGAGAAACGTTGTATTTATACATAGCTATGGGGGAGGAGTCAATCAGCTCTGTGCTAATCAGAGAGGAAGGAAGTCATCAGAGACCTATCTATTTTGTCAGCAGAATTATTCAGGGCCCTGAGCTCAACTACACAGAGATCGAGAAGGCGGCTCTGGCGGTCATGATCACGGCAAGAAAGCTGAGGCCTTATTTCCTTTCACATCGAGTGGTGGTACGCACGTCTTTACCTTTTAAACAAGTTTTGGGGCGCGCGGATTTGTCGGGAAGAATGGTCAAATGGGCTGTAGAACTAGGGGAATATGATGTAGAGTACGAGCCACGAACGGCGATCAAGGCGCAGGCATTGGCAGACTTCATATAAGAAACAACTCGTCGTCCCATACCAGAGTTCTGGGTGGCTTATGTGGATGGGTCAGTGACAAAAGAGGGGTGCGGAATCGGGGTTTATATTACTTCGCCAGGTTATGGGACATACCAGTTCGCCATCAAATTCACCTGTCGGTTATCTAACAATGAGGCGGAGTATGAGGCCGTGGTCAGAGGGGCTCATATCCTATCAGAGCTTAAAGCTGAGTGTGTTATTATAAAAACAGACTCCCAGCTGGTTGCACAACAGTTCTCGGGAAGTTATAATATCAAGGATCAGAGGATGAAGGCGTACCATACAAAAATCAGCGGAATGAAAGAAAAGTTCATGGAATTCAAGCTCGAGCAGATTTCACGGGAGGAGAATACAAAAGCGGATCTACTAGCGCGAATGGCTAGCGCGGTGGAGCAAACTTGGAGTGATGAAATTATTCTACTCTGTGATACCAGGGAGATGGAAACTTCGCAGGTATTCTCGGTAGAGATCAGAGATGATTGGCGGGCTCCGATTATACACTTTCTGAAGACAGGGGAACGACTAAGCAGAGAATCCAACCAAAGGGCCCGCTATGAAAATTACTGCCTAATCAATGATCAACTCTTCAAAAGATCCTTTACTCAACCTCTGCTAAAATGTTTATCGCCAGAGGAAGCTAACTTTGCTCTGAAAGAGATTCATGCAGGTTGCTGCGGCGGGCACACCGGATTTCGAGACCTTGTACGCAAGATCATTCGGGCAGGTTTTTATTGGCCTCACATCAACCAGGAAGCCAGAGAATTTGTCCGCAAGTGTGAAGCTTGCCAGCGGCATGCCGGGAAAATCAACATACCAGGGGAGCCCATGGGTGTAATGTACGCTGCTTGTCCGTTTGATAAATGGGGCATTGATATAGTTGGGAAGCTGCCTACAGCACCTGGAGGGAAATGCTTTCTCATTGTGGCAGTGGACTATTTTTCCAAATGGGTCGAAGCTGAGGCCGTGAGCAAGATCGATGAAGTCACAGTGGAACGTTTTATCTGGAGGAATATCTGTTGCAGATTCGGAGTGCCACGCATCATCGTGTCTGATAATGGGACTCAATTTACAGGGCAACGGGTTACGGACTTCTGCGATCGAATGGATATCACACAGCGGTTTGTCTCGGTGGCTCATCCACAGGCAAATGGACAAGTGGAATTGGCTAATAAGACCATATGTGAGGGCATCAAGAAGAGGCTAAATCAGAGCAGAGGGAAGTGGGTGGAGGAGCTGGATACCGTTCTTTGGGCTTACCGAACTAGTCCAAAAACGGCGACAGGGGAAGCACCATTCACACTGGTGTATGGATCCAATGCGGTGATACCAGCAGAGGCACGACTAGAATCATACCGGATCACCACGTATGACACTGAGCACAATGAGGAGCTCCGCCGAGCAGAGCTGGACTTGGTGGAGGCACAGAGGGAGGAAGCCCGGGTCAGAGCGGCCAAGTACAAAGGCATTATCAAAGCAGGATATGACAAGAGAGTCAGAGTGAGGAAATTGGCCAAGGGTGATTTGGTTCTCAAACGAGCTGATGCGTTGAAGGCGGTGGGCAAGTTCGAAGCCAATTGGGAAGGGCCATACATCATCACAGAGGTCTTGGGAGGCGGTGCATACATACTGTCGGATTCAGACGGCAGAGCTCTCCCCAGGCCATGGAATATAAACACACTTAAAAAAGTTCTATGTATAACTGCTTCTTAGCAGGAATGACCGCTTTGTAGACCGGATACTCTTTTTCCCCACAGGGGTTTTAACGAGGTCCGGGGCCATAATATCAATAAAACAGATATGTGGTTCTAGGGAATTCCCTGGTGTCGTTTTATTTACTTTATTTATCATTTTCTTACATTACATATGCTACTTAACATGTTCGTGCAGAGCACTGCACATGTCACCAGAGGGGGGAGTAGGGTGTATACCCATAATCCTCAATTTTTAAATTCAAAATGCAAACTGCTTCTTAGCAGGACAAGGGAGAAACAAATACAAAAACTGCTTCTTAGCAGGTCAAAGGGAAAGCAAGCATCAGGGATGGACGTCTCTTCTTCCATGATCCAACACTCTGAGTTCTTCTTCGTGGCTGGGACACGCTCACCTCTCAGATCTACTTCAACTCCACTTTGTGTCTGCAGAATACCAAGAAAAACAACAAGTCAAAATGCCAAAAAGAAAGAATACAGAGGAGGAACAAACCAAAGGCCAGATCTGAGGAACCAACGCTCAGATCCGGAAACCCAACGCCCAGATCTGGGAAATCAACGGCTAGATCTGAGAAGCCTGGTTATAAAACACTCAAGCAAGGGAACTCCACTCGTTACAACCACAAAGTTAGAGATCTACACCAGAAGCACAGGGGAAAAGGCGGAGCCCTCAGGGATGTGAGTGTTTAGAGGGGAAATTCCCTTACTTGAGTGCCTTACAACCGATCTAGGGAGGCAAAACATCAACAGAATCCAGGGTTGGAAGGATCGGAAGAGGATATATATAGAGGCGATTCTGGGCTTAAGAAATGGGCTAAGGGATAATGGGCCCGCATGAGCTTATGGGCCGGAGAAGGGTGTAAGAAATAATTGGGCCAACATGTTCATAACAGAGTATTGCACATGTCACCAGAGGGGGGAGTAGGGTGTATACCCGTAGGTCCCAATTTTTAAATTCAAAAATCGCTTATCAGCAAGACTAGGGCAAATCAGAGGAATTACGCTCCACCAGAGCAGAAGGGTCACGCTCAACCAGAACAGAAGGGTTGCTGACAATCGTAAGCCGCGAAAGTTGGTTGTGCCACTCGGGCCCTCCATGCTCCGCGCAGAGGTTGCTGACAATCGTAAGCCGCGAAAGTTGGTTGTGCCACTCGGGCCCTCCATGCTCCGCGCAGAGGTTGCTGACAATCGTAAGCCGCGAAAGTTGGTTGTGCCATTCGGGCCTTCCATGCTCCGCGCAGAGATAGCACTTAATCGTAAGCCGCGAAAGTTGGTTGCACCCCCCGGGTTTTCCATGCTCCGCGCAGAGGTTGCTTTAACCGTAAGCCACGAAAGTTGGTCACACCCCCCGGGTTTTCCATACTTCGTGCAGGGTGTTCTTTCAATCGTAAGCCGCGAAAGTTGGTCGTGCCATTCGGGCCCTCCATGCTCCGCGCAGAGATAGCACTTAATCATAAGCCGCGAAAGTTGGTTGCACCCCCCGGGTTTTCCATGCTCCGCGCAGAGGTTGCATTTAACCATAAGCCATGGAAGGTGGTGTGCACCCCCCGGGTCTGCCAAGCTCCGTGCAGGGTGATCGCTTAACCATAAGCCACGAAAGGAGGCGTGCACCCCCCGGGTCTGCCAAACTTCGTGCAGGGTGATCCTTTAACCATAAGCCACGAAAGTTGGTCGCACCCCCCGGGTCTTCCATGCTCCGTGCAGGGGGTTACTATTCAATCGTAAGCCGCGAAAGTTGGTCGTGCCATTCGGGCCCTCCATGCTCCGCGCAGAGATTGCACTTAATCATAAGCCGCGAAAGTTGGTTACACCCCCCGGGTCCTCCATGCTCCGCGCAGAGGTTGCATTTAACCATAAGCCATGGAAGGTGGTGTGCACCCCTCCGGGTCTGCCAAGCTCCATGCAGGGTGTCCCTGTCAATCGTAAGCCGCGAAAGTTGGTTGTGCCGCCCGGGCCCTCCATGCTCCGCGCAGAGATAACATTTAATCGTAAGCCGTGAAAGTTGGTCGTGCCACCCGGGCCTTCCATGCTCCACGCAGAGGGTTACTATTTAATCGTAAGCCGTGAAAGTTGGTCGTGCCACCCGGGCCTTCCATGCTCCACGCAGAGGGTTACTATTTAATCGTAAGCCGCGAAAGTTGGTTGCACCCTCCGGGTCTTCCATGCTCCGCGCAGAGTGCTCAAGCTTGAATGGGAAGCAGCTTGGATGGGAAGCAGCGCGGATGGGAAGCAGCTTGGATGGGAAGCACGAAATCGCCAGCAAAGAAATCAACCAAATCCTCGTCAGAGGAGGCGGTGAAATCCTTTCCAGAGGAATCAACCAAATCCTCGTCAGAGGAAGCGGTGAAATCTTTTTCAGAAGAATCAACCAAATCCTCGTCAGAGGAGGCGGTGAAATCCTTCCTAGAAGAGTTAACCAAATCCTCGCCAGAGGAGTCATCACCATCCTCGACAGAGGAGCCATCACAATCCTCGCCCGAGGAGTCATCACCATCCTCGCCCGAGGAGTCATCACCATCCTCGCCAGAGGAGTCATCACCATCCTCGCCAGAGGGGTCATCACAATCCTCGCCAGAGGAGTCATCACAATCCTCGCCAGAGGGGTCATCACAATCCTCGCCAGAGGGGTCATCACAATCCTCGCCAGAGGAGTCATCACGATCCTCGCCAGAGGAGTCATCTCAATCCGCAGAAGAGGAGTCATCACAAGAAATTAAAGCAATTCCAAGGGAGGGGATCAGAGAAGCATCAACAACAATCATAACAAGCCAATTCAAATCAACAGGGGAAAAACGGAAATATAAACCCCACCTCAACAGGCAGCGAAAACAACACAAATAACAGAGATAAAAGAAGCAAGGAGGGGAACGAAATTTCATTAAAACATGCCCAAGAGGCAAAGATGTACATCAAAAACCGGCGGTAAGTGTTCAGTTGGTACAAATTAAAGAGTTACAAAATTTTCCTTTTGATAAAGTCAGGAGTAAAAGGGGAAACATCAAGAGGGAGGAACAGAAGCAGCTTGAGCAGCAGCAGAGGAGACAGGAGCAGAGGCAGATGAAATTAGGGGAGGAACACCACTGGCAGAAGCATGGCCAGAAACGGCTTTCTCTGTGAACACGGGCAACGGGCCAGTTTCCTTCACTTGAGGAAGACGAACTCCCAAATCCAACAACTTTGCAGCCTCTTGCACATACAGATCCTCATTTTGGTACAGGTCGAACAGCTGTCCCACCGCAGCGGGGGAAGGGGCAGAGTCGGTGAAGACAGAAGCCGCTAAGTCAGAGGGCAGGGGAGGCTCCAGGCCGAATTGGGAAAATGTTCGGGAGCTCTCGCCAGAAGGATCCCGCAGCCGGTTCACAAAGCACGCCAAGGAAGCAGAGAACGCAGGTGCATACACAGGAGTGGAGGGCAGCGAGTCAGATCCAATCCCAAGAGAAAAATAGGGAATGGCCTTCTCTAGTACTGGGTACCACCACTCTGGCTTCTCTGGAGAATGCGCAGGGATCCCCATCCGCTTATTTATCTCCTCATCCTGGAGGTTATCCATCAGGGCTCTGAAATTCAAAGTGGCAAGTTGCTCTGGGGTGGCCCCCGCCATCTCCAGTGCCTTGGAAGCTGTTTGCTCTATCACATAAGCAAAGAGGGGTCCAAAATCCGCCAAGTATTCGGGAGTCTTTTTGAAAGCCTCCAGAGTGCCTTCCAGCATCAACCCCAGGAAATGTTGACCCCGCGGAGACAAAAAATACTCCAGGCGTTGATCTCGAGCCCCCAGGACGAACGCGAAGTTCTGAGCTTCCACAAGTATCCTTTTCCAGCCCCGCCTGGCTTCCTCGTAGTCTCTTTCATAACTAGCTTTGAACCTGGCCAGGCATTCATGGCCCTCTTTTGTGGCCCTCGATAATTCGGAGGCCAAGGACGCTCTCTCCACCTCCACCTGAGCTAATTTAGCTTTCAACTCAACAACCTCCGCCTCAGCCTTGCTCAAGCGCTCCACAACTCCAGCAACAACATCATCGCGCTTGGCGACCTCTACCTGCTCTTTTTCTCTTTCCTTCTCTGCCATATCATAGTCATGGATGCACTTAACGGCACCCCATAACCGTGACTCTACCTGCAAGCAAACAGAAGGGGGCCCAACAGAACAATAGAGAGGTTAGTAACTCGAATTTTTTATGGCAAAGATATAATATGCAGGGTACCTGAAGAGCCAGCTGGCATAGCTGAGTAGCCAGAGACGCCCGAGACAAATTCTCCACTTTCTCCTGGTCCTCCGAGTGGACACGAGCTAGCAGCGCATTAACTAATGCCTTACCCGATAAACTCGAAATGGGCCCAGGAACAAGATCCTCTGACTCAGCAGCCGAGGGCACCACAGCTTTGCCCTTACCCTTTCCACCGGCAGAGGGGAGAACCTTGGAACCACCAGCTGACTTCTTCGCTGGCCCTTTGCCCTTGTCCCCAGCAGGAGTGAGAATCTTCACACCACCAGCAGACCTCCTCGCTGGCTCTGAGGACTTGCCAGCCTTTTTTAGGCCCTCCTGTCTCTCCTTCTCACCCACAGAGATCAGGGAACCTCTCTTCCTCTTCTTCGTAAGATCGGCAAGGGTGGCATCGGGAGCCGAATCAGGTGAAGGAACCTCATCAATAATATCCACGACTTGGATATCTTCTTCACGGGTGTCAGCGGTGTCACCAGCACTGGAGTGCCTACGTCTGTGAACAAGAGCCCCCGCATCAACTTCCTCCGCATCAAAGGGGTGCGAGGCTTCCACATTCCCCTCTGGGATTTCAACTACAGGGGGAATGGGGATCAGTTCGGAACCAGCAGGCTGCTCCGAGGGACTTGTTCTGGAAGCAGAACCGCTTGGGCCATGCGCTCCGCTGCCAGCAAGAGAAGGGGTGTCAGGCAAATTGTCCCCACATTTCGATCTCCAAGACATATCTGCAAACCAAAATTTCACATCATTAAAAGCAGGGTAACAAAAGCTAATGTGTTTTCTAATGTATATTTTTTACCTATTGATCTCGCTGGATACAGGGGAAACAGACCATTATATGCCAGAGAGGAATTGTTCTCGGCCAAGTACCTACAGTCTAGAGGCTGGGCCTTATTCATAGCATTAAGGTGAGCTATAATACCCTGGTCACGGGTAGAAGGGACTTCGGAAGAGGCTGGTTTATAAGTAGTGCGACTTGTATGCCATTCCAGCTTCGAAGCACCATAATCGCGCCAGTTGCCGAAAAGGGTGCGCACATAACAATAATATTTCAGGAAGCCCTTATCCAAGGAATTCAGGGAGGAAAGAAAAGTAGTAGGATATTTAGGGTGAGAGGCAAAACTATACAAGGGACTGCCTTGCATGCGAAGGGTCTGGGTCTGACAAAATAGCTTGGCGGTGTCCCCAACACCGTTAGCCCGGCACAAAACATGGAAGGCATATAACCTCCGAATAGCAGAAGGAGCGACTTGAAAAAAGGGGATGTGAAAGTAATTACAAACGTCAACCAGCAAGGTGGGGGGGAGGAAGCCTCAAACCAGCCTCTATCTGGGCTTTCCAAACGACTATCAACTTGTGATGGCGAAGTTTCTCGGGAGGCGTTGAATCCTTAGAGAAGGCCTCGAACTTTAAACCTGCAGGACGCCTACATTTGCTTTTCAATTTTTCCACCTCCGCGACACTAAGGCGGGATGGAGGAACACTTTTGGGGGGTTGGCGGGGCTTTTTCCCTTTTTTCTTAGGTGAAGAAGGGGGGGATGCAGTTTGAGACTCGTCAGAAACAGAGGGGGAAGGAAGATTTTCAAGATCTTGCCGCGATGGGGAGGAAGATGAAGGGTCTCGGGCAGAAGGAGAGGGCGAGCGAGAGGGTCGAGGGGCGGAGGTGCAGGCCATGATGGGAGATGCCAACCCTAGGGTTTCTAGCACGCTCAATCAGAGCACCAACAGTTATACCACTACACTACGATTAAACACAAAATTGCAGTGAAGAGGATACGCGAGTTACCTAGACCGGAGAAAGATGGACGGTAAAACCTGGAGCGGAAGGGTCGGGGGAGAAGGCCGGAACAGTGAGGAAATCGCCGGAAAATGCAGAAAATTCGCTCGGAAAACTTGGAGAAGAAGAATAGTGAAAAAAGGGGAGTTCGAATCGACTAAGTAAGATTGTACGCGGGTAACCATCAGCACGCGGGATGAACGGCACGTGGCATACGAAAGAAATCAACGGATGAGAATTTCTACGGAAAGGCGAAAGGACGCAAAGGTTAAAAAGTAACCTCGGGGTACGGGGAAAATACTGTAGACTGGGCAGACATTTAATGCGGATGACGTCATCCACGCGGGCGAGTCCTCTGACTAGTTGCACCTCTCCAGAGTGAACTAGCCAGACCAGGGGGCGGGAGTAACAAAAACGCCAGAGAACAATTTACAGGGCTTCTTTTTATTCTCTCATAATATCAAAATGCTTATGTCTTTATGATTTACAGGGGTCAAGGAAAACAACAAAGTGTTGATGCTGATAACACACCACTGGTTGAACACGAAGAATACCCGGTTCAACCGGACTAGAGGGGGGAGTGGTTGGTGAGGAGCAATATATGCAGAGTAGGGAGAGAGTACAAATCAGGGGAATCACTCTCATCAGAGGAACCGTATGGGTCAGAAGAACCATTTTTACCAGAAGGATTTCACCCATCAGAGGAATGACTCTAGCCAGAGGAGTCATCCACACCAGAGGAGTCATTCTTGACAGAGGAGCCCTCTTAGCCAGAGGAGTCATCCGCACCAGAGAAGTCATTCCTGACAGAGGAGCCCTCTTTTCCAGAGGAGTCATCCGCGCCAGAGATGTCAACATCACCAGAGAAAACGCCTTCGCCAGAGAAGATATTTCCATCAGAGGAGCCAATAAACGCGCGGGAAGGTCTCCCGCGTATTATCGGAATTACCATTGTACCCTTCCGTCACACAAGACGCATGCACCGAAGATGTTTTTACCATTTTACCCCTCTGCTTGTAAATCTATAAATAGGGCCCGAGCTCGTGTATTATTTTTTACGCTATCTCATATTTTCAAATACAACTGATATTTTCTCCTTTCGTGCAAGATTTCCGATTGTTCTTTACTCCGTCTTCTTCCAGTCATTACACTAGGTATAGTTCATGGTTTTTCTCCATAGTTTTAGGTGTTGGTTTCATTAAACACCAAGATCATATTACCACCAGTTCAAATTTTGACAGAAGGATACACCTAAGACAGCTTTTCAAATGAGGTATGAGCACTATGAGTTCATAGTTATGCCATTCGGTTTGACGAAGGCACCAGTAGTTTTCATGGATCACATGAACCGAGTGTTCCATCAATAATTGGATAAATTTATCCTAGTTTTCATAGATGATATTCTCATCTATTCGAAGAATGAACAGGAGCGCCAAAACATTTGAGAACGATGTTGGAAACGCTAAGAGTTGAGAAGTTTTTTTTTCCAAATTCACCAAGTGCGAGTTTTGGTTGAACGAAGTAACATTTCTAGGACATATTGTATCATCCGAAGGAATTAAAGTTGACCCCGTCAAGGTACAAGTTGTACATGAGTGGAGATCACCAACTACGCCTAACGAGATTCGCAACTTTTTAGGCTTAGCAGGATACTATCAGAGGTTTATTGAAGGATTTTCCATGATAGCAAGACCGAGAAAAGAAGCTAAGTACAATTGGAAAGAGGAGTGTAAAGAGAGTTTTTAAGAGCTTAAAGGAAATTGACTACAGCACCAGTGCTGCTAGTTCCGAAAATGGATAAAGAGTATACCATCTACACAGATGCGTCAAAGAATGAGCTAGGATGTGTTTTGATGCAAGAAGGAAGAGTTATAGTCTATGCATCACGACAACTTAGACCCCACGAGATAAATTATCCAACGCATGATTTAGAGCTTGTAGCCGTTGTGCATGCCCTGAAAATTTGGAGACATCATCTCTACGGAGTTAGATGTGAGATTTTCACGGACCACAAAACTTTGAAATACTTTTTCAAGCATAAGGATATTAACATGAGGCAAAGGAGATGGCTCGAATTAGTAAAGGATGTTAACTGCGACATTAACTATCACCCTGGCAAGGCCAATGTAGTAGCCAATGCATTGAGCCGAAAGGGTCTCGTCAAAGTAAGGATGTCTTCTCACGAGAGAGGATGAGCTTATAAAGGACTTTGACAAGATGAGGATAGAGATGATAAAACCACCAGGGACGATAATGAGTATTGTTGCGATGATGCCTAGTTTGAGGAAAATGGTGATTGAAGCACAAGGAAAGATGAGACAATGAACAAGTTACGAGAAAGGATAAGAGCATGAGATCTCAAGAGTTATCAAAAAGCATCAGACAATGCTATCTTATTTGAGGGGAGAATATGCATTCCCCGCGATGATGAACTTAAGAATACGATCATGAGTGAGACTCATGACACGCCTTACACCACCCACCCAGGAGGCACAAAGATGTATCAGGTTGTGAAAAATAGATTTTTGTGGGACGGAATGAAATGAGACATAGCTTCGTTTGTAGAGCGATGCTTAGCTTGTCAGCAAGTGAAAGCATTACACCAACGACCCTATGGGAAGTTAAAACCGTTGGAGATTCCCGAGTGGAAATGGGATCACATAGCGATGGATTTTGTGATAGCTTTACCAAAAAGTCAAAGAGGAAATACAGCAATTTGGGTGATTGTAGATCGACTAACAAAATCTGCACATTTCATACCGATCCTAATCGCGTATGGACCAGATAAGTTAGCACAATTGTATGTTCGTGACATTATAAGATTGCATTGAGTACCGGTGTAGATCACCTCAAAAAAAAAAATATTACATCACGTTTTTGGATGAGTTACATAAAGAGTTGGGTACAAGGATGAATTTTAGCATAGCAGACGATAGAAGATATGATAAGAACTACTATCCTTGATAGAGGAGTAAATCGGGAGAATGTGTTGCCACTAATTGAGTTTGCCTATAAGATGTGAGACAAAGTTTCGAGATAGGAGACAAAGTTTTTTTTTAAGGTTTCACCCTCAAAGGGGATGCATAGATTTGGAGTTAAAGGACAGCTTAGACCCAGAGTTATAAGTCCTTACGAGATATTGCAAAAGATAGGTCCAATAGCGTATAGGTTGGCTTTGCCACCTAGCTTTGGAAATGTGCATAACGTATTTCACGTGTCACAATTGAGAGGATATATATATATTTTCGACCCAAACCATGTGGTTTACTAAGAAGAAATGATCTTAGAACCAGACTTGAGTTATGAAGAGAGACCTCAGATGATGCTAGATCATAAAATTCGGCAATTGAGTAATAAGTCGATTGCATTGGATAAGGTCCAATGGAGATATGATAGTTAGAAAGAAGTGGAAAGAGAGCTTGAGGATAAGATGTGAGAGAAGTACCCGAAACATTTAGCAGAGATATGCAAATTTCGGGACGAAATTTTTGTTAAGAGGGGTAGTATGTAGTAGCCCGCTCTTTTATTATATTTAAATCCAGTAATACGATAATTATTATTTCATCTTTCAGTAAATCAAGTCCAGTAATTATTTATGATTTAAATTCAGCTTATGACACTGGATTATATTCTAATTGAAACAGGTTATTATTTTATTACTAAGCCAGTTAGCTTCGCGTGAGTAAAACCGCGATGAGAATTATTGAGTAAACCAATAATTATTCAATTCAGATTCATAACTGACTTAGCTAAGTCATGTTATTTATTAATCACAATAGAATTATTTTTCTATTATTATTATTATTACTTGAGTCGCGGATTTTTTTTTAACTTCGGAAGCAAATTACATCTACATTTTTTTCAGATTTATTTTAAATGAAACGCATGATATTAGCAAGACCAGAGATCGATATTCAAGATACGTGATTAATGGGAATAATCAATGTTTGATTGCAAACATGCAATTTTATTAGCAAAACTCGAGATTAGTATTACAGATACACAAGATATAGATTTACCGAAGACTGAAGGATTTTCTTCACTTTACTCCTACCATATAGCTAGTACACGCAGCAATAAAGAAAAGAAAAAGGGGAAGGGAAAGAGAAAGGTGCGTGTGTACACATAGAATAAAATAGCTGCAACAACAGTAGTTCTGATAACACTCATGTCCCATCCTTTCCCCTGTAGCTTGCGGCGCTTGCGGCTGGAGCAGTAAGGGGTCTTTCAACCACCCTCTATCAGCCACCCTATGACAGCCTATCTACCCCTTTATACTACACCCAACAATCCCTTCAAATTTCCTTAGTGCACAAGAATTTGAAGAAAGAAAGAGAGAGCAGAAGAATTTGCTGCTGCTACCAGACTTCAAGGGAGGGTAAGCTTTGGCTTTAACTCCCCATTCCATTCTTAATCAACCTGCATTTATTAAGATGAACCCACAATTCTTTTCAGCTTCTTCCCCAATGAATTCAACAACAACAACAGAAGGCCAACCATGCACCAAACATTCGCAAAGCATTCAAGGTATTCATTGAGCTCCATATACTACTTTCCCATCATACATGCTCTACACTTAAGCTTGATAAACAAACTACTATGGCTAGTTTTAACCACTGCATAATCAAATTATAGAAATGCTAGAGCTCAATAGAATTATGAACTGGGTTACAACAAAATTTGAGTTTCGTTCACAATAGAGTATTAAGAATGAACTTAGCTTTCATTAAGGAGGGGAGGCTGCCCTGTTTCGCCGAACCGAGGAGCATTGGCGGAGGCAGAGCTCTGCTGCTCGTCGGGCGAGATCAGGGGAGAACCCGGCGACGACGACGGTGAGGCTCTCGCCAGTTCACAGAGCGGCAGCGGAGGTTACCACGTCGATTCGTCAGGCAGGAGTTAGGGCTCCGATTCCAAATCTAGATTGAACATGTGTACGTCTGCCTTGGGTGGAGAAAAGAGGAAGCAGAGCCATGGGGCGACAAACATCGCCGGATTTAGGAACAGATGCGGCATCGCGGGAGAAGATGCCGGCCGTTCTCCGGCTTCCGGATTCAGACGGCGGCGATTTCAATTCAGGAGGAAAATTAGGACTTTCTTTTCTTTCCTTTTCAGTCGATTGAGGGCGGAAATTGGGAGGAGAAATGGAAGGATGGCCATACAGCTCCGCCGGCCTTCAACAGCAGCGACGCCGCCGGAACCTCTAGAGAGGGGGCCGAGCCTCCGAAATCGAAATAGGAGAGGGAGATGCAAGCTCGGTTTCATGAGGAAATCGAAGGCAGACAAGAGAGAGAGCAGAGCGCCGGACTCAGGCGCGGCGACGGCTGACGCCGGCCGGAGCCAGAAGCGGCAGAAGACCTTACGGGAATGAGCTGTTGAACGATAAAGAGAGAGAGAGATAGAGAGAGAGGATGATTGTTAAAGAAGAAGAAAGAGTTGGGCCATCTGATTTTTATCTCTTTGGGCCGAAAATTTGGACCTTCATTTTAATTATGTGGGCTGCATATCTAAATTGATAATGAGCTGTATTTAATTAGTTTGGGCTAGAGTTAATTTTTATTTGGACTGCCATTATTTTTTTTTTGGCTTAAAATCAGGCCCAATTTAAGGATAGCCTAGATTAATCTATTAATTAAATTGAGCTAATTCTAATTATTGATTAATTTAGAATGAGGCTATTAATTAGTAAGTGAGTTAGAATACTCTAAGATGAGCGGATTAATTATTTATCCACCCTCATGAGACGATCCTCAATTAGTTAATTTTATTTAATCCGACAATTAAGATTTATAATAGAATCTTCCAGATTATTATCTCAGAATAATAATTATCGGAATATGAGTCATGCATATTTAAATTACGCATTCTCATTATTTGAGAATTTTCCGTGAGTTAAATTCTTACTTTATATTCTCGGATTAAAGGTCAAGCACAAGAGTACGAGCTAGTCAAGGATTCTTTGCTATCAGGTGGGCATTACTTTCATATATATCAAATGAGTTTAAATGTTACGTTCAAGCAAGTTATTTCATGATAAAATCTTTGAGTTAAAGTTATTTCAAGTATTGTCTTGCCATAAAATGTTTCAATTTTAGTATGATATCTATCTGCTTTGGCTTTGCCAATGATGCAATCGAATTCGGGTCCTGAGCAGTTGATAGCTATCCTGCCAGGACTAGTGTACACCAGTGACCGTGAGTCATCTAGCGGGTTGGCCGGTCAAGTGTCCGTGAGAGGTGGCCACCTCTCCGGCACACAGCTCCAGATATGATAGATTACAAGAGAACTTAGTCTGCAGACGAACCTTAAGAATCACAAATGAATTTAGTAAGCTTGGGCCTTTTTAGCGAAAAACCCCCTTGCTGTACTATTTATGATGGCATGACAGTTTACAGTCTTTAAGCATGTATTTTATACCTAGGCATACGTGCCCACTGAGTGCTTTTGTACTCAGCCCTGCATATGTTTTCTAAATGTGCAGGTTGAGCTGATGTGATGATGGTGCTGCAATGAGCGGAGTCTCCAGGGTTGTTAATAAATAGTTAACCTGTCTAGAATATGTCTTCATACATATGTCTAGCTACTTTCCGCTGCAAAATGTTGTTGATGTTATAGTATGTTATGTCATACTTTGAGTCTTAAGATAATGGTTTCATATGATGTATAACTTGATTAATGATATTAATTAAGTTTTATGCTGTCTTTCATAGACTGTTTTCAATTGAGTATTAATGAATAAAAATGACGAGTTTTATTAAGATGAGTAAGTTTTACGGCTATAAATGACGCCCCTTTTCTTCCCCTTCTTCTTTAACCCCATCCCTAGTCGCGGATCACTCGGCCTAACTATCCCTAGTTAGGGCGGGCTGTGACACTAGAGTTGTCAAATAGGCTGGCCTAAGCCTAAGTTTAGAAGGCAAGTAAGGCATGAGGTCCGACTCGATCACGAATAACACGGTCGGACATGGGCCAGCCCACATGGCACAAGACTAAGCCCAACCCAATTAGGCTTCAAGTAGGTTAAACTACTTATTTTGAGAGTCAGAGGGTTTTTTAGGACAATATCTTAGGTCGATTTCAAGAGTAGGACAAAAATCTTCGGACTTGTAAAAATAGAACAATAAATAATAAGTGTTGCATTTACAGGACATTTCTTGGCCCATTATCAAATTTTCGGGCTTACCTGCACGGACCAAGCACATGACATCCTATTTGGAGCCTTAAAAATGACGTGCTTGACACATAATCAACCCCTCCATCTCTTCATATCACTAATGAAATGATAACACCAACTTGATTAAGGCCATAAATTCGATAATGGGCCGAGAAATGTCTTGTGTGTGCAACATTTATTAATTAGGCCTAGTTTTAGAAATTCAAAATTTTTTGTCCTAATTTCCAAATCGACCTAAGTTACTGTCCTAAAAAATTCTCTAACTCTTATTTTGATTTTTAAACAATTTATCTTATATTTTATTTATTTTTTGGTATTTTATGAATTTATTTGAGCATTTTTATTCTTATACTAAGAAGTTTATACAAAAATAAATCTCACTAGAACCTAACCTTATATATATGATTAATTAGGTTCTAGTGAGATTGTTATTTTCGTAAGAAGTGAAAATAATGAATAAATCAATATATGTAGTGGGTAAAATTCGTATAAGCTCAATAAACACAAATTATACGAGCTAATGGGCTTACCGGATGAAGCGACCCGTACCCCATTCATGGAAAGAGGCCCAGAGCCAAACCTACACATCAAAGACACGTGAATCTGTCAAGGTAAAACTCTAAACACGACAATTACTTGGCGACTAAGTCAGACGAGAGTTGTGGGAGATCATTTTTTAAGAAGTCGGAACCGCTAGGGTTACAACGGGCATTCTATCAAAACCCTAACCCTAGCTGCCTTCCCGTAGGCCCGTCACATATATATACTAATTCACTAATGAAGTTGATCATCTACAATCACTCATATCCACTCTAACACTCGCATACGATCGCCCGACTAGTCCCGCTCTTCCGTTCCGCCTCCACGCTCACAACACTCTAGGGGGTTTTGATCGTTCGACTAGTCCCGCTAGTCCGGACGTCTGTCGCCCCTCATTCCATAACCCTCAATAGCTCTACTTTTGATCATCGGGATATTCTGATCTCCGGATATACCATTTATTACTATCTCTTTTCTATTGTATATTGATTTCATTACATTATTTACATCAATTATCTATATCAATTCACTTATTTGAGCATTGGAGGCCCTTCTATCGATAACCCCCCCCCCACTGATGCTCATTGGAGGGCTGTGATGTTGCTTGTGGTTTCAGGTTGCTAGTGCTCGTCGATTCAGACGGAACTGACGTCACTTGCATAATTGTTGGATTCATCCCCAACAATATATAGTGTTGAATAACAATATTAAAAAATTAGTAAGATTTTCGCTCCCTCCAGGATTTGAACTCATGTAAATTTTTTTCTCATTCAAGTAAATATCAGCCATACGATATATTAAATCAATACATACAAATCAATCTAAGATCTCACTATACATGATTGAAATCATTCCCTATATATATATGTGTATATATATATATATATATATATATATATATATATATATATATATATAGGGGAGGGCTAGAATAAAAACACTTTTAAGTGTATAAAATATAAATGATTTTCAGCCCTTAGATCATCAAGATCTACGGTTGATTCGTAACCCTTTTGGATGAATTCGTGGTCCTGGGTTCGAATCCAAAGGTAGCAAAAATTTATTTTTCACAATTCGTAACCATGTTGGATGAATTCGTAACCCTGTTGGATAAAATTCGTACATTAAAAAACGTTTATATTTATATTTTAAGAAGTGTTTTTACTGTAGCCCTCCCCTATATATATATATATATAGGGGAGGGCTACGGTAAAAACACTTCTTAAAATATACATATAAACGTTTTTTAATGTACGGATTTTATCCAACAGGATTACGAATTCATCAAACATGGTTACGAATTGTGAAAAATAATTTTTTGCTACCTTTGGGATTCGAACCCAGGACCACGAATTCATCCAGCAAGGTTACGAATCAACCGTAGATCTTGATGATCTAAGGGCTGAAAATCATTTATATTTTATACACTTAAGAGTGTTTTCATTCTAGCCCTCCCCTATATATATATATATATATAGGAAGCTAAAATAAAAACACCTCTTAAAATATAAAATATGAATCATTTTCAACCCTTAGATCATCAAGTTCTACGGTTTATTGCACCTTGTTGGATGAATTCATGGTCCTGAGTTCGAATCTCATATGTAGCAAAAAAAATTATTTTTCGCAATTTAAACAATTACACAGAAAATTCAGACGTGTTCTACATAGAATTATACATTTTAGCTAATTCATATTTTATATATTAAGAAGTGTTTATACCCTAGCCCTTCCCTATATATATAGGATAGCGTTTCAATGATATCCCATATATGTGATGAGATCTTAGATTGATTTGTGGGTGTTGATTTCATGTATCCTATGACTGATATTTACTCAGATGGCGAAATTTTTTACCAGAGTTTGAATCCTAAAGGGAGAGAAAATTTTACCAATTTTTTAATATTGTTATTCGTCTGTATATATTTATTGTATACATGATCTTACGAAAACTAGCAATCTCCCTAGAGTGCACCCATATATATATATATATATATATATATATATATATATATATATATATTAGAGAGAGAGAAAGAGAGGGAGAGGGAGAGAGGTTCCGGGGAGTATGTTAAATATTTAGAGAATAGAGAATGCGTGAAAAAAACAACAAACAAGTCAACAATTTTTATGAACAAATCAATGTACCGTATTATTAGAGTTATTTTAACTATAATAAGTACGCATTTTTTTGAATAAATTCTTAATTTTATCTTCTTCATTATTTAATTTAATAAGAGTTTAATAGTTATATATTTTCGGTGAGATCAAAGAATGGAGGAGAAGATTTAAAACTATTTAAGACTTGGTCAAGATTGTTTTTCGAATATCACAAAAGAAGGAAGGAGAAGAAAGACTTGGTCTTCCATGAAAATAAGAATGTTGGTTAAATAGCTTAACCAACACACAAACCCTGCCTTGAAGAAAACCCTAGAAGCCACGTCCTCATCCCATGATTTCAACCACGTTTTTCTTGCTCACCAAGCATAAATTGTATCTATAAATAATTAAGGGCTGGGAACTCTATATTTGACACCAGTTCAATCACAAAGACATACAAGTGCAGGAGTTCGAAGTTGTTGTTCCAACATCTACCTCAACATCTAATGTAAACATACCTTGAGTGGGAGACTCGTGTGTCTAATATATTTTGAGTGGAAGACTCATATGCTAGAGCTAGTTAATAAATTCGTATGTTTGAGATTCAGAGATTAACTTCATTAAAAGTTTAATTGTTACTAGCATTATTAATAGAATTAAGGGCGAAGGTGCAGATTCCCCCCTGAACTACACCCCCCTAGAGCTTTTAGCCCCCCATTCTCGGTCAAGGCGCGTTGACCTCCCCAAAGTCTCGGAAGAAGGGTGCAATTAGGTCCTAGGGTAAAACAGGCGTTTTAACGCCGTTCACTTAATATATTTTTTTTTAATTTCTAGTGGGCTCCACCCCCCACCAGCAACAGAACGAACCGGAGCAGATCTGCAGCGGCGGCTCCTTCTTGGCCGTCCGCTGCCGGAAACGCGAGAAAGGGATGAGGGGGAGGCGCTCCATCCTTGGCCGTCTGCTATCGGAGATGCGAGAGAGAGAGGGAGGACAGATGGGAGGCGGTGGCGAGAGCGGAGGGATGTGAGGGGTACGACGACTGGCAATTCTCGCCGGAGAAGTGAGCAATGGCGGAGAGAGAGAGAGAGCGGTGAGAAACAGAGAGAGATAAGCGATGAGAGTGGAGAGAATGGGGAGGAGAATCGATTTTGATGATTGAGTGAGAGAGGGAAGGCCTCGACGCGGCACTGCCTCGGTCCGCCGGTTAACACCCCCGATCTCCCACTAGTCGGCAGTCCAAGAACTAGATCCCCACAGAACACCTTCAGAAACCTCCTTCGAGTCCTCCACACCTTGGCCTCAAACCTAACCCTAGAAAGCATCCTCAAATTGAAATTCACGTTATCATTCTTCCCCCTCTCGCCAGTTATCTCGTCCACCGCCACCTTCTCCAGAAAACTCCCCGCCGCAGCGAATCTCGCAGTCAGAGAGGTCTCGTTCTTCATGCCTTAATAGAAGGGCGCGACGGTGGTCTCGGAGAGGGAATACGATTGGTAGTAAATCGCGGTCTCAATGTGATTGTAGCCGAGCTTCATCTTCTTGTTAGGGTTTTTGGCGGTCAGCTTGATCTCGGAGGTGAAGGAGATGAGCAAGTCGTTGCCGAGCGTGAAATTGGAGATAGACAAGGAGTCGACTCGAAACTCGGGGAGCTGGGGGCGGAGGATGAGCCAGACGATGAAGGTGACTGTGCCGAAGATGACGATGAGGCCGATCACGAAAGCGAAGATGCGGCGGAGGCAGGTGGCGCGGCGGACGGACTCGGCGTCGTATTGGTAGTTCTGCTGCTGGTTGGGGATGGAGCCCACTAGAAAATTAAAAAAAAAATTAAGTTAACGGCGTGTAACAGCCGTTTAACGCAGGGGGCAATCTGCACCCTTCTTCCGAGACTTTGGGGAGGTCAACGCGCTTTGACCGAAAATGGGGGGCTAAAAGCTCTACGGGGATGTAGTTCAGGGGGCAATCTGTACCTTTGCCCTAGAATTAAAAGAGATTTATTTTCTTATCAATACCACTTAATCGGTTGGGGGTAACTAAGAGCTCTGTTTATTTAGTTATATAAATTCGAAAATGGACACAACAAGAGTTTCAGTTCCCACTTCCCACTAATTGCATAGTCTTAAATGACATTTTTGTGCATTCAATGTTTCTTCAGATTTGAGATCACCGTAATGTAATTTCCAAAAGTATTTGTTCAGCCAATAAAAAAGATATATATAGTCGGCATTACTAAAGTAGAACACTGAACACTAATATTTCTTTCTTCAAACAGTTGTTATAAATTTCAATCAATCCATATTAAAAAAAATAAAAATAAAAAATTCAATCAATCCATGCAATGATGTCGCGTTTGTAAATAAATGTATATGTTAAGTGATTTTACTCGGTCGTAACATCTGGAATTGAAGATCTGACATTTCCTACCTAATTTTGTAGTACTTATCATTTATTTAAGGATTATTGTGATCGGCCAATTTAGGGTAAATATCACTTTAAACTCCAAATTATTTTTGCACTATCAATTATATTCTAAATTATCGAAAATAATTTTTTTAACCTTGAACTATTAATTTTGTATCAATTGTACCATTCGTTCATTTTTTTAGCTTAAAAAATTTGACGTAGCTCATCGGGTGTCACAATATATTTTGAATCATTCTTTTTTTGAGCTATATTATATAAAACGACATAATTATATACATTACTCATTAAAAATTCAAAGGACGAAAAATGGATAAAGGGTACAATTGATATAAAGTTAATAGTTCAAGATTTAAAAAATTATTTTTAATAATTCAGGATATAATTGATAGTGCGAAAATAATTTGGGGTTTAAAGTGATATTTATCCGCCGGTCTATTTGTTTCCTCCCTAAAAATTCAGAAACTCGACAAAATACGCATGTCTTTATTCGGAAAATCTGAGTCCAAGCAATCTACAATTCCAACATCTCCTTTCAGATTATTTGACTTTGGTTAGCCTGTGTAGTGATTCAGGACATTATCATATGTTGGAAAAAAAAATATGCCCCAAATTTCTACAATCTATCAAAATTCATTCCTACTGTGTAACACTACCTTCTCAAATATACATTTAACTAATGTATCTTTCCGACTTCAACGTGATGTATATATATTCTCAATGGTCAAGAACAGAGGAGACAAGGCCTTTGATATTACAGTTTTAAGTCGATTTCTCACATAATGCATGTGGTACATTTATAGGTATGGCATCCAATACAAATAAGACAGTGCCATTTCTTAATTTCTATGCTTTTAATTGCCCTCTAGGTAATATTAGTCATAAGATTTAAATATCTCATGTTCCAAATTTATTATCATTTTTTATTATATTTGATCATTCTCATTAGAGAATGACGATGAAGTGCAGTCTGTTGGTAAGACACTTCTCCTTCAATTAATACGTCGGGAGTTCGAGTCACCTAGAAGGCTAGAGTGTGAGTGTGTTTTTCCTTTCTTTGGGTAATAACAAATTTAAAGAGAGAGAGAGATAGAATCTAATGAGGGGTTAAAACGAGTAGTATAAAATAAGAACTATTTCCAACTCTTATATCATGAAAATTTATGATGTATATGTATATATAAGATTTTCATATTAAGAATTGAAATACATAGGGTTTGTTGGGATTGCCTTGGTTAAATTATCAATTCATAAATCATGTCTTGATCAAGAACAGATAATAGGATAGTGTGATTAATTGAGCTTTTATTAAAGTAGTAGATTTTCACCTTTTATTTAGTACAAGTTTTAACGAACAGGGATTTTGTTCACACTGTAAATCCGTTCTCTTTGACAGCCTATAAAAGGGATCAATGACTACCAGAAATTGTAAAAAGTGTTCAAGGGCAGGACCCATCAAGAAAAATATTTACCCTTATCTTCTTCTTTTTTTTTTTTTTGAGGGAACCCTTATCTTCTTTCTTATAAAATAAATAACTGATTTATTAATTAAAGATTAGGGTGGGGGAAGTTATTGTGACAACAATAGTATTAAATCAAAGTTATCATAGAAATTGGTTCCAACTTAATGTAGAACTTAGTGGTTGTGATCTCAATTTGTGGAGCAGTACATAAAACAGCAAACACACAATCATAATATGTGAATGATTGAAGTTCATCAAATAGAGAGATTGAGATGTTAGATATGTTGGATCTTTTGTGGAATTTTACTCTTTGAAAAAGAAGCACGACATAAAGTGGCCCCTATGTGTGAAATGCATTTTATAGATTGATTAATTGAAGAATCCTACAAAAATTCTACAAAGGGGTTATGACGCATTATAGATTGATTAATTGAAGAATACTACAAAAATTCTGCAAAGGGGTTATGACATCTAGTATTTTGTGGCAGAAAAGCACACGCATAGTATTGAAATATTGTTAAATAATATAAATGGATATAGTACGTAGAGATTTCAAAAAATGGATAGTTTTTTTTTTTTTATCAAGAAAAGGAGATGTATTTAAACAAGGTACCAGAGGTACCGCACAGAACCAATACATCAGAGTTGCAAAGAGGAGTAAAAGAAAGAAAAGGAGGAGAAGAGAGAAAAAGGCCGACTCCAAAAAAAAAAAAAAGCCAGAATCACGAATTACCCATACAACGGGTGTTCTTCATCCAAGATTTGAAATCGCCTGCTGAGGTGTCCGATCCAAAAGCCGTGCTCCAGGTCCACGTTCTTGTCTTAATTTCTCTGACCATTTGCTCCTTGTTCCAAGTAAAATGATTGAATTTACAATCATTTCTTGAGTTCCAGATGCACCACACCATGCATATCCAAACATTCCTGAGGAGTTTTGTATCTCTCTTGTTGCCAAGACTAGTGAATGCGAGAAAATGATCTTTTGCCGATGAAGGAAGTGCCACCTGTAAACCGAGCCAAGACAGGATGTCGTACCAAGCTTCGGAGGTTCTTTGGCAGACGAAGAACAGATGATTGGTGTCTTCCTGCTGTGATCGGCAAAACACACAAATAGATTCCGCATTTGGGATACTCACCTGTCTTCTAATCAAGTTTTCACAAGTCGCCATTCTATCTTTTAGAATTCTCCATGCCGAGAATTTTGCCTTGTGAGGAGCTGCTGCTTTCCAAATGTATTGGAACTCCAGTCCTTTGTTTGGTTGTGTCTTTAATCTTGAATCCCTGCACATCACTTTATAGGCGGAATTGACCGAGAAAGAACCGTTTGGGGATGCTTTCCACTTCCACCCGTCAATCTTGCCTGAAGTCAAAGAGACATTGTTGATCAAAGAAAGAAGTTCATTAACATGAAAGAGATCTCTTTCCCTCAATTCTCTAACCCACTCCAGTTTCCATTCCCAAATCCCTTCCACCCACTCCCCCATGTCTGAAATAGTGCCTCCCGGGTTGTTATTGAGACGAAATAATCTAGGGAATCTATCTCTCAGGCTCTTCTCCCCGACCCACACATGATGCCAAAAAAGAAAAGAATTATCTTCCCCAATTTGAATCTTCAAGTTCTCTCGAATCCATCCCCCTTCCTCCCCACGTCTCAGGCCCAGTACCTTCTTCCACCAACCCGCATCTGCCACCCTATTTTTTGCAAGTCTGAAACCCCCTTCGTCCCATTCGATGTCTCCCTTAGTAGCTCTCATCACCTTGACCCAAAGAGTATCCCTCTCATTCAAAAATCTCCACAACCATTTCATCATGAGATCCTTGTTAAATTTCTCTAATTCAATAAAGCCCAAGCCCCCATCTCTAGGATCGGCACACAAATATTTCCATTTCAGCCAATGAATTTTCCGCTGACCCCCTCCTCCTCCCTCCCCCACCTCCTCCCCAAAGGAAATTACTCAGCAGAACTCGAATATTATGCAAAACTCTTTTTGGGATAACTGAAAAAGAGAGTTGATATGTTGGAATAGAAGTAAGAACCGAACGGATAAGAGTAGATCTCCCAGCCAACGACAATTTTCGGTTGTTCCACGTGCTGATTTTCTTCTTGATCTTCTCCTCCACATAATTCCACTCATCCACTCTGGTCAGTCTTGAGCCAATCCTAATGCCCAAGTAATTAGTTGGGAGAGAGCCCACTTTGCACCGAAGCACCGAAGCCAACTGGGAGCTATACGGACTAGTAATGCCGACCCCGAAAATTTTGCTCTTGTCAAAATTAACTTTGAGGCCCGATAGTTTCTCGAAGAGAGTAAGAATGCTTTTGAAAGCCCAGGCATTAGTTTCCTTACCCGGAGCCACAAACATGGTGTCATCCGCGTATTGCAAGTGTGAAACTCTGGCTTTATCAACTCCAATCTCCACTGGTTCCAGTAGATTCTTTTGAACTGCTCTTTCGGTGAGTAAATTGAGGCCTTCAGCCGCAATCAAGAAAAGGAAAGGTGAGATGGGGTCACCTTGCCTAAGACCTCTCTCGAGCTGGAATTCTCCCGAAGGGCTGCCGTTGACCAGGACATTAGCCGTAGCTGATCTAAGGCAACCTGAAATCCATTTTCTCCATCTTTGGCTGAACTTCATTTTTTCCATCATGAGATCCAAAAAGCTCCAATCAACAGTGTCGTAGGCTTTGGCAAAGTCAACTTTGAACAAAAAGTGGATAGTTTTGATACACAATTTTGAGAATTTGTGTAATTTTATATAATCCCACATATTTTAATATATATATATATATATATATATATATAGGGGGCCGCTCCAATGAGACCCCCTAATTTTAGTGAGATCTAGGGCACGTTCCGGTGCGTTTATTTTATCAATCCTATGGCTGATATTGTATCTGGAGGGTGATTTTTTTTCGCAGGGTTCGAATCCTAGAGGGAGCAGAATATTTTAAATTTTGTTATTCATCAGTATATACTGCATCGTTCATCAGTATATACGGCCATGTTTATCAGTATATATGTCTTATTCATTACGAATTTTTTAAATTTTATTTTTCATCAGTATATACATCTTGTTCATTAGATACACGTTTTGTTCATTAGTATTATATGTCTTATTCACTGTCCTAGTGTTTCACAAAAAATATGGGGTCTCACTGGAGCGCGCCCCTATATATATATATATATATATATATATATATATATATATATTCAAATTGTTTTCAAGATATTCAATTAATCCAGATATCATAAGTTAAATTATTTATGTTTTCCTTCTATTTGTATCTGTTCCCCCTTTTTTTGTTGTTAGCATTTTGGTGTGATGTGAAAGAATGTTTCATATTCAGATTAGCGTTTGGTTGTTATACTTGTTGAAGTTTGTTCTGGGTGATGAAATTTAGAGAGGATGGGTATTTGATTTTGAGCACCTGGACTATATTATTGGATGAGTAGAAGGATGAATATTGAGATCATAAATTTTTTTGCTCTAGTAAAATGTTGATTTGAATGACTGTTTTAATCTGTCTAAATAAGTAGAGGAAGATGGTCAAAGTTGGTAACAACCTATGAAGTTAAAGCCTGGTACAAGAATTACTTTTTTTTAATTAATTTTAATTTATTATTTGTCAGTTCTTATTTCCATATTTGTTCATTTTAAAAAGCTCAATAATGGTTCGTTGTGTGCATGTTCATGTATTTGCTGTTAAGGTATGTTGTTCAATTTATGATCGAAAGAATATTGATAAAGTTCGTGTTGAGTGGGAAAATCTCTTGCTGGAATACATAAAGTGCAATAGATTTTTGTTTTAGCTATGAGATACTTAGTATTTCAATTTTAAATAGAAATAATTGTACTGATGACAAGTACTTGATACTTGGTATATTCGGATGATAATGTATCAATATTTGGATAAATATAATACTTCGTCCATCCACGGAAGAACTTTCTATTTTTTATTTTTGGATGTCCACAAAAGAACTTCATACCTATTTTTGGACTATACCCCACCACCATTTATAAATATCTCATTCATTCTTACTTTCCACCTTTTCACCACTCCAAATACTAATTAAAACACATTTTTACTATTCCCAATACACTCAACAATCTTTTTTCCACTCTCAGTCACTCAACAACCTTTTTTTTCTAAAACTCGTGTCACTCCCTCCTAGAAAGTTCTTTCGTATATCCGTGTCACTCTCTTATAGGTAACATCATTTTGTTGTTTTAAAATTATTTATTCATTTTTGAGATAAATAACAAGAAAATTGAAAAAAAAAATATTGAACGTGTTGAAAGCGGTAGATAGAATACATGATGGTATAAAAAACCGGAATCTAAAACAGAAAAATTGTTATCTATAACAACATCACACAACGAATATAAAAATATTTATACCGGCAATAAACTGTTATATATAACAAAAAAAGATAACGGAACCAGACCGTTATCTAAAGTACAAAATAACGTTATTCATGATGAAATATAAAAAATTAAAAGATATTTCATAAAGTTGTAAATTATTTTTTTAACGGTCTGAAACGTTATGTATAACAAATATAGATAAAAGAGATCATAGTGTTATATATAATGATGACACCGTTATGTATAATACTTTAAATAACAATGATTATGCGTTATGTATAGGCACATTATGCATAATACCACTATATATAACGAAGTTTTGGGCATATAGATAACAGAAAATCTCTGTTATGTATGAGTATTTTTCTAGTAGTTGAGCTAGCTAGCAGAAGGAAAAAATATATAAAAAAAATGATTGAAGTAATAACTAAGCGTCAGAAAATTTATAATTGTATTATCTAAATAGTCCCCAATAATGATGCCAAAAAGTTAATCACTAAAATACTAGCAATAAAATATTGTAATTGATGGTACAATTGTAACATATATAGCGATCAAAGTATGATATATTCACAAAGATTGACAGATCAAAAACACAATAAATTAATAATCTAACACGAACACCCAATTAATATTCAGGCAACCAATCAAAGAAAGGTGAATTTCTAAATCTAAATGGATGAAAAGAAAACGCAAAAAAAATTGAGATAAAATTTAAGAAGGAAAGACTGACTCTAGGGAATGTAATTACGTCAATTAAATCTATATATTCAACCTATTAATCCAATTATCAGTTTAATTCAACTCGGATGAAAAATCACTCAAGTATTCATACCATTCTCTAACGAATGGTCATGAAAATTGATTTATAAATCTTGTATATGAAGACTCGAGAAAATAAACTAACTCCAAAAGGCACACACAAAATTACTTCTTATAATCCACCTATCACATTCAAGACTTAATGTAAAATTATATCACGCATTCCTAAATTGGCTGAACAATTATCACATTCAAGTTAGGCCTGGGAATCGGGTCGGGTTCGGGTACCCTACCCAAAAAAATCGGGTACCCGAACCCGAATAACACCGAAAATCACTACCCGACCCCGACCCCGAAAAAAAATCGGGTACCCTAATACCCGAGTCGGGTATTCGGGTACCCTAAATTACCCGGTCAAAATCGCATTTTTCAAGTCAAACTGTGAAAATCGGGTATTTCGGGTATTAGGGTACCCGAATTACCCAATTTTGGCCTAATCGGGTATTAGGGTACCCTAATACCCGAAATACCCGATTTTTTTTTTTAAAATCGAAAATATAGCCCTCCTTATTTTCAATCGGGTATTCGGGTATACCCGATACCCGATCGGGTATACCCGATACCCGATTTTCAGCCGCTCAAACTACCCGATACCGAGCCCGACACCGATTTTTTCGGGTATTGGGTACCCGATACCCGATTTTTTCGGGTCGGGTAATCGGGTACCCGATACCCGAACCCTATCTTCCCACCCCTACATTCAAGTGTCAAATTGAACAACTAAAAATGCAAAGGTATTGATCAAATACTTCACAAGAAACAAGCACTAGAAATTGTGAATTATGATATGGAAGATAAATTGGTATTAATAAATCAAACACATAAATTCAATCGACTATACAAATCCTAGAATAAGAAAAAAAATAGTCTGACATAATTAATAAACAAACAACAAAATTAAATGAAAAGCAATGAGTTAAATAGATAGACAAAATTCGAAAAGAAGTTTAGGATGAACAACATAAATCTTCAATCTTGTATAAAGTAAATTCAAGCTTTAAAAATTAAAAAACAAAATAAATCTAGAACTCAAGTAATTAATACTCTAAGCTGTAAAAGTGGATTTTTTTATAGAGCTATGATGGTGTATTTATAGGTGTGACGAACCCAAGTTTTGTGCTCTTTTTCTTTGTTGTGTCTAGGTCTAGATCGAGTCATTTATATGTGTTTTTGTTTATTTTCGTGTATGGGGGGACACTTGTTTGGCAGGGCCTCATGGATGCCATAAAAGACATTTCTGGAGTACTCCGAAGAGATCTGGGAAGGTGCCTCAACGATGAAGTCTAACGCCGTCCCAGTTTGAATGCGAGTCAAAGCGCGAGAGTTACTTTTGCTAAGCCGTGGGCATGATGTTGACCAAGCAGATAGTACCACTCCAAGGAGGAAGAATGCAAGACCCTAGGAGTTGGAGCCATTTTCGAGAGAGAGTGTTGCAGCCAAGGCTATTTGCCGCTGACCAAGAGGTCAGCCTGACTTACGCTCGGATATCAGCATCCACCATGAGAGGTACCAAGGGCACGTAAAGGGACAGAATGAAGGCAAGAATGGTGAATAGGGAAGCAATCCATCACGACCAGGTGTCCAGGGCAGAACGCTGACGTGGTAGATCCAGTGCGGAGAAGATAAAGCGCGAGAATATCATTTCCCATGCGCCGAGTGGATAACTTGAAGATTTGGGATAAGCACGGATTAAAAGGGCGGGGGCATCTAAGGAAGAGTCCTCACACTTGAAGACTATGTCTAGGGAAAAGCCTGGGTATTCCGATTGGAGTTGAACTCTCCAAAACTCTAGCCGCGCGTTGGCCTTCGGCCCACGCCTGAAAACTTATAAATATTTGTTCCCATTTCAATTTCGGTGTGCAAGCGAGTAGGGAGGCTAGTACCAAAAATAATCTTTACATTTTCTGCATTTTATTTTTAAGTCTCGGTTTGGGCAAGACGATAATTTATGCTTTTTGTTGGCAGCGTAGCATCCTGCCTTATTTTCCTTTAATTGTAAGTTTACTTTATTTACTTATCATGTCTTGTTTATCTTTTGTTTTCCCAATTTATATTATGTCTGGCTAAGTTTATAGATTTGGGTAAGGCATAGATGATGTGGATATGAATTTATAAACTCGTAAGGTTTAATTGTGTGCTTAAGTAATTGCATGTTGTGTTCCCGAAGTGATGGGCACTATAACTAGTGTCTAATTCAACTTGATTAGTTAAAAAGCCATTAATTAATTGAGTAGACTTCGATCGCCAATAAATCAAGATTATAGGGTGTGTACGATCACTGTGCATCTTGAGAGTATTCACGGGCACGGGAGGTTGAAGTCGACTAAGGTCTGCCTAAGTTCAATATCGGGTCTATCTAAGGCTAAATGCTTCTTGGTTTAATTGCATGCTCTGAGGTGTCACATTGCATGATTAGGTCAGGATGGTTTAACAGTATAGGGTGTCCCATATCTTAAACACACTTAAGAATAGATTTTCTTAGATAATGGAAGTGCACATGACGAGTGATAATGGGGGCACAGGCCATTGGTAAGTTATAACCGGTAGACACAATATTGTAATGAATATCTTGACCAAGGAACGAGTATAAGAGATTATCCACAAATTCGACGTCTTGACCAGATTGTTTTTTATCACTGATATTTTTGTTTAGTGTTTTCATTGTTTCGAGTCAAGTTGAGTTTAGTCTCGAGAGGTATCTCGTGACCAGGACGATAGTTCACCCCCACCATTTTCTTATTTTTGTTCGTAACAAGAGACAAGCTGCACCAACTCCCTGAGGGATCGACCCTTGCTTACCATTAAGCACTACGCCTGTCTTGGGCAAAGTTATAAATTTATTTGTACGTTGGCCAATACGACAGCTTCGCTTAAAACCCGAAGTACGATCGCATCAAGGTGCGAATTAGATTTGAAAGTCCTCTAGTAGATCAAGATAAGGAAATAAGAGTTTGACTCAAATTGTGTTTTCTCGCCAAATCCGCGTAAACTTTTTTATATTTGTGCAATGTTTTTCTTTTGGTCATATCTTCCTCCTTTGAACTCCAATTATGGATCCATTTTCAGTTACGGACTCGTATCGAGTTTAATTCTATAAAGTATAATCATTAAATATTCGACTCATTCTCTGTAACTCTCGATCTTCAAGTATCATTTGACTTTAGTTGCTTCAAAATAGTCAAAACTATATCAAACATGTAAAACTATACCCAGATATCTTTGGATGATAACGAAAACAAGTTAAAAGACATCAAACAAGTGCATAATCTTAATAAACATACAAAACAAGATCAATCAAAAACCTACTACTAAAAAAGTGCTCATAATTAACGGTAAATTTACGTTATCTATGTATCAAAATCAGCGAGATATATAATGATATTATGTATGAGTGTGCTCATACATAACGGTAACATACTGTTATCTATGCTCTGTATACGTAGCGGTAATATAAGTTATACATAACATAATTTTATGTATTGTAACGGTAAAATTATGAACAAAATTTGTAACGGTAAATATCTATTATAAAATGTACTTTTTACATATTGTATTGTAACTGTACATAACAGAATTTTATATTTTACATAACGGTCAATTATTACCGTTATCTTATGATATCAAATATAGCAGTTCTTTATGTTATGCAAATTATATTTTTCGTTATAAAATGTATTTCTTACGTTTTTTTTTTTTTGAGGAAAAACAAAGGACTTATCATAAATCAAGAGGCAACAACGTGTACATCAGCAGGAATAGCTCCAACAGTAGCAAAAGGCAAAGAATTAAACAGGGCATAGGAGGCTAAACTATCAGCTTCGGCGTTTCCTTCCCGTGGAGTCCAGCTAAACGTCAAATGACGAAACGAATTCAGCAAACTGTATATTTTCTGCAGCGTATCCCCAAGGTAAGACATGTCTTTCTGTTTTCTAATAAGCATCCAATAAAGAGTTTGACAATCAAGCTCCACAATAACATCTTGAAAACCATAATCCCTACCCATCTTAACTCCTTCCAGAATGGCAAGAGCCTCTCCTTCGACCACCGTGTAGGCCCCCAAAAGAGAACCATATCTGCAACTAATAATCTCTCCCTGAGCATCAACCATCACCACCCCAACACCAACACCTTGACCACCACGAATAGCTGTATCGCAGGAAATTTTCACCTGTCCCTCCCTGCTACTATCAATCGTATTTGCTCGTTGTTGGTTCGACGCCGCACAAACAGGAGGTGTCCACAACGCCCTCTGCGCTATGTCGAGGCATTCAACGTGGCTAATCTCTTTATTTTGGAACACCAGCAGATTTCTTGCGAACCAAGAAGCCCAAGCAACTGTTGCAAACTTTGCATGAGCTTTCTTTTGAGGGCTGCGTCGCATCAGATCAAACCAATCCACCAAAGAGCAATTTTCATCCTGAGCTATAGGCTGTAAACGCATGGGAGACACAGCCCACAACATCTTCATCCAATTGCAATCCCTAATAGCATGCTCCGCTGACTCTTCAAACTCACCACACCGCTTGCAAATAGGATCGATATCAATCGAACGGCTCCTCAAAGCACACGCCACATGAAAAGCATTAACTACACATTTCCACATAAACAACTTCACTTTAGGGATAACCTCAAGCCCCCAAATCCACTTCCACATCCCACTTAAAGATAACGAAGTCGAAGCCTCATTCCTACTTTGAATCTGGAGGGCCAGTCGATAACCCGACCGAACAGAATACATATTGAATCTCCCGCCAGGCCAGAATGGTTTATCCATCACATTGGGAATGCCTCGCATTTGCGCAACCACCTTCCATCGCTCACTCGCATCCATCACCTCTATCAGTTTGCTATCATCCCAGACATGAGACTCCTCCCTGAACAACTCTTCAACCTTCATATTCGCATGTATGTCCCTTACCTTTGCTGTTTCAAAAAGGCCATTACCATCCGGAAGCCAACGATCCACTCCTATCCGAATACGATTTCCCCTTCCCACTCTCCACGCAATACCTTCCGCTAACAGATTTCTACCTACTAATATGCTTTTCCAAGTAAAAGATGGGTTATGAGCATTACTAGCTAAGAGAATATCTGTTCTCGGGTAATATCTCGCCTTCAGAGAGCGAGCCAAAAGTGACGAATCATGAATAAGCAGCCGCCAAGCCTGTTTAGCCAACATAGCCTGGTTAAAGAGACTAATATCTCTAAAACCCAAACCACCATCCCCCTTAGCACAACAAAGGTTTTTCCAGCTCCGCCAATGAATCCTTCTCTCGTCATTTTTTTGACCCCAAAAGAAACTCGCTGCCACGCTGTTCAACCGTTGACAAATTTGGTCCGGTATAGCAAAGCAACTCATGATATAGGTTGGGATCGATTGAAGAACCGATTTTATGAGAACCATTTTTCCCGCACCTGAAAGAAAACGCCTTTTCCATTCTTTCGCTTTTTTCCTAGTTCTATCAATCAACATCTGAAAAACTTCACATTTTGATCGCCCAATCGAGTTTGGTATACCAAGAAAATTCATACGCTGCCCACTTCGTTGAACACCCAATTGATTAGCAAGCTGCATTTGCACATTCTCAGAAATACCGCTGCTAAAAGAAATTGTGGATTTATCAAGATTCACCCTCTGTCCAGACACACCTTCATACGCCTTCAAAATATCACACACCACAGCCACCTCCGCCTCATTTCCACGTCCAAAAATGATGCAATCATCAGCGAAAAGTAAGTGGCTCACCCTTGGAGCGGTGCGGCAAATGCGAGCCCCATGAAGAAGATTCCTAGTCTCTGCTCTACGCAATAGGCCCGACAACGCTTCAGCGCAAAGCAAAAACAGGAAAGGGGATAAGGGGTCTCCCTGGCGCAAACCTCTACTAGGCTCAAACTTGCTCCCTAGAAAACCATTCACCAATACACGAAAAGAAACAGTAGAGACGCACCGCAAAATTAAGTTCACAAAAGAATCAGCAAAACTCAAATGTAACATAATATCCTCAAGAAAGCTCCACTCAACCCGATCGTAGGCTTTCGCCATATCAAGTTTGAAAGCAAAAACACCATGAGCCTTAGCCTTATTAAGCTTCATCATATGAAATATTTCAAAAGCTAATAAAGCGTTATCAGAAATGTGACGACCATGCACAAAAGCCGACTGACTCTCGTGAATAATAGAAGGGAGACACAACTTAAGGCGATTGGTAACAACTTTGGAAATTATTTTATAGACCACATTACAACTTTTTTTGTATTTTACATAACAACCATTTCCGTTATCTTTTGTTATGAAACATAACAACTTTTAACCGTTATGAGACTTATATTATTTGTTGTGTAATTGGCCTATAGATAACATTTTGTATATTTAGAGAACGACACTGAGAACCGTTATGTATTCTCAGATGCAGAATTCAAGCATATTTTTTTTATCTTTTGCATGTTTTTGTAATTTCCTAAATACAAATTATACAATATACAATATTTTCAAATACTACAATCCAAAACATATATTATATGAATACTTAATCATCCAAATAACTTAATTATCCATAATCAAAATGCCAAGTATATCCAAATTGCTTAACCATCCATAACTAATCAACCATATCCAAGTAGCTAATAATATATTTAAGTACTTAGAGTAGTCATTTACAATCTTCAACAAAAAAATGGTGCTCTGAAGCAAATTTGAGTCAAAATCGATCCATCCCAACTCTCGTCTGCCAAATCGTGGAATCCAAATTTGAAAATCAAACACAACCAATTCTGAGTATTCATCAACCCTTTTCAATTTTCTATGCACATATAATTCAAGTGGATTTAAATTCTCAGTAAATATTTATCATCGCCATCATCTCATACAAAACTGCTGAATTAAAATTTTATTAACGAAAAAACGGAAAAAGAAAAAATCTAACAACCAATTGAAAGCACAACGAGCAAACTAATGGGTCGAGTCTCATCAAAATTTTACCGACGAAAATCAAGTGGAAAAAACACCGTGCAAGGAAAAAGTGAACCCATCTATTTCGGTCAAAAGGAAGGCAAATGGGAGAGCAAAAAGGACCACACTCCGCGTAAGATAGTAAACGCGAAAAGCGGACAACACCATCGGAGTCCGACCAGGGCCTAGCGCACTAGAGCCCTGAAAAAATTGAGACTTGGCACTCCAAAATCCAACTCCAGGCAGAGACGACAAGCGCGTAAGCATTCCAAACGCAGGCCCGAATCGACCAAGAAATACCTTTAAGAAACTCGAACAAAAGAAGATATGGAGACGTCCTCACGAACTAATTGAACAATCGCGGAAACAGCATAGGGCCAAAAACATCTCATACAAAACATGTACTCTTGAATTCTAATCAACCAATAGGGGCAGACCAAATTGAAAAAAATAAAGTTCAGCAACAAAAATAAAGAGCAATTGGTGCAAGCAATAAACAAAACACAAACAATTCTTATAACAGGCCTAGTCATCTTTGGTACATTCTTAAAACACTATAGCCCATCAAACAAAACACTGTAGATAACAATCCATAACAATTATTTTACACAATTTTTGGTACATTCTTATAAAAGGTATGTTCCCAATTAGTGAGCTGCAATTTATTACACAAATTGACCATCACTATTTTAAGAGATTTTGATGTCTAATCAAAGTATAAGATTTTTCAAAACATAATTAATAACATATATACATATGTATTTTATCTTTGGAACAAAGTAAGATTTTTTTATCTATATTATTTGGACTTCACAAAGCACTAATTGTGGAGGATGAAAAGTACAGATCACTATATCAAGGCCGGCCCAACCTTTTCATTTATCAAGGATGCATTTAATTTTAATAACCTTCTTCTTCTACTTTTTCTTAAAATTGAGTCCTTACATATATGCGCAATTCTTTTACGAAAATAAAAAGTCCGACGAATTAAATATTTCTAAAATAAATCGGGTACACTATAAGGTGATTGGTACGATGGAATGGAATGGGAGTGGAATGGAGATGGGAAAGAAATGACAAACCTTAGATGATTCCTATACTTGGTATACACAAGGAATATCAAATGAATGAAATTGTGATTCTTTATTTGATTTCTATGATTAATTGGTAGTTAGAAATAAAGTTTAGGAATGGAATAAAATTATTTTATTTTACTAATTTATCTTTTACATCACTTTAAAAGTATAAAAATTATAAATATAATTGAGTAGATAAATATTTTATTGATGTTTTTGAAGAAGAAAATTTGGAAAAAATTAAATTAAAATGATAATTTTGTGGATGTAATATATAGTTCTATAGGATATACACTTTTTTCTCAAAAATTTAAAAAAAAACGATTGTCGATATATAGATTTAAGTATTTGTAATTCTATTTTTTATTTCTTTAACTTTATAGACACTACAAAAAAAGTTTCCACTAGTGACATGAGGTTTGGTAGCTATTATGTGTGTCACAAAATTAATTGTTTTTGCCATTAATTTTTTTGACACACATAATAGCTACTAAACCTCATGTCACTAGTGGAAATTTTTTTTGTAGTGAGAACTTTAATGTTTGAATTAATTAATACTTAATTATGTTAAGATTAAATAAGAAAATACATATATATATATATATATATATATATAATAGAAACATGAAAGAAAAAAGAACAAATTTTTTTTTTATCGGACAAAGTCATGTTAGATGTTAGTAATTAGTTCCCCATCCACTCCAAGAACCACCTTATCTCTCCATTCACCAAAATCCACCTTATATCTCCAATCTCCAATTCGCTCCCAAGAGGGATCGAACCCGAGTAATTAATTCCCCATCCACTCCAAGAACAAATTATATAAAATAAATACGTAGAATCTTATTATATATGATTATGTAATGTGTTGCATCAATCCGATCCATATAGGAGGTCTTTGGTTTGGAAGATGGGACAGATAGGATTGATAGGATTGAAAGGATCGATGATTAAATAATTCACCCAACTTTGGGGTGATAAACAATCACTCATTTGGGTGATTAGATGCAGGCCGAGTTATCAATCACGGGCTCAATCATGCAAACCAAACACTTGATTAAGGTAGATTATTTTATCAATCATGCTTTATAACTCAAACCAAATGCCTTAGACTATTTCTTATCTAAAGTTGATAATATTTTATTTTTTAAAAAAATATTTTTTATTCAAAAAAATACTTTTTATAATAATAATAATAATAATAATAATAATAATAATAATAATAATAATAATAATAATAATAATAATAATAATAATAATAATAATAATAATAATAATGTTGTATGTTTCATACAAATATACATGTCAAAACTTAAATTTCAAATAATTAAGAATGGAATGGAATAGCTAATACTATGGTAGGTGGAAGGAAAGATGATTCCCATGGATATAGGAATGATGATTCCAAATAAAATGATGATTCCTACAAAGAAAACATACCTAGCAAATGAATGGAATGAAGGTAGGAATAACCATTCCATTCCCCCTCCATTCCATCCTACCAATTCTAACCTAAAGGATTCTAAGTTTGTAAGCAAAGTACAACATAACTAAATTTAATTGAAAAAATAAAAACATAAAAATTGATCAAAACCCGTTGCCTACGTACATATGGACTAATTATATTACATATTCGTATCTTTCACTAGCCGCTAATATGTAAAGGGGTACACATAACAATAAATCTCGCTTCATTCTTGAAAAATCCGTCAAAATAAAAAAAACAATATATCTTGAAATTATGGGTCACGTTGTTGATCAAATATAAAAGCACAATTAATCGTGATCAAGAACTTAGCATGCATATATGGGCATCATTACGCTTACTCCATAAGAAAAATCGATGAGCTAGGATTAGTATTCATTAATTATAATTACCATGGCATGCCGACAATTATGAGAATTTAAGAATACAAATATAAGGTTAACGAAGCTTACAAACAAGAAAAACAAATACAGAAACAAAACCCAACCTTCTTCCCTAGGAAAATTGGAATTTTTAATCTTTCTTTCATTGAACATTATATGGCAGAAGATGCAATAAGAGCTCCAACGGGCAACATGAAATTTTGCTATTGCAACCGTTGGATCGAACCGGAATCCGCCGTCAAACCACCGGCAACCACCACTTTCGCGGTGGTGCACAAGAAGTTCGACGGGGTGGCGGCGTGGTTTTTGAGCGGCTTCACGGCTGCCTTCTTTGCCTCATTGGAGCGGTGCTCTTGCATCAATATTGCCACCAAAGATGATCTCGAAGACTGCGGTAGCTCGCCGTTGATCGCTGCAGATGACGTCACTTCTCCGGCCACTCAAGATGAGGATATTAAGGACAAGTGAAAGCTTCCATCCATTCTTAAATTCGGTAATAATTTAATTATTAACGCCAACAAATTATAGTAACAATTGTGTCTCTAATTAAATGTTGTAAAGATATGGTGTTTATTTGATTTGTACAATATTTTTATAACTCCCTTGGTTAATCTATATTTATAAATACAAGAGATGAATTGTAAGTAGGTTTAATCTAATATGATTAATCTGCACCTTGAGAAATAGTGTGAAAAGTTGTGTGTGTGTGTGTGTGTTTTTTTTAATTGGGTACTTTTGTAAAGTAAGGCAAGAAAAAGGAGCAAAAAGTGATTGACTGAGTCGCCAGAATTTCCGAGACAGATGTGGATCACGTTTTCTTGTCCATGTGAGAAATGTGGTCCGAACATACTTATTTGTTTGTGCCGCCCATGTTCCTAATTTGCTATTCAACAATTAATATAATTACTTTCTGCAAAAATTGATCAATACTCATTTATGACTGATGTTCAAACTTGACTGCCTTCTAATTTTTTGAAGCTCGAAAAAGTCTCACTAATAATATTCTTCCTTCATTTGGTTTTTTGTATTTTTTTAATTAGGGTTTTCTTTTATCTTTCCGTCTTTCCGTAATTGAATTTGGTATCAAAGAAATTTATTAAAGAAGATTGGATTATATTCTCTTGTGAAACAAATATCCTCTATGTAGATGATAACATGCATGGTTTAACCTGATTATTTGTTGCAACCATTAATCATTAGCGTCGTCATTTATAAGGTAAAAAATTTAGTCCTTTGCGCAGTATCTTTCTTTGGATTCAAAGTCATTAGCAGTGGCGGAGCCAGGAATTTTGCTCGGGGGCTAAACTTTTAAAGGGATTCCGGGGCGGTAGTCCCTGGAATTTTTTTTAGGCATTTCGTACATTTTAGACATTTTTAAAAATCAAATACAAGCATAAGAGTAATAATAAATAACAACATTTTCATAGATTATATAATTTCAATGTATTACAATTTTTTTGAGAGCACTCCGTACATTTTAGGCATTTTTTATTAAAAGACAAGCACAATAATAATAATAATTAATGAACAACGTTTTCATAAATTATATAATTTTAAATAACACAATTAACCTTAAATTAAATTTATATGAGGGAATATAACAAGCAAATCATTTTTTGTAAAACAAGACTCTTTTATAATTTGGAATAGATACATATATATTTAAAAATAAATAAATAAATAAATCTCTCCCCCCCCCCCCCCCCCGGATCTGCCCCTGGTCAAGAACATCCATAACAGATCTCTTAAAAGTAATCATAACTTTAAATTTGAGCTAAAATAATAAAAAAAAGAGATAAAATGATCATCCAACAGATCACCTATAGTAAGAAAAATTTACACCCCCTCAAATCTAATCCTAAATTTACACCCCCTTAAATCTAATACTAAATTTATAAAATAGATAATGAAAAATAGGAGAGCTACTGTGTGCAATTGTAAAATAGGGATTAAAAATAATTTAGGGAAGACTTTAAGAGTATTTTTAGGAGTAAAATTTTGAAAGATCTGATGTGGATGCTCTTAGTACTTCATCAATCTGTCCCATTTGAACTGAACTCTAATTCAATTTTGAGTTGTCTATTTGATTTTTGGTATATTTTGTTTTTGGATAATCACTTTAAACTACATTAAATATGACATCTCACAGTTTTAAATTACAATCTTACACTATTAAATAAGCATTTTGAAAAGAAAAAAAAAGGCAATAAAGTGGGACAGAGAGGGAATATCGTTTAGTTCGATTTGATTATTGCGATTTTTTTTTTTTTTTGAGGTCTTGTGTAGTTACTTTTCAATGCTAGGTGATACACACTTACATATATTATAATACCATTCTAAAAGTGGTTCAATTGAGAAGCTAGAATGTGTTGAAAAATTGAGAACTTTATAATTTAATAGATGAACATGTCAGTACATTTTGATGAACATGATAATTAGACCCCAGATCAATAAATTCTTTGAACATACCAAATATAACTGACGAACATATGAATCTATTTAATTTGTTAAAAAATACGCCACCGTCAAGGATCGAACCCCAGATCAAACCCGCATTCATAAAAACTAATTGACATGTTCATCTATTGGATTGCTTCTCAACTTCTCAACACATTTGAGCTTCTCAACAAAACCTAGCCCATACCATTCCCTTGTTATATATGTATATATTGGAATGAAAAAACATCTAAAATATTAGACAATATATGATCATTTTAAACTTTTAGTTTTTGTATTATCAACGATGCAACCATGCATGCATGCTATATATATATATATATATATATATATATATATATATATAGGGTGTGGTTATAATAAGAACCACACTTATCGTGAGAACATAAGAACCATTAAAATCAATGCATCTGCTATATAAATTAATGCATTCGCTATTAAATTTAATGCATCCGAAAATAATAAAAATTTTGCTTCAAATTTAAAAAAATTTTGCTTCAAATTTAAATTTTGCTATATCTATATATATATATATATATATATATATATATATATGTGTGTGTGTGTGTGTGCTCATCTCGTTAAATTGTTTTCCTTCAAATTTAAAAAAATAGAACAAGCTGCGATCAATTGAAAGGTAATCTTTAGCTTATCTATTGATCAGTTCACCGAATTATAGTTCCTACTCTTGAATAACTGTGACTTTTAAGTAATGAAATTAGTTGACATTCGAAATTGAAGTTTTCGTATATCCTACAAAGTCAGATCAATTTAATCAGTAAAATCAGCTCTGAGATTGAGATATTTGCAGCGAATATATAAAATATTAGTAAAAAAATAAAAATAATTGTTCTTTCTTCGAACTCAAGAGATAATAATTAGCTGAGGGCGGGTTTTAGTCACTCAAACTAGCCTTTAATAATTGTGACCAACCATATTTGAATTTAATTTGGTGGAGTGGTTCAGTCACATTCAAATACTTTAATTGCGGTAAGTTTCAAATCAAAATCAATATCATTAGCAAACTTTCTTGTTATTGTTAATAAAGACTTGCAATGTAGTAGGCCATTAATTAGAAACATTAGACAAACAAGAAATTTCTGGCCAACATACTTAATAATCAATTTTTAGTGGACATAACACTGGTGTTTTAATGTGTGGTAGATGATTAATGCTCAAAGTCTGAAGTCCTGAGTTCCAATCTACCATTCAAAGTAATTTAGTTGGCCGAGTAGACAAGTTCATATATAGCTGGTGAAAAGCCAATTCCAATAACCCTTAATTATGATTATTTAAAAAAACACACACACACAAACAAGTATTTGAATGTGTCTGTCGATCTACAGTTGCCAGCATATTTATCGGCTGAGTTAATTACCAAAATTAAGTTTAAAAAAGTAAGAGTTAGGTTAATTAGGATATGAACGAACGAATATTCTAGTGTCGATTTTGGGGCGGACAAATCATCATCGTCAATCAATTAATTGGTGTTGATGCTCTGTTTTTGGAATCTATTCACAATTACGTGTTAATCATTTAAGCTTTGAAGCAATTTATTATCACATCTCGACGAAAAACTAGGTCTAAATCGAATCCCGTCACCTGGGAGGAGTATTTTATTTAATTTCTTATTGATTTTCGTTTAGTTAATAAGGGAAAAACTAGAAAGAAAAGAAAAAAAGGTAAAGGCAAAAGGAAAAAAGATAGAGCGAAGTAGAAGGCATGTGTTAAGATATGTTTGGGTTGTCGGCCTCGTGCTAACCATTTCAAATTCGACAATCATAAAGTTAAGGTTAGCTTCCCTTTTAATTAAGACTTGTGACATGCTAATTAGTTTTTTCCACCTAATTATGGATTCTCGATAAATCACTTAATTATACAGCAAATGATAATACTCCAAGTGCTTATTTTCTTTTCTTTTGCATAAAGAACAAAGTAGAAGAAGAAGGAACTTACAAATTAAGAGGCTTAACTAGCTAGGATAGACTTTAGATATTACTGTCCCTAACGCAGAGAAATAATTGGGAGAACTAAATGAGTTATTTGTGTGTATATACATAAATTTTTAATATATTTTGGTTATTTTCGTGATTTTTTTTATTTAAATACACGAATTTTGGGATTGTATGATTTTTTTTTATTGGAATTCATTCCACCCCACCTTAAATTGATAATGTTGTGTTTACCTGGAGCTGTTAACTTTGCTAAATTGGTCGATGGTTAAATCAACCCAAATTTTGATTTTTTTTTTTAAGTCACCCTTTTAAATAAAAAATCTAAACTGAGGTTAGAAATTCCGACTCATCATAATCTCTCGAAAAGAGGTGTGCCTCTCCAATCTGATGGTGATAGATGTCCTCTCTGTTTGGTGGAGTGTGAGACTGTCGATCATCTCTTTTTCTCGTGTCATGTTGCTCATAAAATCTGGGTGAATTGTTATAATTAGTTCGAGCTCAGTTATGTTGGTCATATAAACCCAATTTGTCATTTTGAGCACCACATGGGTATTGTTAGAAAGAGGAAACAGGTTGAGGTATGGAAGGCTTTATGGATCTGTGTAGTGTGGAATATTTGGAAGTTCAGAAACGAGAAGATTTTTAAGAATGCAAACAACAATAGTGATGATCTGGTGGAGTTTATAAAGGTTATGTTTTGTTCTGGATTTCTATTCTCTCCCCTAGCTTTTCCTGTTATAGTGTGAGTGATTGGATTTGCAATCCATCTTTTTGTTTTGAGTTGTAGTTTTGGACGCAGCCTGTTGATCTTTGTATTTCGCTTTGGGTTGCACCCCTCGTGCGTTTATTTTTATTGAATTTTACTTACAAAAAAAAATCTAAATACAATTATTTTTATTTCATGGAGATTGGTGTTTCACGAAACCAACACCTAAACTACCAAGTGAAAAATATAAGCTATACCTAGTATGGATGATCGGAAAGAGCAAAGTAACGATCGGAGAATTGAGCACGAGAGAAAATATATCTGTTGTATTCAAAAGTGAATGATAGCGTAATTACAAGACACGAGCTCATGCTCTATTTATAGAGTATGTGGAAGGGTAAAACAATAAAATCGGTGCTAGCGCATGCATTTGGCGTGATCGAAGGGCATATCAGTAATTTCGTCTTTACGCGGGAGGTTTCCCGCGTTTCTGGTGACTACGTTGACGGAGATGACTTCTCTGACGAAGATGACTTCTCTGGCGACGTAGACTTCTCTGACGCAGATGACTTCTCTGGCGATGTAGACTTCTCTGACGAAGATGACTTCTCTGGCGACGTAGACTTCTCTGACGCAGATGACTTCTCTGGCGATGTAGACTTCTCTGACGCAGATGACTTCTCTGGCGATGTAGACTTCTCTGACGAAGATGACTTCTCTGGCGACGTAGACTTCTCTGACGCAGATGACTTCTCTGGCGATGTAGACTTCTCTGACGAAGATGACTTCTCTGGCGACGTAGACTTCTCTGACGAAGAGTGATTTCTCTGATGGGTGAAATCCCTTTGGTAAGAATGATTCTTCTGACCAGCTTGACTCCTCTGGTGAGGATGGTTTCTCTGATGGGTATACTTCTTCTGTCATATTCGTCCCGCTGATGAGGTCGATTCCTCTGATCTGTATCCTTTCCCTATTCTGCACATATTACTCCTCATCAACCACTCCCCCCTCTAGTCTGGTTGAACCGGGTATTCTTCGCGTTCAACCAATGGAGTATTGTGAAGCCCAACACTAGGCTGTTTTTCTTGATCCTCTTTGGTGTTTTTGTTACTCCCACCCCTGGTCTGGCTAGTTCACTCTGGCATAGTGCAACTAGTCAGAGGATTCGCCCGCGTGGATGACGTCACCTGCATTAAATGCCTGTCCGATCTACAGTGCTTTTCCCGTACCCCGAGGTTACTTTTTAACCTTTGCAACCTTTCGCCTCCCCGTAGGGATTTTCAGCCGTTGATTCATTTCCATAGGGCACGTGTCGTCCATCCCGTATGTTGGTAGTTGCCCGCGTACATTTTTACTTAGTCGATTCGAACTCCTGTTTTTCACTATTCTTCTTCTCCGATTTTCTCGAACTCCTTCATCTGCAAATTCCGGCGATTCTCCCTCCTGTTCCGGCGTACCTCCAACGACCCTTCTGCTCCGGTATTTACAGTCACACCTTATTTGACCTAGGTAATTCGCATACCCTCCTCTCCCAATTCTTGTGATTAGTTGTAGCGTAGTGGTGTAATTATTGGTGCTCTGATTGAGCGTGCTAGAAAGCCTAGGATTGACATTTCCGATGATGGCCTCCACTTCCGCTCCTCAACCCTCGCGTTCGCCCTCTCCTTCTTCCCGAACTTCTTCATCTTCCTCTCCTTAACTCCAGGATCTTGATAACCTCCCTTCCCCCTCTGCCTCTTATGACTCTCAAACTGTCCCCAGTTCTTCTCAGCCTAAGAAAAGGGGTAAGAAGACCCCCCAACCCCCAAAGCGTGTTCCTGAATCCCTCCTTGGTGTCGCGGCGGTTAAGAAATTGGAGAGCAAGTGTCGACACCCCGAAGGTTTAAAATTCGAGGCCTTCTCTAAAGATTCAACACCTCCCGAGAGCCTTCGCCACCCCAGGGTAATAGTCATCTGGCAAGCCCAAATAGACGCTGGCCTAAGGCTTCATCCTCCTACCCTTCTGGTTGATGTCTGCAACCACTTTCGTATCCCTTTTTTTCAAGTCGCTCCCTCTGCCATCCGAAGACTATACGCCTTCCATATCCTTTGCCGAGCCCACGGTGTTAAGGACACCGCCAAACTATTTTTTCAGACCCAATCTCTTCGTATGCAGGGCAATCCCTTGTATAGCTTTGCGGGTCTTCGAAGATATCCTACTTCTTTTCTTTCCTCTCTAAATTCTTCTGATGGCGGCTTTTTGAGCTATTATTGTTATGTGCGCACCCTTTTCGGCACCTGGCGCGATTATCATGTTCGGGAACTAGAATGGCATAATCCTCGGACTACTTATAGACCAGCCTCCCTAGAAGCCCCCTCGATCTCTGACTTGGGGGTCATAGCCCATCTGAATGCTATGAACAAAGCCCAGCCCTTAGACTGTAAATACCTTGCTGAGAACAATTCGGCTCTGGCATACAATGACCTGTTTCCCCTATATCCCAAGAAATCAATAGGTAAAGAATATGAATTAGAAAATACATTAACTTTTGTTACCCTGATTTTAAAGATGTGGAATTTTGATTTGCAGACATGTCTTGGAGAAAGAAATGCGGGGACAATTTGCCTATCGTTGCTTCTCCTGTTCCCAGTGGGGAGCATGGCTCGGGGGATTCTGCTTCCCGAACCGCTCCCTCAGAACAACCAGCTGGGGCCGAGCTGGTCATCATTCCCCCTGTGATAGAGGTCCCAGAGGGAAATACGGAAGTCTCCCGCACGTTTGATACCGAGGGGGTTGATGCGGGTAGCCTTGTTCACAGGCGCGGACGCCCCAGTACTGGTGATACATCTGGTGCCGGTGAAGAAGATGTCCAGATTGTGGACATTACCGATGAAATTCCCTCGCCTGATTCGGTCCCAGGTGTCACCCTCACCGAGCTTTCAAAGAAGAGGAAGAGAGGTTCTCTGATTTCCGTCGGTGAGAAGGAGAAGCAAGAGAGCCTGAAGAAGGCCGGCAAGTCTCAAGAACCATCGAAGAAGTCTGCTGGTAGTTCGAAGGTCCTCTCGTCTGCAGCGGAAAAGGGCAAGGGGCCAGCGAAGAAATCTGCTGGTGGTTCTAAGGTTCCCCCTTCTGCCGGGGGAAAGGGCAAGGGCAAAGCTGTGGTGCCCCCTGCTGATGAACCAGAGGATGTTGTTCCTGGGCCGATTTCGAGTTTGTCGGGGCAGGAGTTGATTGATGCCTTGATAGCTCGTGTCCACTCAAAGGACCAGGAGAAAGTGGAGAAGCTGACCCGGGGGGCTTTAGCTACTCAGCTGTGCCAGTTGGCTCTTCAGGTACCCTGCTTCTTATACTTTTATTATAGAAAAAAAACGAAGTTACTAACCTCTTTATTGTTCTGTCGGAACCCATTTTGTTTTCTTGCAGGTGGAGGCTCGGATGTGGGGGGCTGTTAAGTGCATCCATGACTACGACATGTCAGAAAAAGAGAGAGAGAAGGAACAGGCGGATATCGCTAAGCGTGATGACGACGTGGCCGGGGTGGTGGCGCATTTGAGTAAGGCTGAAGCGGAGATTGCTGAGCTGAAGGCTCAGTTGTCCCAAGCAGAGGTGGAGATATCCTCCCTGGTTTCTGAACTGACAAGGACGACCAAGGAAAGCCATGAAAACCTGGCCAGGTTCAAGGCGGGATATGAAGAAGCCTACAAGGAGACCCGGCGTGGTTGGAAGAAGATGCTCGTGGAGGCGCAGAACTGTGCCTATGTCTTGGGAGCGCGAGATCAACGCCTAGAGTATTTCTTGTCTCCGCAGGGTCAACACTTTTTGGGGTTGATGCTGGAGGGCACCTTGGCGGCCTTCAAGCAGACTTAAGAGTACCTAGAGGACTTCGGACCCCTCTTTGCTTATGTGATACAGCAGTCCGCCTCCAAGGCGTTAGAGATGGCGGGGGCGACCCCGGAACAGCTCGCTACCCTGGATCTGCATGCCTTGATGGGGAACCTCAATGATGAGGAAATAAATAAGCTGATGGGGATCCCTGCGAATTCTCCGGGGAAACCAGAATGGTGGTATCCAGTGCTGGAGAGGGCCATTCCCTATTTCGCCTTTGGGGTTGGGTCTGCTTCATTGCCCTCCGCTCCAATGTATATGCCTGCTTTCTCTGCTTCCCTGGCGGGCTTTGTGAACCGGCTGCGGGATCCCACTAACAAAAGTCCCCGAAAATTTTCTCAGTACGGCGTGGTGCCTCCTCTGCCCTCTGATTTGGCGGCCTCTGTTTCTGAAGATTCCGCTTCCTCCTCTTCTGCAATGGATCAGCTTTTTACCCTGTATCGAGATGAGAAAACCTATGTACAAGAAGCTGTGAAACTGCTGGACTTGGGAGTCCGTCTCCCCAAGGTGAAGGAAGCTGGCATGCTGCCAGTGTTTACAGAGGGAGCTGCTTTTGGCCAGATCCCTACGGGTGGTGCCCCTTCTCTGGTCTCCTCTGCCTCTGTTCCTGCTTCCTCTACTCCTGCTGAAGATTCCTCTGCTCCCCTCTCTTGATGTCTCCCATTTCTCCCCTGACTTTATCAAAGGAAATTTTTGTAATTCTTAAATTTGTACAAACTTAATACTTACTTCTCATTCTTGGATGTACAGCTGTGCCTCCTTGGCATGTTTTTTATGAAATTTCTTCCCTACTTGCGTTGCTTTTCTCTCTTTGTTCTTTGTGTTGTTTTGTTGCTCGTTCATGTTGGATTTGTATTTGGCTTGGTTTGGCTCGTCCTGGTTATTGTCGATGTTTCTTTGATTTTCTCCTTCGAGATTTCTCTGCTTTCCGCTTTGGGGGTTCCGCTGATTCCTCTGGCGAGGACTTTAGTAGACTCCCCTGGCAAGGATTTGGCAGACTCCTTTGGCGAGGATTTTGGTGATTCCTCTGGCGAGGATCTTGACGAATCCTCTGGCGAGGATTTTGCTGACTCTTCTAGTAAGGACTTTGCCGCCTTCTCTTGCGGGGATTTGGATGACTTCTCTGCCATAGATTTCGCCGCCTCCTCTTACGAGGATTTGGTTGATTTCTCTGATAGGGATCTCACCGCCTCCTATTACGAGGATTTGGTTGATTTCTCTGCCAGAGATTTCGCCGCCTCCTCTTACGAGAATTTGGTTGATTTCTCTGATAGGGATCTCACCGCCTCCTCTTACGAGGATTTGGTTAATTTCTCTGTTAATGACTTTGTGATTACTTTTCATCCAAGCGCTCCTTTGCTGCTTCCCATCCAAGCATTCCTTTGCTGCTTCCCATCCAAGCTTGAGCATTCTGCGCGGAGCATGGAAGACCCGGGGGGTGCAACCAACTTTCGCGGCTTACGATTAAATAGTAACCCTCTGCGCGGAGCATGGAGGACCCGGGGGGTGCAACCAACTTTCGCGGCTTATGATTAAATAGTAACCCTCTGCGCGGAGCATGGAAGGCCCGGATGGCAAGACCAACTTTCGCGGCTTACGATTAAATAGTAACCCTCTGCGCGGAGCATGGAAGGCCCGGATGGCACGACCAACTTTCGCGGCTTACGATTAAATAGTAACCCTCTGCGCGGAGCATGGAAGGCCCGGATGGCACGACCAACTTTCGCGGCTTACGATTAAATAGTAACCCTCTGCGCGGAGCATGGAAGGCCCGGATGGCACGACCAATTTTCGCGGCTTACGATTAAATAGTAACCCCCTGCACGGAGCATGGAAAACCCGGGGGGTGCGACCAACTTCCGTGGCTTACGGTTAAGTGCAACCTCTGCACGGAGCATGGAGGACCCGGGGGGGTGCAACCAACTTTCGTGGCTTACGATTATGTGCAACCTCTGCGCGGAGCATGGAAGGCCCGGATGGCACGACCAACTTTCGCGGCTTACGATTAAGTAGTAACCCCCTGCACGGAGCATGGAAAACCCGGGGGGTGCAACCAACTTCCGTGGCTTACGGTTAAGTGCAACCTCTGCACGGAGCATGGAGGACCCGGGGGGGTGCAACCAACATTCGTGGCTTACGATTATGTGCAACCTCTGCGCGGAGCATGGTAGGCCCGGATGGCACGATCAACTTTCGCGGCTTACGATTAAGTAGTAACCCCCTGCACGGAGCATGGAAAACCCGGGGGGTGTAACCAACTTCCGTGGCTTACGGTTAAGTGCAACCTCTGCACGGAGCATGGAGGACCCGGGGGGGTGCAACCAACTTTCGTGGCTTACGATTATGTGCAACCTCTGCGCGGAGCATGGAAGGCCCGGATGGCACAACCAACTTTCGCGACTTACGATAGCTTCCCTCCCTCTGCGCGGAGCATGGAAGGCCCGGATGGCACAACCAACTTTCGCGGCTTACGAGCGCTTTCCTCTGCTCTGCTGGAGCGTGATCCCTCTGCTCTGCTGGAGCGTGATCCCTCTGTTCTGCTGGAGCGTGGTCCCTCTGTTTTGCTGAGAAAAGAATTTTTGAATTTAAAAATTGGGACCTACGGGTATACACCCTACTCTCCCCTCTGGTGACATGTGCAATACTCTGTTATGAACATGTTGGCCCAATTATTTCTTACTCCCTCTTCGGCCCATTAACTTGCATGGGCCCATTACCTCTTAGCCCTTTTCTTAAGCCCAGTACCGCCTCTATATATATCCTCCACCCTTCATGCCCTAGTTTGGAATCCTTCATCTCTTTTCCGCCGCCCTAAACTGTTCTCCTTTCCAACCCTAGATCTCCTGCCCCTTTGGCTTAAGCTGCCTTCTTATCCTGGTCGTAACGCCCTCAGTCGGGGGAGTAAGTCCTTTGAAGAAAGTACACCGGCGTCTATTGGTGGCTTGAAAAAACAGGACTCTCCCCCACCTGAGGGTTTTATCTCCAGGGTTCCTGAAGAAGATTTCCTCCCTAAGTCGTCCCTGGCTTGGTTGTAAGGCACTCAAGTATGGGAAGTTCCCCTCAGAACACTCACATCCTTGAAGGCTTCGCTTTTCCCTCTGTGCTTCCAGTGCAGACCTCTAGCTTTATGGTTGTAAGGAGTGGACTTCCCGTATTTGAGAGCATTATTACCGGTTTCCCGAGATCTGGACGTTGGTTGGTCTTTTCCTCCGTATTCTTTCCTTTTGGCATTTTGACTTGTTGTTTTGCTTGATATTTTGCAGGCGTGGGGTAGATCTGGAGTGCATCTGTAGTAGATCTGGAGTGAGCATCCCCAACGGAGAAGAAAAGCTCGAAGTCGTCCGTCCTTGATGTTTGCTTTCCCATTGATCTGCTAAGAAGCATTTTTTGTATTTGTTTCTCCCTTGTCCTGCTAAGAAGCAGTTTTTGTATTTTGAATTTGAAAATTGGGAACTACGGGTATACACCCTACTCCCCCCTCTGGTGACATGTGCAATGCTCTGCATGAACATGTTAAATAGCATATGTAATGTAAGAAAGCAATAATTGAAATAAATGAACACAACACCAGGGAATTCCCTAGAACCACATATCTGTTTTATTGATATTATGGCCCCGGACCTCGTTAAAACCCCTGTGGGGAAAAAGAGTATCCGGTCTACAAGTGATTACTCCTGCTAAGTAGCAGTTACACATAGAACTTTTTGAGCGTGTTTATATTCCATGGCCTGGGGAGAGCTCTGCCGTCTGAATCCGACAATGTGTACGCTCCGCCACCCAAGACTTCTGTAATGATGAATGGTCCTTCCCAATTTGCTTCAAACTTGCCCACTGCCTTTAATGCGTCGGCTCTTTTTAGTACCAAATCGCCCTTAACCAGCTTCCGTGCTCTGACCCTCTTGTCGTACCCTGCTTTAATGACACTCTTATATTTTGCTGCTCTGATTTGAGCTTCTTCCCGCTGTGCTTCCACAAGGTCGAGCTCAGTTCTTCGAAGATCAGCGTTATGCTCCGTATCATAGGTGATGATGCGGTATGATTCCAGTCTGGCCTCCGCTGGTATCACTGCATTGGATCCGTATACCAGCGTGAAAGGTGCTTCGCCCATTGTTGTCTTTGGGCTAGTTCGGTAGGCCCAGAGAACGGTGTCTAACTCTTCCACCCATTTCCCTCTGCTCTGATTCAACCTCTTTTTAATCCCTTCACAGATTGTTCTGTTGGCTAACTCTACTTGGCCATTTGCTTGTGGATGAGCCACTGAGACGAAACGCTGAGTGATGTCCATTCGATCACAGAAGTCTGCTATCCTCTGCCCTGTAAACTGAGTCCCATTGTCAGACACAATGATTCTTGGTACCCCGAATCTGCAACAGATGTTCCTCCAAATGAAACGTTCCACTGTCACTTCATCGATCTTGCCCACAGCCTCAGCCTCAACCCATTTAGAAAAATAATCTACTGCCACGATAAGAAAGCATTTTCTTCCCGGTGCTGTAGGCAACTTCCTGACTATATCAATGCCCCATTTGTCAAACGGACATGCCGCGTACATGACACCCATAGGCTCCCCTGGTATATTGATTCGCCCAGCATGTCTCTGGCAAGCTTCGCACTTGCGGACGAACTCTCTGGCTTCCTTGTTGATGTGAGGCCAGTAGAACCCTGCCCTGATGACTTTGCGTACCAAGTCCCGAAATCCCGTATGCCCACCACAGCAACCTGCATGAATCTCTTTCAAAGCAAAGTTAGCTTCCTCTGGGGATAAACATTTTAGCAAGGGTTGAGTGAAAGATCGTTTGAAGAGCTGATCGTTGATTAGGCAGTAATTTTCATAGCGAGCCCTCTGATTTGATTCTCTGCTTAGCCGCTCCCCTGTCTTGAGAAAGTGTATGATCGGAGCCCGCCAATCATCCCTGATCTCTACTGAGAAAACTTGCGAAGTCTCCATCTCTCTGGTATCACAGAGTAAAATAATCTCATCGTTCCAAGTTTGCTCTACTGCGCTAGCCATGCGTGCTAGTAAGTCTGCCTTAGTGTTCTCTTCCCGGGAGATTTGCTCGAGTTTAAATTCCATGAACTTTTCTTTCATTTCGCTGATTTTGGTATGGTATGCCTTCATCCGCTGATCTTTGACATTATAACCTCCAGAGAACTGTTGAGCCACTAACTGGGAATCTGTCTTTATGATGACACACTCGGCCTTGAGCTCTGACAGAATGTGTGCCCCTCTGACCACTGCTTCATACTCGGCTTCATTGTTAGACAACCGGCAGGTGAACTTTATGGCAAATTGATATGTCCCATAACCCGGTGAAGTGATATAAACCCCGATCCCACATCCCTCTTTCGTTACGGATCCATCCACAAAGGCCACCCAAAACTCTAGTACAGGACGACGAGTTGTTTCTTGTATGAAGTCTGCCAACGCTTGTGCTTTGATCGCCGTCCTCGGCTCATACTCTACATCATACTCCCCTAACTCCACAGCCCATTTAACCATTCTTCCCGACAAATCCGGGCGCCCTAAGACTTGTTTGAAGGGTAGAGACGTGCGTACTACCACTCGGTGTGAAAGAAAATAGGGCCTCAACTTTCTGGCCGTGACCATGACTGTCAGAGCAGCCTTCTCAATCTCTGTGTAATTTTGCTCGGGCCCTTGTATGATTCTGCTGACAAAATAGATAGGCTTATAATGACTTCCCTCTTCTCTGATAAGCACAGAGCTGATCGCATCCTCTCCCACCGCTATATACAGATACAATGTTTCCCCCGGGACCGGCTTGGTCAGAGTCGGTAGCTTGGCTAGATACACTTTAAGGTCCTCAAATGCCGCTCTGCATTCCTCTGTCCACAGAAACTTAGTTCCCTTCCTCAGTACTTTGAAAAATGGCATGCTGCGTTCTGCCGAGCGTGATATAAATCTGCTCAGAGCAGTGATGCACCCATTCAGAGTCTGCACTTCCTTGATTCCTCTGGGCGGTGTCATTTCCATAATAGCTTTGACCTTTTCTGCATTAACCTCAATCCCTGCAGGCGTGACCTTATATCCCAAAAACTTCCCTGTTGTGACTCCAAAGGTGCATTTCGCTGGATTCAGCATAAGTCGATGATCTCTGACCACCGTGAAGATTTCCTCCAGATCAGAAACATGATCCTCTGCCCTGACACTCCGTACAAGCATATCATCCACGTATACCGAAATGTTCTTGGCCAGTTGTTCTTTGAAAATTTTCTCCATCATCCGCTGATATGTAGCTCCCGCATTTTTTAAGCCAAAAGGCATACTTCTCCATCCATACACCCCGCAACAGACGGCAAATGCCGTTTTGGCAATGTCTCCCTTATTCATCCTGACTTGGTAATATCCCTGGTATGCATCCATCATGGACAATAAAGCACACCCTGAAGTGGTATCCACCAGCTGATCGATCCTCGGCAGAGGATAATGGTCCTTTGGGCAAGCAGCATTTAGATCTCTGAAATCCACACACATCCTCAAGGTGTTTGTTTTCTTGGGTACCATCACCGCGTTTGAAATCCACTCCGGGTATTGCACTTCCACAATGTGCCCTGCTTCCAACAATCCGTAGACCTGTTCCCTTATTGCCGCGTCCTTCTCTGCCCCAAAATTCCTTGTTCTCTGCTTCACTGGCTTCACCTTAGGGTCCACGTTGAGGCAATGCTCTGCCAACTTTCTGTCAATTCCCTTTAAGTCGGTGGTACTGAATGCAAACACGTCTGCATTTCTTCGAAGACAACCAATGAGTTCCTCTCTGATCTGATCACTCATGGCAGACCCAATCTTTGTCTGGAAACCCTCTTTCCCTGGAAATAATTCGATCATGTTGCAGACATCACTGGTGGACACCAGCGCGGTTTTTTCTGTGCTATCTCTGTCTTTTAATAGATCCGCCAACTCTTGGCGTTCCTCTGCTAGGGCATGCACCTCGCCCACCTTTCCCTTCTTCCGTGTATCTGATCCCTCTGTCACTCTTTCCCTCTTCTGTCCCGATGAGTATGCAAGCATTTGGACATGGCATGCTTTCGACGCTGTTTGATCCCCCCAAACTTCTCCTACTCCCCCCCCTCGACAGGGAATTTCATTTTCAAATGGAACATAGAGATTACCGCCCTGAATGCCGTCAGGGCAGGTCGTCCGAGTATGACATTGTACGCGGGTTTGGGCATGTCCACAACTAAAAATCGTACCATCCTTGCTCTACTGCTACTGGCTGCACTGCCGAGGATCAACGGCAGCTCCACATAACCTAACGGCATGACCATCTCTCCACCGAACCCAAACAAAGGAGCATTTGTGGGCTCAATGTGCACTTCTATTCCCATGTTTTGAAAGTATTCCTTGTATAAAATATTCACGGCGCTCCCTGAATCGACGAAGACACGGTGAACCATGCAGCACGCTATGTCCGCCGTGATGACCAGCGCATCATCATGCGACTACATTAGTGTACGTATATCCTCTGCTCCAAAAGTAATCGCCGGCTCCTCTGCCGCACCCGTAATTTCCATGACCCTTTTATGATAATACCCTGTTTTTACTGCTCTGACGACCTGCTTTTTAGCCCGATTTGATGTGGGCGTCCCGTTCTCTCCGCAAATCATATGCACTTCTCTTCTGTATGGTGGAGGAGGGGCTTGCCTCTCGGCCCCCTCTCTGCGATTATCCCGGTTGTCATCAGGCCTACGATCTCTGTTGTTCCCCTGCTCTTGTCGCTGATCCCGGTTATTTCTCTGATCCCTCTGATCTCGCTGATCCCTCTGATCCCTTTGATCTTTCTGATCAGTCCGCCTCTGGCCCTCATTTCCTCTGTCAATGAATTGGTCGAGATATCCCTGGCGCACCAATAACTCCAATTGGTGCTTAAGATGTCCGCAATATTTTGTGCAATGTCCAAAAGAATTGTGATACTCACATAACTTGGTATTAGACCCCTCCTGGGGTGGCCCATTCCGATAGGTTCCCGGCGCCCGAAAGAACGGTTGGTCTTTTATCAGATGGAAAATTTCATCTTGTGGTTTATTCAAGGGCGTGTACTCAGTAAACCGCGTAACCTCATTCACAGTGCGTTGTTGAGATGGCATTCCTCCCTGGGGTGGCAATACCCTCGGAGGCAACCCTCTGAATGGGGCCCTATCTTGGTGTCTCTGTCTCTCAGGTGCTTCCTCGGCTTTCTTGACCCTATGTTTATCATTTTCCACCTTTCTCGCCATCTTGGCGTCCTCCAACTGCAAATAACCTGGCAACCTTGCCATAATGTCATCAAAATCCCTTGCTGGTCGGATTTGCAATTCGTCAAAGAAGATCCCCGGCCTGAGTCCTCTGACGTAAGCGCAATTTTTTATTTGTGATTCTGCCTCTGGCACTTCCAGAGCAGCGAGGTTAAATCTTGTTGTATACTCCCGCAACGTCTCACCCTGATCCTGCTTGATATCCATCAGCGAAAGAGCTGACTTTCCTACCCTCCGTGAACTCGCAAACTGACGTAGGAAGCGAGTCTGTAGATCTTCAAAAGAGTGAATAGAATTCGGGGGCAGCATCCCAAACCATAACTGAGCTGGTCCGGTAAGAGTAGTGGAGAAGATGCGGCACTTGATGCCCTCGGTATACATGTAAAGTGTGACCAACCCTTCAAACCGATTGAGGTGCACCTCCGGATCGGTAGTGCCATCATAATCCAGTGAGATGGGCTTGTAGCTTCTAGGTAAAGTGTCTGCCAAAATATCGTAAGAGAAAGGACTACGGTTGTTGATAGGATGAAACCTTAAAGTCTTAGCCCTCTTGTCCTCCTTATATCTTCTCTGCTCCCTTCTGTCCCTTGGCATGTCTCGGTCATGACGTTTGTGAGCCCGGTGCCCTGGCCTGCCAGAGGAAAACTCCAGCTCCCTTTCTTCTCCTCTTTCGGTGTACCGTGATTTTTCCAGGCGGTGAGACTTCTCTACTCTGTAGGACCGCTCAGATCTCTGTTCCTTGTCTTCCCTCCGGGATTTCTCCCTCAGCGTTCCAGATTTTCAAGCTGATGTTTCAATTGTGACACTTGCTTTTTCAACCGTGCCTTCTCCTTTGGTCTCTCTTCCTCAAACACAAGGGAGACGGATTGACTATCAGACTCGTCAACCCGCTCTCTCCTGACAACACTGTTAAGCCTAACACGGCTCCCCTCTGGTATAGCTAGTTCTCTGTCAACAGCGTCCCCTTGCCCTTCTCCAGGCATCACAGCCTGTTTGTTGATTGCCAGTATATTTGCCTCCTGAGCAGCGGGAGGTGGGGCCTCAGTGCCCTGCGGGTTGGCTGCTCCCACCGGGGTAGCCACAGTAGGGATGACAGACATCATCGGAGTTCCCAGTGCCTGCCGCATATTAGCATAGCTGAGCAAGGCCATCATTTGCTCTGCCAGCCCAAAGTTAACTGATCCTCCTCCAGACGCGGGGGCCAGATTCGGCAAGTCAGAACCCGGTGTTACCAAAGCAAACCTCTGGGCGTTGACATTCAACCCTGTTGTCGGCGTGGCTGAGATAGCCTGAAAACCCGGTGGCACAGTGAAAGTGGGATTACCCTGAAGGCCAGTGAACAACGAGGTAGGCACCTCAGTAGTGACAGCAGCAGAATCAAACTCCTTTTCCAAGTTCCGGTGAGCATCAGAGGATCCCATGGTACCTGCATATAAACAGAGTGAGAGAAAAATCCCAGCGACGAAAGCATAAATCCTCCGTTTACGGATTGAAATCCCGATATGAGAGATCCAATAATAAATCCCGGATACCGGTACAGAGACCGTTAAAAAATTCCCCTCGAAGTAACACTATGCACTGGGAAATAAACCCAGGGCATAGATTGAGAAAACAGAACCCGCATAATGGAGTTTTCTCCGGTGAACCCCCATTAAGATCCGACGGAAAAAACAGAGCACCAAGAAAACCAAAACAACCATCAAAAGGCTTGTCAGCGCAATTCGTTAGAAATGATAGATAAATAAGAGCTATGTAAGGAAACAAACATCGTAACCCAAGATTAACACGATCATACGCTATAATAACCATAAAACTTACAAACGACAGAATTATCGTGGCAATCGGACATATTAGCAGCATAAGGCAGTATTCAGCGCATAGGACGAAAGTTAGTCTAAGAAAACATAGAGAACATTAATAATTATTCCTATTAAGTGAAAATTATCCACAAATCCACAGCACGAACCTCATCAGAACAACAACCACGTATTAATCGACGTATTAACAGTGCAAAGCCCGTGAATTAACAACAAAAATTCATGAAACCAGAGACAGAGTAACTCCCTACAGCTCACTAGCATAATTCTAAGATTATCGAAGATCATCCGCAACTAATACGTTTACACGTAAAACACCCATACATTAGCAGCATAAACCCAAGATATCAGAAATAAAATGTCAATCCACCGCTTATCGACGCAAAACACTAGATTCGTAAGGGAAAAAACACTCGCCATAATCAGATCAGAGCCTCAAACCACAATTTCCCCATACAAAACATTAGATCGATGAAGAAAACATCGATTCTGCAAGGAAACCCTTCATCCGTAGACAAATGACCCGAACAAACGGTAGATAAACGTACATTTCCCCAATTCACGATTTATGCCCGTCGCCACCCTTCCCCATGCACCCAAAACATAAATCAACACACATCATAGAAGATTAACGACATATTAACTCAGAAAACGCAATAAACTGATTGAAAACAGCTGGGTGTCCGAATTATCAGCTCAATTGGTGTCAACGCCTGCAAATTCGATTGGAATTTCAGATCTGCGTACGTCGGCGACCATGATCTCACATCTTAACTCAGTAGCGTTCCCACAGACGGCGCCAGTTGGTGTTTCACGAAACCAACACCTAAACTACCAAGTGAAAAATATAAGCTATACCTAGTATGGATGATCGGAAAGAGCAAAGTAACGATCGGAGAATTGAGCACGAGAGAAAATATATCTGTTGTATTCAAAAGTGAATGATAGCGTAATTACAAGACACGAGCTCATGCTCTATTTATAGAGTATGTGGAAGGGTAAAACAATAAAATCGGTGCTAGCGCATGCATTTGACGTGATCGAAGGGCATATCAGTAATTTTGTCTTTACGCGGGAGGTTTCCCGCGTTTCTGGTGACTACGTTGACGGAGATGACTTCTCTGACGAAGATGACTTCTCTGGCGACGTAGACTTCTCTGACGCAGATGACTTCTCTGGCGATGTAGACTTCTCTGACGAAGATGACTTCTCTGGCGACGTAGACTTCTCTGACGCAGATGACTTCTCTGGCGATGTAGACTTCTCTGACGCAGATGACTTCTCTGGCGATGTAGACTTCTCTGACGAAGATGACTTCTCTGGCGACGTAGACTTCTCTGACGCAGATGACTTCTCTGGCGATGTAGACTTCTCTGACGAAGATGACTTCTCTGGCGACGTAGACTTCTCTGACGAAGAGTGATTTCTCTGATGGGTGAAATCCCTTTGGTAAGAATGATTCTTCTGACCAGCTTGACTCCTCTGGTGAGGATGGTTTCTCTGATGGGTATACTTCTTCTGTCATATTCGTCCCGCTGATGAGGTCGATTCCTCTGATCTGTATCCTTTCCCTATTCTGCACATATTACTCCTCATCAGAGATCAACATCATTTTCTATTAGAGGAAACAGCGTTGTTTTGTCCTTAGTCCATAGTGTTGACATACATACGCCACGTAGACGATAATATACCATGTAGATTGTAGAGTCAAGTCAATTTCACTTTGAGCGAAAATGCTCGTTGTGGGAAAAATCAAACAAAGACTTAGAGGGTATTTGGCTAAGCTTATTTTGAAGAGCTTATAAGTTATTGGAGCTTATAAGATGTAGTTTTTTAGGAGCATATAAGTTGTCAAAGTGTTTGGGTTATTGACCTTGTAAGCTAGAGAGGGAAGTTTAGTTAGTGAGAAAATCTTTGTTAGATAGAGAAAATTGAAGAAAAATGAAATTATAATGATATATGATGAAAATAAAAAAATCATAGTTGAATTATTTTTGTAAAATAAGTGTTGCTTATAAGATAATGGGAAAATAAGTTGGGGTAAATGAACTTATTTTTTTGGGAGCTTATAATATCTTAGAACTTATTTTTATAGCTTTTAAGTTCTTTAGAAGCTTATTTTGCCAAACACTTTGAAGCTTATAAGCTGTTTTAAAGAGCTTAGCACTATCTAAGTCTGTGTATTTACACATATGCATATAACCCTAAGAGCATCACCAACGCTGGGTGCGAAGGCCGGATCGAACCCGGCCTATCGCACCCAGCACCGTTGCTACACCCGGGAGCGAAGGGAGAGGGGCGATGGATCGCACTCGGCTGCTGTGGGAGCGAAGGAGGGGGCATGTTTACACGCGCCCCTTTTCAGACCAAAAAAAAATGGAAAATTCAAAAAAAAAAATTAAAATCGGCAGTAGCAGTTTTTTCTATCCGTTTTTTTTTCCGTTGGCTTTTTTTCCTTTTTTTTTTTAATTCTTATAGCACCTCTATATAGCATGTTGATGAGCCGGGACACCTCTCAAATGAATCCCGACGAATTGGCGTTTCACATGTGCAAGGTGGCGGAGATCAAGCAACGAAACAACATCCGCTAGATTTTTAGGATTTTTTATTTTATGTTTGTTTTAATTTAAGTAATTTAGGATTTTAATTTCTTGTATTGCAACTTTATTTCAATCAATGTAGGATTTGAATTTTAATTCAATGAAATTTTAATTTATCAATTATTGTAAATTTAAAATGGAAACTAGAATAAAACTAATTCAAAAATAAAATAAAATCTATTGCACCCAAGTGAGTGCAATACCATTGTTGAAGTGGGTGCAATAGAAGTGGGACCACTGGGACCACTTCTATTGCACCCACTATGGGTGCAAGCGTTGGTGATGCTCTAAGATTAACAAACCTTCATTTTTTTCTTCGAATTTCACCTTTATTAGTTTTTTTGGTTTTTTTTTTATAAAATTATTAGGGTTCATTATATATGTTTGACTATGAGTTAGGAGCGGAGCACGGTGGAGATTACTCTGACATTACACATGGAAGGTCCACCATTAGAGGGACAAGTGATAAAATTAAAAAGGTTCACGATATCTTAATTCTTATAACAATTGTTCAATTTTAGCCCATATTTGATTGGATTTTTTTACAGCTTAAAAGTGATTTTAATTAATTGAATTCATTAATTAGCTTTACTTGAAGATAATCCAATAATTCAATTTGTTATTCTTCAAAATATAGTAAAAACAAGAGAAAATAAATCCCTTACTTGTGATTCTTTTTCATCGTTGAACCAAACATTCCATAAAAATAACAATTATTGTTCTCATTCCTCTCCTTTATTTGATTCAATTTCCTTTTTATTTATCTGTTTGAACCAAACAAACACTTAGTCGTTAACATTACGGTCAATTGTTAGAAATAACACAACCTGTACCGGATTTGCAATATTCACGCCATTTAAAATCTTACAGTGACAAGATCTCCATGTTAATATTCTAGATATAAAATAGTCATTTTAGTGGTATATATATTAGACAGACTTTGATAAAATCCGTGGATGCAATTGCAAAATATATAAAATCAATCAAAAAAATAATTTAGAGTAGTGTTGTAATCACAACATATTAAAAATCGTGTGGAAAGTATAATTTGGATAGATGTTGTGTTATTTCAGACAACTAATCATTTTTATATATACAAGTATAAATATTATATGTTCGAAAATGATACATTGGTGATACATCAAAAAACATTTGTTACTTTGCGAGTATAGACGTTTTCTATTTTTATTTTTTTAGTTAATGGAAAAGAGAGTAGTGGACCATGTATATGTAATAAGCGATGGTGGGAATAAGTTGGGCGGCTATCCAAAGTCGATTTCACCTTCATTTTCATAAAACTTGTGTCCCATGTAATCTTCTCTATACTGTCTCCCGTTTCTGCACTCTGCACTTTAGTTATTTCCTTATATACTTTATAATACTTTGAAATTAATTATTTATTTTCTCCTCCATTTCAATTTAATTATTTTTAACTTTATTAAGACAAAATTGTTAGCCATGAGTGGATAGGGTTGCCTTTAATTCTTGTTAAATGTTGGTTGAATTCTTATAAAATTGTCAAGGTTTGATGTGACCTATCAAATCAAATTGCATGAAAAATGAGTTTTAAATTTTTTGAACTCGAAATATAAAGGGATTATGGCCAAAAAATACACGAATTTTAGAAAAAATTGCAATTTTCACTTAAATTTTTAATTAAGCTAAAATATACATGAATTTATATTTTAGTTGAAATTTTCACCTAAGTTTAACTTACGACGAAATTAGAGCTTGATTGACAGTCGAAATTAAGTCAAATATATTAACTATTGCCTTCTTAGACCTTCGAGCTTCTAAATACTCATCATCATCAGAAGTTAGACAACATCAAGTGAACTTCCGACTGTCAACTAAGTTCTAATTTTGCCGGAAATTAAACTCCGGTAAAAATTGTAATTAAAATATACATTCATGTTTTTTTTTTTACTTAATTGAAAGTTTATGTGAAAATTACAATTTTTTTGTTCAGCATTAGACTGATCCCATACAGCCAACCATTCTTCGTTCAGCATGAATCTGTCTAGTTTTGATTTACATTGCCCTTGTGGTTGATACCACGTGAACTTTCTCGCCTGAAGTCGAATTTCAGTGAGTTCGCATCTTCTCACAAACTGATCAAAGGATTGAATATCTCTGGGCGAGAATTGCGTGCCCCTTCCATTCCTTTCGGCTAAAGCACGAATAGAGTTAAAATCCCCCCCAAAACAGACGCATTGGTCCCTCGATTGCCTCGCCACTCTCTCCAAGCTATCCCAAAGGATCATCCTTTCCTGCAAACTTTGCGGCGCATAAATATTAACCAAGCAACAATGAACATTTCCCTCTTTCCACACTCCATTCACAATCAGTGCGCCAGGCAAATCCCAAGAACTAGAACATACAAATTTGGAGGAATTCCAGATAGTAAGAATACCCCCCGATCTACCTTCCGATTTGCGTTGAGCAAAGTCGAACGTATCGGCCCCCCAAGATGCTTTGATATCCAAGAAAGTCAAATTCTCTGATTTCGCTTCTTGTAAGAAACATATATCCACCTCCTGTCTTTGAACCAGCTCTCGCACCTCCCTTTTTTTAACCCTGCTACCCAGCCCCCTGATGTTAAAAGAAAGAATCTTCATAAAGGAACAGGTACCTGATACTCTTCTGTCTCCACGTCTTTCTTTCGAGAAATAAGTTGGTTAACCATCTCCTTTTCTTCCACATTGCAGGATAGGCCGAGTTTTTTCCTGAAATCCCAAATTCTCGAACCCTCCTCCAAGAGGTTGTGGTCCGCGTCTTCTTGATCGATCTCAGGGGTCGGAGCTGAGTGTCCTTCTTTATCTCTAACCTCGGCGTCTCTATCTCCGAATGACATTCTGCGACTCCCATCCCCAGCTGGAACCCCCTTCTTCGAAGGACCCCTCGACGCCGACTTCATGTTTCTCTGTTGCAAAAAATGATTCAGCCCCAATTTAATAGGGGCCTCACCTCTGATTCTCTTCTTTTTCTGGTTTTCCCCCTTCTTAACTCGTTTACGTCCTTCTTGATTTTGAAGTTGTGAAGAAAACTGATCTTCGGGTTTTTCCAAGGGTTCCACGCTTTGAGAGCTCCTTGATTTGTAACTGCAAGTGGGCTTATTCTTACTGACACAGTCTTCACCACGACATTCGATCTCTGCTGGTCCCAGCCCAGTGAGCATCTCTTTATGTCTGGGCTCCGCTACTTTGGGCTCCTCGGCTTCAATACCCACAGCTGGGCTAAGGCCCGAAACAATATGGGAGAATTTATCAGTAAGCCCATTTGGAAGTGCTGACTCATGATCGCGTTGGAAACCCTTCGGATCGTCCTCCGCCCTCTTGGCTTCCCCTGGTGGGCCCTTTGCGCCGTAATCTTCCTGACAGGGTTCTTCTAAAATCTGACACTCCCATGATTGTTTTTCCTTCGCATGCAAGAGATCCGTATCGGGAGAAGGGCAAGCCGTTGTGTCTTGAACAGAAAACGAGGAGTCCGTAAGATGAAACGGTGCTGGGCCTGCAGCGTCACTGCGTTGGATTCCAAGAGAATCTCCGGTCACCTGAGCCTCCGCCGGACCTCCTGTCTCTTCGAAAACACCCTCTTCAACAAAAAAGCTCTCCTCGTCTGAACTTCCTTCGTCATCGAGGGTCTGTTCTTTTCCGGGAATGCAACTGTCTTCGATCTCCTCCACCCGAATTTTAAAGAACGCTCTGTTGATCTTGCATTCGAGGGTCTTGTTCACCGACGCTAATCCAGTTGAGATTTGAATAAAAGCAGTATCCAAGCGATCCTTATTTTTTGTTAAGTCATGAATCTTAAGAACCATCCCAACCCGAGCACCTATAGCCTCGAAAAATCTTGAGTTCCACGCTTGAATGGCACACCCCACCATTTGGTCCAGGTCAATCTTTGTGAGTTAACATCAATGTACGTCCAAGGACGAAGCCACTCGAACCAGAAATCTGCCCATTCGTCGAGGCCCTTCAGAGATTCATCGACCGGCTTCAAATTATCGCTTTGGATGAGAACAAGGTTACCTCCCATTGGGGTAATCTTAAAGTGACCTGCGCACTCGCTTATAATCTCTTCTCCAAACTCTTCCCAGGGAAAGTCGGACTTTACATAACCTATGAAGGCCTTCTTAAGCCAATCCATCTCTTCTTCTGTAGCAACAAAATAAAAAAACGCTTCCGGAGAACGTTTTGAGACATGGTTTGATCTAACAACCGCCTCAGCAAAGGTCTTCCTTTCATGATTCCCCCTCGAGGAATCAGCTGACTTCTGCGAATCTGCAATGACTGGTAGACTGTTGGTAAACTTCGAGCACATCCCCGTGGCCTGCTGAGATTTATCTTCGAGGAAAAAGACTTAGCTTCCCTCTCCGTACCCCTCTGAAATCTTGGGAGGTAAGCCCTAAGTTTAAAGCTTCCGATCCAAATATTGTTGAGTTCTTCCAAGGTTCTCTTCGAATCAATCCCCTTTTCGAACCTAACAAAACCGAAAGGCTTACCCTTGATATCTCTCTTTTTAGGGCAGAAAATATCCATGACTTTGCCAACTCTTTTGAAGCTTTTCTCCAGAGTCTCCATCCAAGTTCCTTCTGGGAAGTTGTTGAAGAAAAAAGTGACAGTGTTTCCCCATGTCCGATTCTCCTGGTTCTCTCCATGATTCCCTGAAGCAAACTTGAACTTTGCTTTGGAATTCTCTCCTCTTCACCTTACCTCCCTCCAGCTATCTTCTCCCATCATCTGTTTTGATCCATTATTTCTTAAATCGACTCTTTCGTGATTGACATGATCTCATCCTCTTAATCACTTAATCCCTTGCAAACTCTTTACTAATCCCTTGCTAAAGTATAAGACTTGTTTTGTAAGAATGAACACAAGTTATTGTTAATTACTTATAACTTTTAGAGTCTCACACACTTATATGAAACGTGTGAGACTATAACATAAAATCAAAGACTTAATTAAAAACTCTAGAATGTAGAAGAAATAAGCCTGAAATATTCTTCATGCCACCGTAAATAGAGTTGTCTTGCTCAACCCTAGTTCGCCTTTCTTGTGGCACTACAAAAAAACGCGTAAATAGCGACGAAAACTACCGACGGCGGCGCCGCCGCAGGCAATTACCGACGGCACGGCGGCGGCAAAAACGGCGACTCGCCTTTTGACTATTACCGGCGAATTACCGACGGCAAAACGGGCCGCCGCTAATTAGCGGCGGTTACGCCGCCGCTAATTTAAATATATATTAATATAAATATATATTATTTATTACCGACGGCAATTGCCGTCGGTATTTACCGGCGGCAAGCGGCCGCCGCTAATCACCACCGCCGGTGCCATCCGGCGATATCACCACCGCCGTCCGGCCAAAATTACCGACGGCATTTTGCCGCCTCTAATTACCGACGGAAAATGCTAATTACCGACGGCAAATGCCGTCGGTAATTAATTTTATTTTTTTATTTTTTTTTATTTTTTTTATTTTTTTTAATTTTTTTTTATTTTTTTTCATTTATCATCTAATAAATTGATCAAAGATAATAATACAAAAACATTAAAATTAAATATATATTGAAATACAAGTGAAAATTTAAACATTGATTATTACTAATTTAAGATTATTACTAAGAATTCAAGATTCTTAGTAAGAATATTATAATTATAACTTAAGAATGTTAATTTGATTAGTGATTCACTCATCAATCATCACTAATCCAAGATTATTACTAAGAATTCAAGATTCTTAGTAAGAATCTTATAATTATAACTTAAGAATGTTAATTACCTTAGTGATTTACTCATCAATCATCACTAATACAAGATTATTACTGAGAATTCAAGATTCTTAGTAAGAATCTTATAATTATAACTTAAGAATGTTAATTACCTTAGTGATTTACTCATCAATCATCACTAATTCAAGATTATTACTGAGAATTCAAGATTCTTAGTAAGAATCTTATAATTATAACTTAAGAATGTTAATTTGATTAGTGATTCACTCATCAATCATCACTAACCTAATACAATTACTAAGAATTCATGATTCTTAGTAAGAATCTTATAATTATAACTTAAGAATGTTAATTTGATTAGTGATTCACTCATCAATCATCACTAATCCAAGATTATTAATAAGAATTCAAGATTCTTAGTAAGAATCTTATAATTATAACTTAAGAAGGTTAATTTGATTAGTGATTCACTCATCAATCATCACTAATCCAAGATTATTACTAAGAATTCAAGATTCTTAGTAAGAATCTTATAATTATAACTTAAGAATGTTAATTTGATTAGTGATTCACTCATCAATCATCACTAATCCAAGATTATTACTGAGAATTCAAGATTCTTAGTAAGAATCTTATAATTATAACTTAAGAATGTTAATTACCTTAGTGATTTACTCATCAATCATCACTAATCCAAGATTATTACTAAGAATTCAAGATTCTTAGTAAGAATCTTATAATTATAACTTAAGAATGTTAATTTGATTAGTGATTTACTCATCAATCATCACTAATCCAAGATTATTACTAAGAATTCAAGATTCTTAGTGAGAATCTTATAATTATAACTTAAGAATGTTAATTTGATTAGTGATTCACTCATCACTAATCTAATATTATTACTAAGAATTCAAGATTCTTAGTGAGAATCTTATAATTATAACTTAAGAATGTTAATTTGATTAGTGATTCACTCATCAATCATCACTAACCTAATACAATTACTAAGAATTCATGATTCTTAGTAAGAAACTTATAATTATAACTTAATAATGTTAATTTCATTAGTGATTCACTTATCACTCATCACCAATCTAAGATTATTACTAAGAATTCAAGATTCTAAGTGAGAATCTTATAATTATAACTTAAGAATGTTAATTTGATTAGTGATTCACTCATCACTCATCACTAATATAATATTATTACTAATATTATTACTAATCTAATAATAATCTAATATTATTATTAAGAATTGAAGATTCTTAGTAAGAAACTTATAATTATAACTTAAAAATGTTAATTTGATTAGTGATTCACTCATCACTAATCTAAGATAATATTTCTAGTAAGAATTCAAGATTCTTACTAGATTGATAAAATACTTATGGTGTATAAACTAGATTGATAAAAAAAAAATTGAAAATTAATAATAAATTAATAAATAAATATTTTTCTGATATAAAAATAAGAACGGAAACGAGCCCAATCCATAATTAACAACATTTTTTGGATATTATCTCGACATATACTAAGGTTATGAATATATATGATATTGTATATTGAAGTAGACTTTAAATGAATTAATAGATACTATATGTATCAATAATACGAGTGTTCTGTACTGGTGATCATTCGAAAAGAACTTCAAGGTTAAGCGTGCTTGACTTAGAGCACAACTAAGATGGGTGACCGACTGGGAAGTTCGTCTAAATTATGCAATACTGTATAAATACGAAAATAAATTGTGGATATACGAAAAAAAAAAATAAATAAATAAATAAATAAACAAAATAAAAAAAATAAAAATAAATAAAATATTACCTAGGGCAAAATGCCGTCGGTAACGGCATATTGCCGTCGGTAATTACCAACGGCATTTTGCCCTCGGTAATACCTTGGCCAACTCCGGCGTGTGCACCACCGCCGTCCGGTGGAAATTACCGACGGCGGTTGCGCCGCCGCTAATTAGCGACGGCATTTGCCGTCGGTAATTTTCCGGCAACTCTCCCGCCGTTCAACGGCGGAAATGCCGGCGGCGGCGCCGCCGTTAATTGCCGGCGGCGGTCAATCGCCGTCGGTAATGGCGTTACCGACGAGCAAATTACCGACGGTGATTTGCCGTCGGTAACGCCGCCGGTAACTACATCACCGGCGGCCGTGTCGTCATTACCGACGGGAAATCGCCGTCGGTAATTTCTAATTTTTTTGTAGTGTGGACAAGAATCGATAATTCTATTTAGAAGTAATTTGCAATTAAAGTTAGTCAATAATTCTTAGTATTCATGTATGTGTTTATTCATCTACTCGTCTAAAAGTCATGTATCTTATTTAATATTAAATCATGTATTCGTTAGATTCATATACAGAGGTATCTATAACTACCTTTATAATCTGAGCCATTTGATGAAGTAAGCAAATTATATTCAGATCATTTTTCTCTACAAAATGTCGCAAACACCGAATCCAACACATCCTTGATATGATACTCCAAATCTTCAAAAAATAATCTCATCAAATTATTTACTTAATAATGAGGAGGACAAAGTCAATGTAAACATACAGAAATATTCTTTGAATAAGTATTTCTAAACCAACACCATATATTAGGATATTGTCATATGAAAGACTGAAACCTATGCCGGATTAATAAAAACGTCTATGATTAAGTACTACTTCCTCCGTCCCACGAATCTTGACACGTTTGGTTTCGGCACGAGAATTAAGAAATTGTAGATTAGTGTTTTAAGTGTGTAGTTAATAAAACATAAAAGTGATAAAGTAGGAGAGAGATAAAGTAATAAAAGTGATAAAGTAGGACAGAAAATGTAATAATTATTACCTTGTTTGGAAATGTGTCAAGATTCGTGGGACGGTCCAAAAAAAAAAATGTGTCAAGATTCGTGGGACGGAGAGAGTAGTATCACTAGTGCAGAAAATACAGTCTATATATAATGACAAATCAAAATAATGTATCATCCATAAACTGTAACATATTTAGGTCATTAGGTGTAACTAAAGACTTTTTATTTGGAAATACATACATTTGAATATATCTACGCTAGTCTAAGTGGAGCGGTGTTTGTGTGAAAAATGTAACGTGTTGGAGAAGAAAAACATGGATAGAAGGTATTCCCTCCGTCTCACTAAAATGACTCACTTTTTTTCGGTACAAAAATTAAGAAAAAAGTGTAAATTGGATAAAAGTGATAGGGGTCACAATTTTTCAAGAATTAAATATTGTCTTTTATGAAAATCAATTGTCTTCAATGGAACGACTCAAAATAGAAAACAAGTCATTTTTAATGGGACGAAAGAAATATATCTAGACGATCAGAACTGGTTATCTAAATTTATACTATTTGTAAATTGGTAGTTTCAATTTTAGTAAAATGTTAATAATGACTTAATTTTTTTTTGAAATTGTTAATAATGACTTATTATTTTGTAATTGTGTTCTTTCTTTCAAAAATAAGTATTTCATTTGTCCATAAAAAATAGTTTTACAAGAGGATGACACAAATTTTAATAAAAATAGTTGAACGTATTTTTAAGTGGAAAAGGGATCATACTAAAAAAGTAAGATTTGAACTTCTATGAGTGGGATGGATCTGCCTTGACCTGACGGCTACAGCTTTCGCCTTATTTCATTATACTTAAGAGGCGTGAGATTGAGAAACTTAGTTGATGCACCATTTTTCTTTTTTCTTTTTTCAGCATTTTTTTATTATTATTTTTTATTTTTTTGTCCATTTGTGTTTTTTTTCATTTTTTTTCCCGTTTCTTTCTACTTTTTTTTCAATATTTTTTTAGTATTATTTTTCTGTGTTTTTTTAAAAAGTTTATTATCAGTTTTTCTAATCATAAATACGAGTTTTATGTATACAAAAATAAATTTTTGTGCATATCATAACTTATGTTATTATTTTTTTAAAAACATTATCTTTCTTCATATCAATGGTTATTTTTTTTACATTTTTTTTTTCTTTTTCTTTTTTCTTTCGGCATTTTTTTTCCTGTTTGTTCATATATTTTTGCTTTTGTGAAACACCAGTAAACAGCCCGTCGAAATTCGACGGAATTCATTATTATATAAATTTATGAAATTATTTAATGTATTCTTTCATTTATAAATTTTATTTCACTAAAATAACGTATTAAAATAAAATAATTTTAAAATAAAAAATTGTAGGAGTAATATTTATTTGAAATTGGTTAATTTAGATATCTTATGATATATATATCTAAGAAAAATACTTATATGCAAAATTATAAAAGTGAAACTTCAACATTTATTTTAATTTACCTAAATTATCTGTTTATAGATGGAACCAATCACTATGAAAAAAACAAAAAAAGTAATGAATTAAAATAATACTCCCTCCGCCCCCAATATCTTTCTAGTAAGAAGGCGCACGAGTTTTAAAACGAATGTGAAAAGGTGAAAATTAGGTGAGTTAGAGAATATCAATAATGACTTCAACTTACAAAGTCTAAATAAGTTATTAAATTTGTAATTATCCTATAATCTATCGAAAATTTCATCATACACCATGTTAATTATTATGTCATGCACATGACCGTTCTCATTACATACTAAAATCTTTTGACTTTTTTTTTTCTAGTGTCTCTTGAGATTGTCATGTACAATTAGTTGTCCATGGCTATAACATAGATTTTGGTAGGTATAATCCTACATTCGATAGAGACTGTCCCTAACTATTGTTAATTGTCATAGCAAAAAAAAACATTCACAAGGAATTGTCTTCTCTGCAACCGAATAGGAAATTTAGCAAAATCCGACGGACTCTTAATCATTCTGGCAATAGGAAACTTCTTGCCCGCATTTTTTTTTCTTGAAATGAGTTTGCCTTCAATTACGTATTCCTCAAGTTGAGTTACTATCACTTAGTGTCATTTGCAAAGCTCATTAGTGGATCAATATTTATGAGAAGCATGATTATGCATCCCTCTTTCGATTTAATTTCATGATTCGACATTCCTGAACACTTGATCATGTTGAGATACTCAATCGCAAATACTTCTTCATTGAGACCAACTTATCCATTTTCTTTGCATATACTGTCTGAACTTAGATAAAACCCTATATTTGGTAGACATTAGAGACATGACATAATCATTAATCGTATCAACCATCTTATTAGTGGGGGCCAAGATTGCTCTATTCTTAAAATTTTCTGGATCAATTGCATTATTCATTACGTTAGGGTATGCGTTTTCTACTATAGTTGCAATAAAATTTATTGCATCTTGTATAAGACTATCTTTTGAGATGAACTTATGGAGGCATGCACGACTGTCATACAGATTTCCTTTAAGGATTATTGGGTGTATTTGCTGAAAATCACCTTTTTAAAACAACCAACAAACCTCGCTCCAAAAGGTTTGTTTGTCCTCAGAAGATCTCATAAAATCTCTTAGGCTTCTATTGAGCGCATTAAAGCAGTATCTATGTGTCATTGGTGCCTTATGCTAGATAATAAGTTTTGTTTTCTCCAAGAGTCCAATTAAGTTTTAATCTAGGTTGATCTCGTTGCATAACTTGCATATGGAGTTTTCCTAGCAGTTATACCGAATCTAGAGTGTGCAATCCTTTCCCTAGGCAACAATAGCTAAGCTATACCACTCGAGGATACCAGAAATATTATCTTGCCCCTCCCACGTATGGTCGAGCATGAAGTTTTCCAGATATATGTTTTTCTTATACCATTATATCAACAACAATCATTTTTTTCCATAAATCATCCTTTGCTCATCTATCAAGGATATAACTTAACATGCTTTTTTTTATTTCTTCTATATTGTCAAACATCTCTTCTAATATCAGTAGAGTTTCTAAATCATATGGCAATTTCGGTTAGTAACGACATGCCAAGAAAGTTAATTAAACTAGTAGAATTAGCAATAAGCATCTTCTCAGTTTTAACCAAAGTTAGATTTTTTTAATTGGTCATATGTCAACTATAAATCTGTTTGAAAAAGATTTCATTACGTCAAGCTACACTCATAATTAACAAACAAAATGTACATGCAGAAAGATTGACACCTTTTATAAATAAATTAATGAACAAAATTATATTTCAAATTACAATTTTTCTTTATAAAAGTAATATTATATGCTAATCTCGTCAGCATTAATTTAATATAAATATTACTTCTTTCGCCCCTGAAATAAGTTTCTCTTTTTTTCTTTTTGGGACGCCACCCAAATAAGTTCATCTTTATTTCTTTCCATTTTTGGACAACTACCCCACCACTAATAATGCTTTATTTATTCTTACTTTTCACTTTTTCATCACTCCCAATATTAATTATAACACATTTTTCTTCACTATCAATACACTTTACCACTTTTCCTTAAAATCCGTGCCGTCTCCAAAGAGGAACTTATTTCAGGGACGGAGGTAGTATTAAATATAATTTCATAAATAAATCTCATCTGTTGATCTTATCTAATCTAACGGACATGATTTGTTCACGCCATGTTCAACGGATTTTTTCGTTGAACATTCGTGAACATATACAATATTTTTGGGGGTTCTGGGTTTCGACAACCCATATGTTCAACGAAAAAATCCGTTGAACATGGAGTGAACAAATCATGTCCGTTAGATTAGATAAGATCAACGGATGAGATTACTTCTTTCTTCTTTCTTACATTTAGGCCTTCTTCATTGAACCTTGGCCTATATATATATATATATATATATATATATATTACCTTTTTTCATATCAATGGTTACTTTTTCTTATAATAATAATTACATGACCAAATTATTAAAAGTATAAGTTCTCATCAATAAAAATAACAATCATCGTGAAAAAAAGTAAATTTAAAGAAAACCCTAATAAATTCGATAAACATCACCCAACTAGAAAAAAATCCAACTTTAAAGAAAATCTTACCACAAATCTTAATGGGTGCTTCAAGGTCAAGAAGATCAGGCGGATGCATAAAAATTAGTTTAGGCTGATCCTACTGGACCGTTCAGTCGCAAGCAGAATATAGGAGACAATCGCGGTGCCGACAGTGGTGATTCGCGGTTGCTGTGTCGTCCAAATAAGGGACGGCGTCGTCGATTCTCGTCGTGAGGAGAAGAGAGGTCATGAGTTGAGAGTGTGACAACAATGAAGAGAGAGTGAGAGAGAGAGAGAGAGAGAGAGAGAGAGAGAGAGAGAGAGAGAGAGAGAGAGAGAAAATGGTGGTTTTAAGTAGATGGCGGCAGGGCGGTGGAGCGTCGTGGCGGTGGGACGGCGATGGTGAATGTTGTTGGACCGTTCAGTCACAAGCAGAATTAGGGATGGCAATCGGGTACGACGGGTACGGATAGTGACTATCCATACCATACCCACGAACTAAATGGATAGTGGTTTTTAACCACGAAACTATCCATGGATATCAAATGGTATCCAAACCCGCTACCCGCGGATACCCGCTACCCGTCGAGTATCCATGAACCCGCTATTCAGCGGGTATCCGTCACCCGCTATTCGCCGGATACCCACTATCCGCCGGATACCCGCCACCTATTATCCGCCGGATACTCACGAAACAAAATTTAAATATAAATTTACAACAAATTTAATAGAAAAAAAAATCAACACAAATAACATAGTTCAAATCTATATGTTGAAATCCACAAAGAACAATGTTTAAATTCAAATTCATCAACTAAAATATAAAATCCAACAAAATTTTATAATTGCTCAACAAAATTCAAATTTAAATTAGACTATTAGAATTTGGGCCTTAGTTCAGTTTCTGTTTGGGCCTATTCTAAGATATAATATGCTAGCCCATAATCTCAAAATATATATTCAAAGCCCATATTTTATGGAATTTTTTGTGGATATTTGGCGGGGTAATTCACGGATAATAATATTGGCGGGTATTTTTTGCGGGTAAACGGGTTTCGCGGGTATGGATAGGATAGTAAGTATCCAAACCCATACCCACGAACTAAATGGATAGTGAATTGAAACCACGAAACTATCTGTGGATATCAAATGGTATCCAAACCCACCCTAATAGGTTCGGGTTTTTGCGGATATCCGTTACCCGCGGGTAGGGCCGGCCCTTTAGATAGGCCCAAGGGGCAATGGCATAGGGCCCCCAAATTTTAGGGGCCCCAAAAATTGTAGAGCCCAATAGTATTATACCCTATACAAAAAAAAATAAAAAATTATTCAACTTTATAGCAGCCCAAGCCCAAGTGCCCAACGTCTCTCTCACAATCTCACTCAATTCTTTCTTTCCAGTCCATATTCAGAAGTAGCGTCTCTCTCTCTCTCTCTCTCTCTCTCTCTCTCTCTCTCTCTCCATTCTTTAATTTATTCACAACGTCTTTCTCTCTACTCTGACTCTTTCTCTCAGTCTCTCTCCCTATCGAAACTCTGCTCTAGACACTAGACTCCAGCACTCTTCCTCTGCTCTCTCTCTCATTTCTCAATACTCTCATCTCTCTATTTGCTTGTGATTGTGAATATGTGAATTTCAATTTGTTTAACTGCTTCGTCCATTCAACTGAAATTAAGCTTTAAGATGCCCTAAAACATAATGATAAATTTGACATTGATGCTGAAGATTTATATTCTGAATTGCAAGTGCTACAAATGTGTTTACCATCTGAAACAAAGTCTCTTGGTGAGGTTCTTGAGTTTGTTAGAGTTTCAGATTGCTTTCCTAATGTTTCTATTGCATATAGAATATTGTTGACTATACCAGTTATTGTAGCTTCAGCAAAAAGAAGTTTTTCAAAATTAAAATTGATAAAATCATATTGCGTTATTGACCATGAGGTATTAGAAAAGCTTGATCTTGAAGAAATTATTGATGATTTTGCTTCTCAAAATGCTAGAAGATCTAAGTTATTTTTATAATTATTTTATCGTTATTTTCTAGTTTATTGCACTTTATGGTTAATGTTACAGGTTTACAGCTATCTCAAATTTGCTACAATTTCTCGAAGCTTCTTCTTTTAGGGGCCCCTTTTTTTCCTTTTCGCCTAGGGCCCCCAGAATGTCAAGGCCGGCCCTGCCCGCGGGTAGATTGCCATCCCTAAGCAGAATAGAGGAGACAGCCGCCGCAATGGTGGTGGTGAGTGGCGGAGGCTGTGTCGACCGAAAAAGAGCGGGCAGTGTCGATTCTCACCGAGAGGAGAAGATAGGCCAATAGGTGAAGGCATGGCGGCACTGAAGATTAGATAGAGGGGGGGAGGGGGAAATAGTGGCTGGAGATTAAAATTTAGGGTGGAGAGGGAGCGTGGATCGGGGCACGAGGTCGGACCCGTCTTACTCATGAGATTGACTGTACAAGAGAATTGGGGAGAAAGTAACATTAGTAATGATAATTAATTATATTTGTGAGTAGAGAAATAAGCGCATCATATAATAAAAAAATTTAAAATATAAATAGATTAATTTTTATGAATATTTTAAAATAATAGAATGAGACTATTTTTGTGGACGAAGAGAATAGTCCTTAAAAAATATTATTTAGGATTTTAAACGGTTACTATGATCAATGATCTCACCATGCCTTGAGGTGCATAAAAAACTGGTAGGAGTTAAAGTCGAACTGCAATGTAGTGGCATCTATATTAATTGGGTATATAATAGTGACTTTCAGGTCTATTTGCGATGCCATATGCAAATACCGAAGCTACCATTATCCATTTATTATTGTATTATACATAACACAGTCGACGTGTCCATCTTCTGATTGATTATCAAAATCAGCTCTAGTAAATAAATCATGTATATCTATACTTACATCTCCACCACTTATTTTTGAGCTGCACTATAGTATTTGAGTAGAGAGCATCTTGAGGAGCGTAGCTAGCAGTGTAGCAGCAGCGAACACTGGGATTAAAAAAAATGCTTATTGGCTCTGAAAAATGCTGAGGACAGCAGAGAGCGACACGTGTCCAGCACAATCCCACCTGTCTTATTTCTTCGTGACTAAGCTTAAGGTGGGATCCACATGCTGATGTAAGCCCCATTTTACCCTTTTAAAAGCCAACCCCACCAGCACAAGTGCCGGCTGAGTCAAAAGTATCCCCTAAATGACCGAAATGCCCCCCAGCGGGCCTACCAAACTGCCCATGGTTTTGGCCTTAAATACCGCTCTCCTCTCCTCCATTTCTTCCCTTTTCCCCTCCTCTCCTCTCCCCCTCCAACAAAACCGTTTTCCGGCCATGTTGTCCACTTTTCCGGCCTGTCTCTCCGCCGATGCCTTCCTCGGAAACCCCTTCGAACCCGGTTTCCCGCCTTGGGAAAACCACGAACCGCCGTTTCTCTTTCATCCACATGAGGAACCGGTTGTTTTCACCCCACAGTTGTCCCACGAACCGGTCAGTTCAAACTCCGGTTCGCGCGCCCAAAACCCAGCCCTGAGTTCCGGTTCGGACGATTCGAAACGGAACGAACCTAAGACGTTAAGCTCCGGTTCTGACGATCAGAGCCGGGAAAATTTTAAAAACAAACGGTCCGGTTGCGATGAGACTAGTTGTGTAGACGATCGAAAGCGTAGGCGTATGATGTCGAACCGGGAGTCGGCGCGGCGCTCCCGAATGCGGAAACAGAAACACTTGGAGAACCTGAGGAACCAAGCGAGCCGGCTTAAGCTAGGGAACCGGGAACAAGCGAACCGGCTGCGGCTGCTTGTTTGTCAAACTCAGATGTTCCTCGGAGAAAACGAACGCCTCCGTAATGAGGCGGCGGTTCTCCGCCAAAGACTCTGGGAAATACGCCAAGTACTGGTTGTCCGCCAGCTGCAGCAATTTTTGAATCCCATGCCCATGCAAAATAATCACCCCACTCTATAATTTATAAGTCAATCAATCGATTAATTACATAATCAACCACTACTATATTTATTAAATATGCATGGATCCTCTCTCTCTCTCTCCTCTGCTTTAGTGCATGTGTAAATTATAGTAGCAGTAGTAGAGGTAGGAATGATTTCGGAATTGGATGGTTCTGTTTATTTGATGGAACCAGAGTACATTATTTTGTAATTAGGGAGTCGCTACAGTTTGTGTTATCTTTTCAAATTTTACTATTTATAAATATTACAAGTCTTGAAAAGCCTTTGTGTTGTGTCCAAATGCAGTGTCACAGAAACATTTTGTTGTTTTCTCTTCCATTCTCCCTCTTTCTTATATTCGATTAATGATTATCTATTAAAAGTGCCGCGTAGTGAAATTTAAGTTGAATAAACGAGCATGAGACAAGGAAAGCGAGCATGCAACGACACATCATACAATTAATAAAGAGAATATCGGTATTAATTAATAGCAAAATAGTGGAATAAAGGCGTTCTCGCGTTGCAAAGGCAGAATCATATATCGCCCTATACACGGTAACCACTATGATCCGTTGCAATTAAATATTATAAAGTCATGTTTATATATAATTATATAGGGTTTGTGTTGTGTGTGTATATATTGTGCTGGTAGGTCTAATGTCACACTCGTTGGCATGCCATGATTTCAGATCAGAAAATATCCCTCAATTGCCACTATTTCTTCTGCTAAAACGACTTCTGCTTACATATTGATTGATGGAGAAAACGCTAAAAAACAAGAATTTTGTAATACTATTTCTCGTCTTTTTTTTTTTGGAAAAGTATAAAGAAATCTTTATTCGATGTTACATATTGATAAAGATATCTTTGAAAACATGTTTAAAATATATTGGCCGACGACTCGACGAGTATGTCATTATTATGAGATGTAGAATTAATATGGCAAAATCTTGTGTGCACCTAGGTGTACCATACACCTGGGTCAAATCTGACCCGATTCAGGACATATGATATATATTGCATTAGCGCATTTTTTAACATCCACATGGGTAGCGAAAGTGGTTTGAACTGTTCGCCAGGGCTGCGGGAGGTCGTGTGTTCGATTCCTACAGGCGCAATTTTCTGTTCTACAATTCATTCACTTAATTTTTTGTTCTTTCATGCTTTACAATTCATTCGCTTTCTTTTAGGGTTTTTTTTTCTTCCTCTTTTTTTCGGTTTTCTTCCTTCTTTTATTTGGTGAAATTTTTTCATTTCGGTTTTCCTTTTTCTTTTTTCTTTTATTGCATTTTCTTCTTCTTCTTTTTTTGTTTTTTTTTGTTCTTCTTTTTTTCGGTTTTCTTCCTTCTTTTCTTTGGTTCAATTTTTCATTTCGGCTTTCCTCTTTATTTTTTTTCTTTTTTTTTTTTGGCATTTTCTTCTTATTTTTTTTTTGTTTTTTTTTTCTTCTTATTGTGTCATTCCAAATCTTATGGTGTCATTCGAAATGTTATAGTATCAATCAAAATCATGTAGTGTCATTCGAAACGTTATAGTGTCATTTCAAATCATGTAGTGCCATTTGAAATCTCATAGTGTCATTTCAAATCATGTAGTGTCATTTGAAATCTCATAGTGTCATTCGAAACGTTATAGTGTCATTTCAAATCTTATAGTGTCATTCGAAATCATGTAGTTTCATTCGAAATATTATAGTGTCATTCGAATCTCATAGTGTCATTTGAAACATCATAGTGTCATTCGAAATGTTATAGTATCGTTCCAAATTTTATAGTGTCATTTGTATGTCGGAATAATGTCATTTGAAATACTAAAGTGTCATTTGAAATATTAAAGTGTCATTTAAAATATTGTAGTGTCATTCGAAATGTTAAAGTGTCATTTGTATATTGGAGTAGTGTCATTTGAAATGTTATATTGTCATTTGAAATCTTGTAGTGTCATTTGAAATATTAAAGTGTCATTTAAAATATTGTAGTGTCATTCGAAATGTTAAAGTGTCATTTGTATATCGGAGTAGTGTCACTTGAAATCTTATAGTGTCATTTGTATGTCGGAGTAGTGTCATTTGAAATATTAAAGTGTCATTTAAAATATTGCAATGTCATTCGAAATGTTAAAGTGTCATTTGTATATCGGAGTAGTGTCATCTGAAATGTTATAGTGTCATTTGAAATCTTGTAGTGTCATTCGAAATGTTAAAGTGTCATTTGTATATCGGAGTAGTGTAATTTGAAATCTTGTAGTGTCATTCGAAATGTTAAAGTGTCATTTGAAATCTTGTAGTGTCATTTGTATATCGGAGTAGTGTCATTTGTAGAATAGAAAAGTGTTCTTTAAAATAATGTTAGTGTCATTTTTTATATAGTGTTATTTGTAGAACACGATAGTATTATTTATATAACATTATAGTGTAGTGTTATTTTCATATAGTGTTAGTGTCATTTGTATAATATAAAAGTGTTCTTTATAATAGTGTTAGTGCTATTTCTATATAGTGTTATTTATAGAACACAATAGTATTATTTATATAACATGATAGTGTTAGTGTCATTTTCACATGGTATCATTTATATAATATAATAGTGTTATTTGTAGAATTGAAAAGATAAAAAAGAAAGAGAAAAGAAGAAAAAAATGAAAAGAACAAAAAATAGGAAGACCGAAAAGAAAAAAAAATGAACATAACAAAAACATAATGAAAATGAGCGCTGGAAAAAAAAGAAGAAGAAAATGAATAGAACAAAAATAAATGAAAATTAGTGCTGGAAACTACTAAATCGCAATAATTTCGCCTTCTAGGATGTTTCGAACCCGCGACCTCCAACACTTGTTTGGTGTGGGTTCAAACCAATTGCGCCAATAAATTCACTTGGTAAATAAAGCGCAAATTTAATATATATCATATTATTCGAACCGGGTCAGATTTTGACCCGGGTGTACAGTACACCTGAGTGCACACAAGATCACCTCAATTAATATTGAGTTCATATTTCTCCATCTTTCAAATTTCACATAGACCGGCCAATATTATACTATTAATTTATTCTTGGTACAAACTATCGTGCTCGATCAACTCTAATTACATATATTAACATTTATTGGAAACTTGGACCAAAAAAAAAGTTGATAGACAAGCCAAAATGCAAGTAGATAAGTATTTAAAATTTCAGCTTCTGTAATACTCCACACATCTTTCCTTCAAGTCTTTTGCAATTATTAGAAAATACTTTCGATTACACATCGAGATACAGACAATCAAACTTCCAAGTAAACATATTATGTGACGTATGTAACCGTTAGTTTGCCGGCTAACCGCACGGTGCAATATATAAATAAATTTAGATTATATATTTAAATTTAGAGTTAATCATATTTTATATCTTCAACTTTTAGCATATTTTTTAGAATGTTTATGATTTTCTTTTTTATTCAAATGCGTCAACTTTCAATTTTTGTAGAAGATGTTCCATTCTACAAAATTTGAAGACAAAACGATGAATCATCTCGTCGAATTTTTATGATTTTTAGGTTAAATGTTTTTTTGTCAATCTTACCTAATAAAACGACGTTGTTCCAACTTAATTAAATATCATGTAAGATGATTCATCGTTCAACCGCCATAGTTTATACTCCCTCTTTATCTACAATATCGTTGTTACTTTTGTTGATTTGATTCGTCCACAAGGATATATAATATCTTTGTCACTTCCATTTATAGCAGTAGGGTCCATATACTCCACTCACAACAATAATTGGACCTAAATTCTAGTCACAACAATACTCATTATTATCAATTATTATCTATCAATTTTTTAAAGCTCATATCATTCATAAAGTGACAATAATATTGTGGACGGAGCGAGTTTAACAAGACATTTTTGAAAAATACTAAAAATTGAGAGTTTGAATAAAAAACAGAAATTAAAGACATTTTTTAAAATTCGCCGAAAAATGAGAACAAGGAGCATGATTAACCTTAAATTCTCTATATATGTGATATATCAATCTCATCACAAGTATGCTTTCGAATCTTATGCATATTATTCGTAAAAAGTGAAAAATGCAAAATGTAGAAATAGCGCATTAGTGTTCTTTTCGTTTTTACCTTTTTTCTGTTAAGTACCACTTCAATCCTAGTGTTAAAATTTTTGTTATAGATATATAACATATGATTTCAATAATAATATGTAAATATACTAAATATATTTCAATTAATTTAAATTTTAATTAATATTATTTTTTTGATCAATTAACACATAAATTTTGAGCTTTTAAAATTCGGCGGAATTAAAAATTCGGTCACATTTAATCCTACGTGGACGCTTGAATTAATTTCGTGGATGCCAAAACAATTTTTTTTTTTTTGGGATAAATTATAGTAGTACAAGTAAATGAAGAAATTTATAGACTACACCACAATACACAGGACCTTAGGTCTTTGACATTAATCAGTAATCACCTACCATTAGGCCAATACACGCAGACGTCAAAATATTATCTTATTTTCTTCTTCATCTAATTATTCGCTCATATAAAAAATATCATGTAATAAAACTTCAATGTTTACACAAAATTAAATGTGGTCGGGCTTTTTATAATTTTGATTGAATTTTAAAAAGTTCAAATTTTACATATTAATTGATCAAAAATAATACTCAGTAATGGTTATTAGCACCTAAATACGCCAACTTTGGGGGTAGTTTGGTTTTGCACATGAACTTTTAAAGGAGAAAAAAAATATATGAACTTTAATGTTGTAGCAATTTTATCATAAATTCAAATTCTAGATTTTCGAACTCTATAAAAATCTTACGATTTACAGGTGTAGAGATCTCTTATACGATATCGTTTAGAGATGTCCTATACAATGTTATTTTTTAAAACACATGTTGATATTTCGACTTGCTACGTCAGCTTTAATTTGAGCAAAAAATACATTTAATTTGTGGCAAAATTACTACAACATTAAAATTCATGTATTTTTTTATACATATATTTCAAAATTTATGTGTAAAACCAAACTATTCCGAAATTATTGTATTTAAGTGCTAGTAACCCTACTCATAATAGTTAAAAACTGAACTTTAGATGCTTCGTGTATTTGCAGAAAATGAACCCAATACGATTTGTAAAATTATAATTCCTTAAATGACAAATATTATAATCTGAGCAATTATAGAAATTACATGCATAAATTTGATATCAAAATAGTGTGTTTTTTTTTTTTTTTGGAATGTCCATAAAAATTACTCCATCCGTCCTGCTTCAAAACCCCAAAAAAATTGATCACAGAAATTAAGAAATGTGTGATAAAGGTGTAAAGAGGTGGTGGGAGTCGTGGGACAATCCAAAAAGTAGTGTTAAATGCCTAATTTTAATTTATTTCTAAATTTAGGTTGAGTCATTTGAAATGAGACAACTCAGAATAGAAATTAGGTCAAATGAAGTGCGACGGAGGGAGTAGTCCCTTTCTATTTTTGGAAAGTTTCACTCACATGAGACTCCTTTTTTTCACTTATAATACAATTAATTATTATTATTATTATTTTTTTTTAAATAAAATTCTTCTTTTATTTATAATATAATAATAATTTTTATTAAAATTCGTATCGTCTCCTTCCTTTTTAAGATTATTTTTAGTGACGAAGAGAATATATTTTAATAGAAAAAGGTCCTACGTCGACCACTATGTTGTTGCAATATAATCTCAGTCGACAACAACCAAAATTTGAAAAATCCATAATGTTGGACTTAGAATCAATCAGAGGCGGCGAATGTGATGCTTTTTGTGGACAAACAAGTCCACAGATATCAAAGCATCAAAATCCACTTCTTTTTCCAATTACGTTTTCCTTCAATAAACTTTATTAATTATCGAACAAAGTACAGATAAGATTGAAGCTTTAATCTTTTAATAACTAAATCTGATTGTGCCTTTATTATTCAAAAAATATAACTAGCTAGAGGCCCATGAAGACGTCGTTAAATTGACCTCTTAATTTAAGAGATGCTCACATCACTTCCATGTATAACGCCTTTAATTAATAAAGTATTTGTAATTTAAGCAAGGCTCAATCATCATTAGTCGTGTGTTAGTGCGTAACTAACAACAGGAAATTATGTGCAGGTGCGACGGATATTCCCCTCATAATATTGTGAATAAAGGTACATTCTATGTTATATTAATTAGTAATTAGTTTGGTGTATGGGTTTTATTATTTTTTTTAGAATTACAAGAAGGTATCTAATATATAATCCAATAAGCAACTTGCACGCAAACGAAACATCTACATCACACGAAGGTGGAAAAATAACTGCACGCAAGCGGAACCACTACCCACACAAAAATGGGAAAACTACCCGCACGCATGCGGGAATTGAATCCAAAACCTCTCACAAAGGAGAGTTTTTGGGTGCCTCAACTTTGCCATTTGAGTTAGACTTCATTAGCGTATGAGTTTTTTTGTTGCATGGTATAAGAGGGTGTTTGGCTGATCAGCTGATAAGTTCTTTAAAATATATATGTATATATAGGGTGCGGTTATAGTGAGAACCACACTTATCGTGAGAACATAAGAACCATTAAAATCAATGCATCTACTATATAAATTAATGCATTCGCTATTAAATTTAATGCATCCGAAAGTAATAAATTTTTTTGCTCCCTTCAGGATTCGAACCCAGGATCTACATTCATCCACCAAGATGATGCATCCACCGTAGATCTTGATGATCGAATGGCTTAAAATGGTTCTCTGTTCTAATTTTATTTAGTGGTTCTTATTTGAACCTCTCCCTATATATATATATATATATATATATATATATATATATATATATATAGGGTTGAGATTTATGAAGAAGTAACTATATTTTGTTCTGAATAAGTCAATAAATTTACCGAATAAATCACGCGACTGCACGAATAATTATTTTACTGAATAAACACGTACATTTTTCTTTCATGCGCTCGCGTGAATTATTCAGTAAATGTATTGAGTTATTCAGCCTTCGTTGTTTATATATATATATATATATATATATATATAGGGGCGCGCTCCAGTGAGACCCCATAATTTTCGTGAAACACTAGGACAATGAATAAGACATATAATACTAATGAACAAAACGTATATCTAATGAACAAGATGTATATACTGATGAAAAATAAAATTTAAAAAATTCGTAATGAATAAGACATATATACTGATGAACAGGGCCGTATATACTGATGAACAATGCAGTATATGCTGATGAATAACAAAATTTAAAATGTTCTGCTCCCTCCAGGATTCGAACCCTGCGAAAAAAAATCACCCTCCAGATACAATATCAGCCATAGGATTGATAAAATAAACGCACCAGATCGTGCCCTAGATCTCACTAAAATTAGGGGGTCTCATTGGAGCGGCCCCCCTATATATATATATATATATATATATATATATATATATATATATATATATTAAACCAGCTCTTTAAAATACTTCATTTGTCTCAATTTAATAGATCATGTTTTCTTATTTAGATGTTCCAATTCAATAGACCACTTTCTAAAATAGAAAATTATACTCTCCATCCACGAAATAAACTCTCATTTGATGTTCGGCACGAAAACTAAGAAAGTTGATAAATGTGTTATGAGTTAAATAAAAAGGTAGTTGACCAAAAGTGATAAATGTGTTGTGGGTGGGCCCATGAATGGTAAATAGTAGTAAATATTAAATATAAAAGTGTTAAAAGTATTGTAGGGTGGGCCATGAGTGGTAAAGGGAAATAAATATAAAATATAAAAGTGATAAAAATATTGTGAGGTGAGCCCATGAATGTTAAATCATAGTAAATGTAGGAAATAAGAAAGGGCATAAGAGCACCCGCAACGCTCTCCTCGAATGGCTACTCGAGGAGGGCGTTGCCGTCGAGTACGTGCGTTGCGGGGGGGAGCTCCTCGAGGAATGCTCGAGTGCTCGGGTAGCACTCGAGCGGCGCATGCTCTGCACGCGCCAGAAATTAAAAAAAAATTATTTTCCAACGGTATTTTCGACCGTTTTTCGAATTTTTTGTTTTTTGTTTTTTTTTCCCAACGGCTCTTTCGTCCGTTTGAGCTAATTTTCCTTTTTTTTTATCTTATTTTCTCTCTATAAATAATACTTCTCCCTCATTCATTCATCACAACTCACTTTCATTCATCACAACTCACTCCTTCTTCCTCCTACAATTTTTCTTGCAAAATATCATATTCGTTCTTCCAAAAATGTCGTCACCTGAACATGATTCTTCGCCCGATTCCGACGAAGTCGCTGAAAAGTTCATGGAGTTGGTTGAGTTGCAGAAACAACTGCTTCAATCATACTGCCCCCAACCGGCGCCAGAGCCGGCGCGTGCCAAACGTCCCCGATCATACGTCCACCGTGATCGTGAAGAGGCCCATGTACGTCTTATGCAAGACTACTTCGTCGACAATCCAACGTACGGGCCTACTTTTTTCCGGCGTCGATTTCGCATGCAGAAGGAGCTGTTCTTGCGCATCGTCGAGGCTGTTCAAGGTGAAGATATTTTCTTCCATATGAGTACTGATGCACTCGGTCGAGATTCTCTTTCTCCTTTGCAGAAATGCACGTCGGCTATCCGCCAATTAGCCACCGGGGTTAGTGCGGATGTGTTCGATGAGTATCTCAAAGTGGCGGACTCAACCGGTCGTGTATGCCTAAAGAAGTTCTGCAAGGCGGTGATACGGGCTTTTGGAGCCCATTACTTGCGCCGTGCAACGGCAACTGACGTGCAACGCCTTCTTCATATGCACGAGGCGAGACATGGTTTTCCCGGGATGCTCGGGAGCTTAGACTGCATGCATTGGGCGTGGAAGAACTGCCCAAAGGCGTGGCACGGCGCATACACACGCGGGGATCAGGGAGAGCCCACCTTGATATTGGAGGCCGTTGCCTCTTTCGATTTGTGGATTTGGCACGCCTTCTTCGGTGTCGCTGGTTCGAACAACGACATCAATGTCCTGAATCAGTCTCCTCTCTTCTCCGACGTGTTACGAGGAACTGCGGCGCCGGTGGTCTTTCATGCCAACCAGCGCGAATACCTGTTCGCTAATTTATTAACACGCCGCAAGTGTACGGTTGCAATTGTGTACAATAGCAAGCAAGGTCGTATTCCACAGAGACTGAATTAACCAATTCCTATCCTAAATTATTCTACTCTATCTGGACAAACGAAATTAAGAGTTTTGTTTTTAAAACTAAAATAAATAAATAAATACTGGAAACAAAATAAATCAAGCTGTGAAACAGAGAAACAGATAAGAGAAGATTTCCCAAGGCAAAGGTTTCAACAGATTCTCCTAACTAACATGTTCAATTCAATTAATCAGATGATTCCTAAGGCAATCTCAAAACTAGTCTATACCCACTCCCGTGGCATACAAACCGTTGATTACATGCAAGGTTATCGTCCCCGGATCACACTTCTAACATGTAACTCCTAAAAGTTCCTAGGATTAATGCCCTCACAATTATCAATTCCCTTTAGAATTAAAATAAATGTGTTTTATCCTCTTAGTTCAGGTAATAATTATCATCTCCCAATATCAAATTAAAACCTATGATTATGCTAAATTGGTGGCCAATCAATAAAGCAAACAATTATAACAAGAACATAAAAAGGAAAAACAATCTCAATTAATTGAACCAAACAGTCAGAAATTCAAATCATGTCTACTCCCTAAACCCTGGGAAAAAAGGATTCTAGCCACACATAGACATATGAACTAGAATATAATTCTCAAATAAACCAATGAACATTCAACAATAAAACCGTAGCAAAGTTGAGAATCTTCAATCTTGCTCTGGCTCCGTTCTCCGTCTCTCTCAGCTCTCAGGAAAAGTCAGAATATGATAAAAGGTGATAAAAGGTGCAGAGAATAAGTTCTTGGGGAGTATTTATATGCCCTAGGTCTTGTAGCTCTCAAAAATACCCAAAATCACTAAAAAACCGAATTTTGGGCGGAAAAACGGCGTCTCGCGCGGCCGGGTCGCGCGCCCGCGCGCGCTGTCCAGCAGGTCTGTCTTCGTCGCGCGGCTGGGTCGCGCGGCCGCGCGCCTGGACCGCGCGACCTCGCGCGGCCTTGCGCAGTGATTTTGTTTTGGCTCGTTCTCTCTCGTCCGAACTCCGATTTACGAACCGTTTGCGCTCACGAACTCCTATCGAGACGAACTACAACTTCTATTTCAGCCAAATCTTCCAAATTCTGCTTCTTTATTTCTGAAAATACGTTCAAACACAAGCGAGTGACAAGTTCTTGACCAAAAACCAATATAAGCTCAAAATAAACCATCAAACACACAAAAACCTCATAACTAACCATCAAATATGACACACTAAGAGGTAAAAATGCATGTTTATCAACCCCCCAAACTTGAACTATTGTCCGTCCTCGGATAAAACAAAGATGAACCAAGAATGAATCAACAAGAGCGCCGAGAAAAGTGGATAACATTATGGCTTCAGATTTGTCAACAAAATACCAACATGCATTTGTATCTCCTATCATCACAATATCACAATCATGACAAACTCAAATTATGGTCTCAATGAATTGCAATCCTCACCAAAAAGATAAAGAATATAAGAACTCTCAACTCTCAAGTGTATCAATTCAAAAAGGACGTGTATACGCTCAGTTCAAGCTAAACAAGTACTCATCCATAAGCTTGTCAATCGTCTCACCTCTCCACCACTAAATGTGTGCTCCTATAACCAAGATCAAAAAGGTCTTTATTGAAGGTTGTAATGTAGGCTCTTTGGGGTAGGATAAATTTGGCTGAGTGACTAAAAGATACTCCTCAATGTAGCTCGATCACCAACCTTATAACATTCTTAAACCATACCATCTTCCATCTCTCACAAAACCAGATTTTTCAATGCGAGAAATCATCACAACTCAACAATTATTTCTCATAACATTATGTCTCTCTAATGCATCCTATGTACCCATTTTTTCAATTCTTTTGCTCTCTCTTTTCTTTTCTTTTTTTTCTTTTCTCCACCATTCTTTTTTTTTTTTTTTTCAACAACTTGTAGGGTACTAGGATTTTCAATTTGAAACCACAAAACATAACTCATGATCATTCATCTCCACAAACCAACTATTCCATATTAACAATTTCCAAGCTCTCACCCATAGCTAAATCAAAGAATATGGAAAAATAAGGCTCAAAGGGGTTGAACTAGGATCATATAAAGATATAGGACAAATATGGGATAAATAGGCTAGCAAAGATGGCCTTCTATCATCTCAAAGTTATTAAGCACACTATGTGACCTCGAGGGAGAAACCAAGACAAGTTCTAGTGAGACACAAGCATACTCAAACAATCACTCAAGAATAAGAAATAAGACTGTAAAAATAATGACAGTCAAGGCTCAAAACTCACAGCTTATTTCATTGATTGCAACCACATAGAGACCATGCTTATCATTCATCATTCATGCTCAATCACAAGAATATCAACACAAACGCATGCAATTTCACAAGTTTTAAACAGAAATCATCATGAACCAGTTATCCACAAAACTCTACACTACTCACATCATCATCAAGGTAACATCACGAAGAAACCACCAAAGCAAGACTAAGAAAACTCAACGACGACACAAACAAAGACAACCAAAAAGAAAAGTGCACCCACAAAGACACATCCCCCCAAACTTATTCACCACCAAGGAGAATAAGTTTGAAAAGGATTTGTGGGGCATGAAAACAAACAAACAAACAAACGAAAAGGAACAAACTAACCAGAAATTGGGTTGCCTCCCAATAAGCGCTATTTTTAACGTCGTTAGCTCGACCGAACAGCAAACTCATCAAGGAGGCTGGTACAAGCAGTGCTTCGAACAGCTTCTCCCTGCTTCATGCTTCTCAACCACCACTCCTCCTTTAAACTTCCGATCACCTGGGTCCTGCCAAGAAAAAGGATCCGCATCAAATGTATTTAAAACATCAACACTTACCTTGCCCGGATCTTTTGATTTCTTTGGCGCTTCATCTTTGTGGATGTGGCATGGTTCATAGACATGAAAAGTTCGGCTCTCATCATGAACTCGCAGTGTGAGCTCTCCTTTCTCCACATCAATCAAAGCTCTTCCCGTTGCCAGGAACGGGCGCCCCAAAATCAGCGGGATTTTGTTCTCATCCTCAATGTCTAGAACCACAAAATCTGCAGGGAAAATAAAATCCCCCACCTTCACGAGTACGTTCTCCACAATTCCACGAGGGTAGGTGACCGACCTGTCCGCCATCTACAGCCTCATTGATGTCTGCTTCAACTCTCCAATTTCCAGCTGCTGAAAAACAGATAGAGGCATAAGATTTATGCTCGCCCCCAGGTCGCAGAGTGACCTTCAGAAATGTTGGCCTCCAATAATGCAGGAAAGTGTGAAGCTGCCCGAATCTTTGACCTTTGCCGGCAGCTTCCTCTGCAAGATTGCGCTGCATTCTTCATTGAGATTCACCGTCTCAAACTCTTCCAGCCTCCTCTTCCTCGAGATAATCTCCTTCAGGAATCTAACATACTGCGGCATCTCCTGCAATGCTTCCACCAATGGAATATTAATGTGCACTTTCCTGAAGATCTCTAAGAACTTGGAGAACTGCTCCTTCACCCTCTCTTTCTTATGGCGCTTAGGGAGAGGAATGGCCACAGTTGCTGGCGAAGTAGCTTTTTGCTTTTCATCCTTCTTTCTGCCAGAAACCTCAACAGTGACCTCCTCAGCTTTTTCCTCAATCAGCCGTGCGCTCTCCTCTTTTGCCGTCATGGCCCCTTCCTATGTAGTCCCGCTCGGCAGATCAACCATCTTAAAGTGACGCTGGGGAAACGGCAACCACCCAGGAGGACGCAGATGAGGTGGAAGTCGTCGGCCTTCCTCCCAGACTTTCCATGAGAGCTCTTCTTTCTCCATCTCATGAGATCCATGGTTGCCTTGTGAGGGGGCTTCATTCTTCAATCCAATGGCCATGCATTGCTCCTTTGGGTTCACCTTGGCATTGTTTAAGAGGTTACCCGACTGTTGGAGTTTGTTGACGGCGATGGCTACTTGACCCAATTGGGTCTCGAACATCTTCATTTGAGTCCCCACAGCAACGGCATTGGACTCTAGCTTTTCCATCCTCTCATCTGCCTTGGAGATGAACTTCATCATCAGCTCCTCTATATTTGGCTTCTTCTCTTCATTAATGATTCCATTCGTAACAGAGAAGCCTGGTGGAGGTTGGATTGCATTGTTGGGATTCCCATAAGCCAAATTGGGATGTGGACGCCCTCCATGATGAAACTGCTGTCCACTATTGTATCCACCCTGTTGCCCATGCTGAAAGTTCCCATAGTTTCTGCCATTGATGTAGTTGACGTCTTCTACGCCTGTCGGGATCTCTACAGCTGGCTCATGATTGCTAACAGTTATAGCATTAATCTTCGAGTTCATCTCTGCCAGCTGAGTCAAAATCAGCGCCATAGGGTCCGAACTGGAGGTAGCAGCAACTTTCTTCAAGTGAACTCTCTCGGATGGCCATTGATAGCTCGTGGTGGCCATGCTCTCAATAATCTCCATAGCTTCAGAACTCCCCTTCTTGAGCAATGAGCCCCCTGCAGCTGTATCCATGAACATCCTGGTGCGCTCTCCACAAGCGTTATAGAACATGACCACCAGAGTCCCCTCATCGAAGCCATGGGACGGGCACTTCCTCAACTTCTCCTGGTATCTCTCCCATGTCTCTACTAGTGTCTCTCCATCGAACTGTTGGAATTGGAGAATCTCCATCTTTAACTTCAATGTGAGCCCGGGAGGATGGAACTTCCGCAGGAAAAGATCAGCCAAATCCCCCCATACAGGATTAGCTCCCAGCTGCAAAGTATGATACCATGACTTTGCCTTATCCCGGAGTGAGAATGGGAAAAGGCGGAGTCGTATGATGTCATCTGGGACTCCGTTCATCTTGACAGTGCTGCACAACTCCAAGAATTGCGCCAGATGCGCATTTGGGTCCTCCACGGCTTTACCTCCATATTGGTTTTGCTGCACCATGGTAATCAGCCCAGTCCTTAGCTCGAAGTTATTCGCGTTGACTCTGGGCGGCTCTTGGTACTGGTACAGTGGAGTAAATGCCTCATCAATAGGCGGCTGTTTCTGCTCAGCAGCATTTTTCTGAGCATCCAACACCGCCTGCAACTGCTCTCTCAACGCACGGACTTCTTCCGCAGTGGCCATAGAATCCAAATTATCTTGCTTTGCTTGGTTGTTCTTGCGGCGGAGCGTAGCTTCAATCTCAGGATCAAAATCTTCAAGAGGAAGCTTATGAGATCGCGTGTTCATGCACTACCTAGAAAACTCCAACGCAAGAATCAGAACCGCAGGAAAAATAAAGAACAGAAAAATAAATAACAGAAATAAAAAAAATCCAGAGTAGTATCAAACAATTAACAGAATAGTACTGATAAAAATCAGTCCCCGGCAACGGCGCCAAAAACTTGTTCGCTAATTTATTAACACGCCGCAAGTGTACGGGTGCAATTGTGTACAATAGCAAGCAAGGTCGTATTCCACAGAGACTGAATTAACCAATTCCTATCCTAAATTATTCTACTCTATCTGGACAAACGAAATTAAGAGTTTTGTTTTTAAAACTAAAATAAATAAATAAATACTGGAAACAAAATAAATCAAGCTGTGAAACAGAGAAACAGATAAGAGAAGATTTCCCAAGGCAAAGGTTTCAACAGATTCTCCTAACTAACATGTTCAATTCAATTAATCAGATGATTCCTAAGGCAATCTCAAAACTAGTCTATACCCACTCCCGTGGCATACAAACCGTTGATTACATGCAAGGTTACCGTCCCCGGATCACACTTCTAACATGTAACTCCTAAAAGTTCCTAGGATTAATGCCCTCACAATTATCAATTCCCTTTAGAATTAAAATAAATGTGTTTTATCTTCTTAGTTCAGGTAATAATTATCATCTCCCGATATCAAATTAAAACCTATGATTATGCTAAATTGGTGGCCAATCAATAAAGCAAACAATTATAACAAGAACATAGAAAGGAAAAACAATCTCAATTAATTGAACCAAACAGTCAGAAATTCAAATCATGTCTACTCCCTAAACCCTGGGAAAAAAGGATTCTAGCCACACATAGACATATGAACTAGAATATAATTCTCAAATAAACCAATGAACATTCAACAATAAAACCGTAGCAAAGTTGAGAATCTTCAATCTTGCTCTGGCTCCGTTCTCCGTCTCTCTCAGCTCTCAGGAAAAGTCAGAATATGATAAAAGGTGATAAAAGGTGCAGAGAATAAGTTCTTGGGGAGTATTTATATGCCCTAGGTCTTGTAGCTCTCAAAAATACCCAAAATCACTAAAAAACCGAATTTTGGGCGGAAAAACGGCGTCTCGCGCGGCCGGGTCGCGCGCCCGCGCGCCGAGCCCGCGCGCGCTGTCCAGCAGGTCTGTCTTCGTTGCGCGGCTGGGTCGCGCGGCCGCGCGCCTGGACCGCGCGACCTCGCGCGGCCTTGCGCAGTGATTTTGTTTTGGCTCGTTCTCCCTCGTCCGAACTCCGATTTACGAACCGTTTGCGCTCACGAACTCCTATCGAGACGAACTACAACTTCTATTTCAGCCAAATCTTCCAAATTCTGCTTCTTTATTTCTGAAAATACGTTCAAACACAAGCGAGTGACAAGTTCTTGACCAAAAACCAATATAAGCTCAAAATAAACCATCAAACACACAAAAACCTCATAACTAACCATCAAATATGACACACTAAGAGGTAAAAATGAATGTTTATCAACCGGATGGGCTACTATTTGTGTGACGGCATATATTCGGAGTGGCGTTGCTTCGTGAAGAGTCCATCAATGGCAACCAATCCGAATGAGGCAAGGTTCAAGAAGATGCAAGAATCGGCACGGAAGGATGTGGAACGCGCCTTCGGAGTCCTTCAAGCTCGGTGGAGAATCATTCGAAGTCCGGCGCGCAATTGGTACGTAGAGCACCTGAAGGACATCATGTTGTGTTGCATTATTCTCCACAACATGATTGTGGAGCATGAAGGTGAAGCGGCTGCCAATTGGAGAGATGATGACGGGGCGTCTAGCAGTGGTTCGACGGAGAGTACTGGACAAACACCGGTGTCCTTCGAGGAATATGTGCGAAGGGATAGCCTTCTCCGAGATAGACAACTACATGCTCAGCTCCGATATGATTTGATGGAGCACCTTTGGGCACGTTTTGGACCTCTAGGGCCAGAGTAGTTAAATTTTATGAATTGTTTTTATTTTATTTAAGTTTTATGTAATATTTGGGATTTTATAATTAATGCAATTTAAATTTGAAATAAATTGTGTTATTTAAATTATGCAATAAAATTTAAATGAAAAACATAAAATCAAAACTAATTTTATCAAGTAGGCTATCAAGGAACCCCAATGCAACACTACCTACTCAATAACACAAATACTATCAAGTAGGCAATCAAGTAGGCTATCAAGGAACCCCATTGCGGATGCTCTAATTGTTCAAAAAACAGAGTAGAAGTTTATTTCATAGACAAATATTTGAGGGCAAGTAGGAGTTTATTTCGTGGACGGATGGAGTACTACATAATAAACACCAACACTCGACTCATTATTTACATCAAATGTCATTATGGCCCACAAAATTATCTCTTCGTTCACTTAAAAATTAATATTTCCTCCGTCCACCAATTCGCGTCATAGGGGAAAGGGGCACGAGTTTTAAGAAAAAAAATGTATTATTTATTTGCTGAGTGGAGAATGGAGCACGATTTTTAATAGAGAGTAATTTATTTGTTAAGGAGATAGTTACTAAAAATAAGTAGAACACGAATTGCTGGACGAACTAATTAAAATGGCAAATTAGGACACGAATTGGTGGACGGAGCTCCTACTTTTTTCACAAAATTACCCTTAAAAAAAGTTACATTTTCTCTCTTATTTTATTATAAACTATTTATTTATTAATATTCGTGTCCAGGCATTGTGGTCCATTAAATTGGGACGGAGAGAGTAGCTTATAAACTGTTTAGAAGTTTATAAGTTTCTTCAAAGTGTTTGGCTAAATAAGTTGCTAAGCAGCTTTTATGCTTTAAAAATAAGCTCCAAGAGCTTATAAGCTCCATAAAAAATAAGTTTCTCTACCCCAACTTATTTTTTCATAAATTTGTATATAACAATTATTTTATAAATATTATTCAACTGTAATTTTTTATTTTTCATCATATACTCTCCCAAGTTCGTCTCTTTTTGATTTTCTCTCTCTAATTAAAAAATCTCTCTTTAACTTATAAGTTTAATTATCCAAATTATTTGACAACTTATAAACTCTTAAGAAACTACATCCTATAAGCATTAAAAGCTTATAAGCTCTTTAAAATAAACTTAGCCAAACACCATCTAAATTGTGCTGCATTATGAGTCATGATCCGTAAGATTGTGATCATATCATAATGTGATAGGCTTAAACCTATAGAAGTGTGATGAGATTCGAACTTGAGTCCTTTAATTTAATTTCATAAACGTCCATCCCATCACTAATATGGAATTTTAGTTAAGAGTATCAAATTATAGAATAAGAGATTTAATCTTGTGTATTCATAAAATTAGTACGCCTTCTCGTGCGATGCACGATGAGTATTGAAATGGAACGACATATTCAAATAAATAAATATAAATATTAAACAAAATTAAAATATAAGAAATTGCAAAATAAGTTCTAAAAATAAAATAAAATAACCCACATCAATTACTCAATAAAAAATTGCATTTGAAAACTTAAATTTTCAAATTTGTATAAAGTGTAATGATAATTATAGTTATTAAATGACTAAATGTTATTTGATAATAAAAATTAACATTACACATTATTATTATAGAGTACTACGCATTATAATAAATAAATAAATATTTTCATGCACAAACAAAAATTAAAAGTAATATTTGAAATTATATTTCTAATATATATAACTAATTTATCAACTACAGAGTTGTATTAAAATTAATATAACACAAATATTTTTTTTAAAAAAATTATAAAATGAATCAATATATTTTCCTTCACATTTTTTCATTCTAAACTACTACTCCCTCCCAATAACTAATTAAGATAAAACTGAATACTGAGTGAGCCTGTATAACTATAGGCCGAAGTACTGTGAGTCTGTGACGACATATTTTAAATAGAAATAATATACTCACATGGACATTTTGAAGAAGGAAATACAATATTCGACCACTAATTGAAAAAACACAAAATCTGACAATTTTTTACGTTTTATGACTGTTTTGCCCTTAATTAGGGCGGACCGGATTCGGGTCGGATTCGGGTTTGCGCGTGGGTTATGCACACATGACACTATTAGTGCAATATAGTCAGTGCTGCACGAATGATACTTATGACCATATTAGTGCCATTAGTATCATACGAATGGTACTATTGACCATATTAGTATCATTAGTGCCATATACTTGAATACAATTATAAGATCATTTTGAACACTTCCCCGTAGGTTTAGATTATCCATTTAGAATTTAGATTTCTCATTTAGGATTTAGATTCTCCATTTTGTGTGCTGTACGAATGGTATTTATGGCCATATTAGTGTCATCAGTGCCTTATACTCTCTTATGTAGTGTTGCACGAATGGTACTTATGGCATTAGTATACTTACATTTTTTTTTCGGTTGGCACATATGGCACTAATAGTGCCATATATGCCTAACCCACGCGTAAACCCGAATTCGACCCGAATTCGATCCGCCCTAATTAAGGGCAAAACAGTCTTTACACGTAATAGATGGCCAAATTTTGTGTTTTTTTTCAATTAGTGGCCAAATTTTGTGTTTCCTTCTTCAAAATGGTTATTTCAAAAACGTTCTCTTTTAAATAGGTCAATCAATATAACAAGTATTTGTGCCAACATGCGAAGTATCGATCTATGTAAACAGAATAAAAGGGTATATTATGAGTTTATAATCCTTTTTAAACAGTTTTATAAATTTCTTTAAATTGTTTGACAATATAAACTCTTAAATAGCTTATGAGCGGTAAAAATTAAGCTCTCAAAATATAAGTTTTTCAATCCAACTTATTTTTTAAATAATCTTATATAGTACAACAATCATTTTATAAAAATTAGTATTCAATTATCTAAATACTTTAATAGCTTATAAGGTCTTAAGAACTTATATCTTCTAAGTTAGATATAAGTTCTTAAAACATCTTATAAACTCTTTAAAATAAGTTTAGCCAAACAGCCCTAAGACTTACATAATTAATAGAATATCTACGTATATGAATAATGCTTGAAAAAAATAATAGGAATACCACTAAAAATATTAATTGTTAAATACACGCTGCCTCATACATTTTTTTCTGTACTATAATTTATTGTCTTTATATTAATAAATGGAATTTTGCGACGTAACAAAAATTCAGTGTTTGTATATGTAGTTGCATTAACAACAATTGAGCCATACCCCTTAAATTATTAGCATAGTTTTGATAATTAGGTTACACGTTTGTGTTTCTATATTACGAGATTAACCTAAATTTCGCTATTCAACAAACCGGCATGTATACTTTTTCCCGATGGGTTCACTAGAAAGAAAGAAAATGAAAATTTTCATATTTTCTACAATTAGATTTAAAGCCTTTTATTTTAGTAGTTTCATCAAAGTTTTAGTTTTTAGAGATGGACACGCAAAGGTACATATCCGTGAAAATAAAGCTCACGTGTTCTGTGCTTGCTCTTAGTTTCTTTGCGGTACGGAGGGGCCGAAATTGCTTAGGGGTGATGATTAGGTCAGAGCTCCTGAAGCTTTTCCTCCCTCCGTTGCCAGTCGTTTGTTTTTTCTTTCTTTTGTTGTGTTTTGCAGAGAAGTACTCTTTTTCTTTGTTATTGTTTTTTCCTTGGGGTTTTCCATAACAAGATTTTAACGAGGCTCGGCTCATAGTTTGCTTCTGTGTGCATTCATGGGTTTCTTTTAGATTTTTTTCCTTTTTTTGGTTTGATATATAACACCTATTTTAATAATAAATTGGCAGTTGCATTCCATGCAATGCACAATATTTTTATATTTCTATATATTTATACGTGCAATGCACAATATTTTTATATTTCCATATATTTATATATGCAATGCAAAATATTTTTATATTTCTATCTTTATATAAATATTGATATCAATTAAATTATTATATTTATAAATATAATAAAAAAACTAAAAAGAATTCACAATAAAAAAGCAAAAAAAAAATGTAAGTTTAAAAAAATGGAAATACAAATAAAAAATTGAAAAATAGATTTATTCAAAAAAAATGAGAGGTGAAAGATAATTTTTTTTATAAAATAATCTTTAAATAAATATAATTTTTACTTTTTAAATAAAATATTTACATAAAATACATCAAATTAAAGCTTTTATCGTGATTTTTAATTTGATATGCATATTAAATATTTCATAATTGGCCGAATTTCACAATTTTAGAAAGAGATAAATCAAAAAATAAAAATAAGAAGATAAAGAAAAATGAAATAAAATGAAAAAAATATAGTTTACAAATAAATTTTAAGTTTTATTATAACAATAAAATTGTAAATCAACTTTGAAATTGATTTCAAATGGAAAGTCGCCTTTATATTATAAATGTGTCTTATTTCTTCAAAAGTAATTATAACAACTATAATCAACTAAAAATATATAAAAATATGTTCATTTGTTGATTTAGTGATAGAGTGATCAAGATCTAAGCTCAAATATCTGAATTCAAGTCTACCATGATGCAACCTTTTAAATTTATGTATTTTCAGCCAAAATAAAAATAAAAATTTATAAAAAAACTTAGCAACAACAAAGACAGTAAATGATATTTTTGCCAAACATTTCATAATACACTTTCACACTCATAGTTTAGTATAGATGATTATTATTATTATTATTATTATTATTATTATTATTATTATTATTATTATTATTATTATTATTATTATTATTATTATTATTATTATTATTATTATTATTATTATTATTATTATTATTATTATTATTATTATTATTATTATTATTATTATTATTATTATTATTATTATTATTATTATTATTATTATTATTATTATTATTATTATTATTATTATTATTATTATTATTATTATTATTATTTTTGGCACTCATAGGTTAGTTGAGAGTGTTTGGCTAAGCTTATAAGCTCTTTAAAATAGCTTATAAGCTGTAAAAATAAGCTATTTCTAAAAAATAAGTTTCTCTACCCCAATTTATTTTCTCATTATATTATAAGCAACACTCATTTTACAGAAATAACTCAACTAAGATTTCTTTTATTTTCATCATACATCATTATAATTTCATCTCTCTTTGTTTTTCTCTCTCTAGTTTATAAGATCAATTATCCAAACACTTTGACAATTAATAAAATCTCAAGAAACTACATTTTACAAATCTCAATGGGCCGTTTGCCTAATGTTGATATTGCAGGACCCAAAGAGGTGGAAAGCCCGTGTGGGCCGGAGCAAGAAAGGGTGGGATCGAGTAAAGGAGGAACTGAACAGATGCCCGAGCCCAATTCTTTTAATGAAAGCGGGGCCCAGTGCGAGCAACCCATATCGAAAGAAACCTTTGGTCTTGATCGAGTAGATGCAGAGAGATCAAAAAGAAGCCAAGTACAGAGGAGGAAAAGAATCGGGGGAGAAATTCCCTTCAAAATGGGTCTCTTTAATTTGCTGCACAATAGAAGCAAGAAATTACCATCCTCCAAATTGCTCTTGAGGAAAGCAGCAACTGGGAGGGCTACTTCCTCTCTTTCTCTTGATGACGAGAACGAAGGAGTCTTCACAGGCGGAATTTCCAATCCGACAAAGAACTCAGAGATGGAAGATTCACAAATCGAGGAAGGTAGAAGAATCTGGGACTTCGGAAAACAACTTGGCCTTTCCTCTACAGCTGGGGATTTGGAGATGGCAAAAATTATGGTGGGCATGAAGGAAAGTGGGGGTGACGAGGAGAAGCAGGTAAATAGTTCCTTATGAAGATGATGTCTTTCAATATTAGAGGGCTGGGAAGTAGAGTTAAAAATAGGGAGGTTAGAGAGATGATTCAAAAATTTGGAATTGATGTTTGCTTCATTCAAGAAACGAAACTGGAGAGGCTTGGGGATATGGAAGTAAAAAGTATCTGGGGTTCTGATGGTTTTGGTTATGCAATTCGCAACGCGGAGGGTAGGTCGGGGGGAATTTTATCTATCTGGAACTCGGCAAATTTTTTTAGCTCAAGTCAGTGGGAAATGCCAGGCGCTTTAATTGTGAACGGTGTGTGGAAAGCAAGGAATACGCGATGTTGCTTGGTGAATGTTTACGCTCCTCAACGTCTATAGGAAAGGGAACAGCTTTGGGATAGATTGGAATCAGTGGTGAGGCAGAACAGGGACCTTTGTGTTTGTATCGGAGGTGATTTCAACTTGATTAGAAATCGATCCGAACGAGTAGGAAGGGGCACTCAATTTTCGGCAAGAGATGTTCAGATGTTCGATCATTTCGTGAGAGGATGTGGGTTGGAAGAAATAAGACTCCAAGCTAGATCGTTCACGTGGTATCAACCACAAGGACAGTGCAAATCTAAATTGGACAGATTTTTGGTTAATGAAGAGTGGCTGGCAGTTTGGACTCACACGAAGGCAAGAGGGCTCCAAAGATCGGTCTTAGACCACTGCCCTATTCTTTTGGAAACAAAAAGGGTGGACTGGGGACCGAAACCGTTTAGATTCATCAACGCCTGGACTAAGCATCAAGATTTCGAAGAAGTGGTTAAAAACTCTTGGCAACGAGGAGGCATCTCAGGATGGAGTAGCTTTGTTTTCAAAGAGAAAATCAAAAGACTTAAAGAGGATCTAAAGGAATGGAGCAGGTCGGGTTTTGGGATCGTGGAAGAGAATATCTCAAAACTGAAAGATGAGGTTTCCAAGTGGGACTCCATTGATGACGTGTTCGGTCTGGACGACGAAGAAGCTACCATGAGAAGTGAAGCGGAAGCAAACCTGCTCATACAGATTCAGCACCGGGACAGCATACTTTCCCAAAGAGCACGTAACAGATGGTTAAGAGACGGGGATCTAAACAGCAGCCTTTTTCATAAGGCTATCAACGGGAGAAGAGCCAAGAATGAAATCTCGGGTCTGTCCGTGGATGGAGCCTGGATCGAGGAGCCAGTTGACGTGAAAAGACTTGTCAAGGAACACTTCCAAACACAATTCAAGACAAGGCACAGAGATTGTCTGATTTTGCCGGCTGATTTTGTTAACCGGAAGCTCTCGGATACTACAAGAGAGTGGTTAGACAGACCTTTCTCCGAAGAAGAGATCAAGGAGGCGGTGTGGAACTGCGACAGCGGAAAGAGTCCGGGACCGGATGGGTTTAATTTCATGTTTATGAAGAGTTGTTGGGGGATTATTAAAGAAGATCTGATCAAGGTTTTGATAGATTTCCATGCGAATGGCAAATTGGTGAGAGGATGCAATCCATCTTTTGTGGTTTTGATCCCCAAAAAAACCGCGGCAGCTAATTTAAGGGATTTCAGACCCATTTCACTTATTAGTTGCTTATACAAGGTGATTGCCAAAGTACTAGCTGCCAGAATGAAGCAAGTTCTGAAGGACATTATTTCGGAGCATCAAAGCGCTTTCGTGGAAGGGAGGTACATTCTTGACGGGGTGGTTGTGCTGAACGAGCTGATTAATCACGCTAAGAAAAAGATGAAATGGCTCGTTCTGTTCAAAGCTGATTTTGCCAAAGCTTACGATTCGGTTGAGTGGGCTTTTCTGGATAAGATGCTCGAGATGATGAATTTTAGTTCCAGATGGAGAAGATGGATATTCTGCTATCTCAGTTCGGCGACTACTAACGTTCTGGTTAATGGGAGTCCTTCAGGGGAATTCCAACTTGAACGTGGGATTCGGCAGGGTGATCCCCTGTCACCTTTTCTTTTTCTTGTAGTGGCGGAGGGATTGAACATTCTCACAGAAAGAGCAGCCCAGAGGGGTCTTTTGGAACCTTTTAAAGTCGGTAATGGAGATCTTACTTTGTCACATCTTCAATATGCAGATGACACGATGTTTCTTGCTTCGGAGAAGATCGAAAATGCTAGAGCTCTCAGGAGTATACTCAAGATTTTTGAAGTTATTTCAGGCTTGACAGTCAACTTTGAGAAAAGCTGCATTTCAAGGGTCAACATCAACGAAGATTCAAAATCTGCAATGGCATCTCTTCTTAACTGTACTGTTGGCTCTTTTCCGCTTAGCTACCTTGGAATTAAGATCGGAGGCCACCTCTCAAGAGCGACAGATTGGTCTTTTATGGTGGAGAAAGTTAAAAGAAAGATCATGGGTTGGAAAGATAGAAAAATTTCTTTCGCCGGAAGAGTTACCCTCTTGCGGTCTGTGCTTCTATCTTTACCAATTTATCTTCTTTCGTTCTCTAAACTTCCAAAAAAAGTGTTGGCTGAAATCAGATCTTTAATGTGCAAGTTCTTGTGGGGGGGGGAGGAGTGGAGGAGAAGAAAATTTGTTGGGTCAAGTGGGAGGATCTTTGTCGCGATCATGGGGACGGGGGTCTCGGGCTTAAAAATCTGGATTGGTTCAACTCGGCTTTCTTGGCAAAGTGGATATGGCGATATTTGTTGGATAAGGAGACGCTCTGGGCACGGGTGGTTAGGCTCTGCCAGGGGGAGATCACGTGGGATGACGACGGATTTAGATTGAAGGGGAGTAGTACCTCGAGAACAGGCTGGTGGAGGAATGTTTTGAGCTTGAGTTGGGGTCCGAAGGGAAAGTGGATCAGGGACAATCTGGTAATTCAAGTGGGAGACGGAGCAGATTTTCTGTTTTGGCATCACTTGTGGGTTGGTGAGGCCACATTATCAGAGGTTTTCCCAAGATTGCTTCGCCTCAATAGTAATCAAGATGGGTCGATCTCGAGCATGGGGGAGTGGAGGGACGGAGAGTGGGTGTGGAGTCTTCAATGGAACAGGGAACTGATGGATAGGGAGAAAATTCAGGAGCAGCGGATTCTTAACCTCATCAGCCAAGTCCGAATTTCAGAAACAAAATCAGATAAATGGATTTGGAAAGCCTCAAAAGACGAAGATTTTTCGGTTAAGTCAGCATACAAGACCATTAGTACCGACGACAGAATTGATATCAATAGGAGAAAGGTGAGTGAATTCTATTCCATTTGGAAAGCCCCAGCTCCACCCAAAGTGATTACAACATCGTGGAAAGTTTTCAAAGGCAAAATGGCTACATGCGATAATCTCTTGAAACGAAAGGTGGCTATTCAACAACAGGAGGCTCTCTGCGTTTTTTGTAAGTCGACGATGGAGACGGTTGATCATATTTTCTTTGGCTGTCAAAAGACCTTGGAGCTGTGGAATGCGACGCTGTCATGGATTGGCAAACAAACGGCGATGCACGGCAAGGTGATCGAACATTTTAATGCTTTTATTAACCTTGGAAACAAGAAAGAAAAAAGGTTTTTGATCGGTGTTTGGTCGGGACTGATTTGGTGTATTTGGAAGACGAGAAACGAATGCAAATTTCAGCAAGGAGTCTGGAATACTAAAAGAATTGAAGCGGAACTTAAATCGAGATTGTGGAGTTGGATGACAATTAACAACGTGCAGAAAGTTACTGAGGATTTCAGGAGATGGTTCGAAGCTGCGATGTGAGGAAGTCCGGATGTTTCCTTTTGTGAAGTGCTCGGTGGTTTTTGTGAGTTTTTTGTTGTTTCGGCCCTTCTGTTTCTGTTTCTTTTCTCTTTGTTCCCCCATCTTTGGTACCGCTGGTACCGTCTTCAATGAAATTTTCACTCTTTTCTGCTCAAAAAAAAAAATAAGCTTCAAGAACTTATAAGCTCTTTAAAATAAGTTTAGCCAAACACTCTCCTAATCTCACAAAAGACAAGTGGATAGTAATTAGAACATCTATTTTTAATCAATATCGAAAATCTTTACGCGCCAAGCCCCTTAATTAATAAACTTGAAGACTCGGATTCATTTATATTTCTCTTGGATTTGTTATGTTCGATCAGTTAAAATACATATATCCTCCCATTAGTACTAATGTATGTTTTGTTGTAACTTTTAGTTATATGTATTTTAAATGATTTTTGGGGTTTAATATCAAAGTCTCATTAACTCTCATCGTTAGCCTTTTTTCATATAATTATAATATTAAATTTAATGATCGTGCGGCAAGTACTCAGAAACCTTTGGCCTAAAATATTAACTAATGCACCGTTAGGCCAACACACTTAAATTTGTGTATTGTTACGTTTTATGTTTCCACTAGATATTAATTAATGATTTTGTTTTTGAGATAAATCATCATTAATTAAGGTTAATTTAGGTATACTTTCTTTTCCTTAATATGATGAGTGCACAAGTTTAGAAAAACTTATGTTAGTTATCAATATTTTCTGAAGTATTAAATGCAACTCAAACATTTATAATAATACAGGAAAGAGAGTATAATGCAATCAAGTGTTAGGGTAGCCATACATCGTCATCATTCTTCTTGAACTTTTTTAATAATATATGAATGTATTAGTTGGTGTACGCGCGCGGTTCGAAAAAGCTATAATCAAATTGAAATACCAATGTAGCAATACTGTATCATGAGGGATTACAAAGTGCAACAAAAGTATATATACAACCTTACATGGATTATTGAGATTAATTTTCTAGACTTTATCACAACATACATGTGTAAAGATGGTTGCGTGTATCGTTAATCAATAATTATAAAGTGTCACATTGTTTGATATATTATTCAATAGTAAACTATAAGACATTTAGTTCACAAATAAACACGTTACATACATGTTTAAAATTCAGTGTAAATTCCTAACAAAGGATTTAGCATAGTACCTCTCTTTAGGAATAGGCGGAAGCTTCGAGAACCTAACCAAGTTATCATCCTTTACATTGCAAGAGTGCTTGCAAGAGAAGAAACTGCTCTTACTCAAATTCTTCTCCTTAAGCACTTCTTTGGTGCATGATTTCAAAGCTGCAAGGAATGGATCATCCTGCCACCGGAGACCCTTCCCATAGCAGCTTTTCCGCGGCGGCGCTGGCGGCGGAGCCACGCTCCTCACCTCATTTTCATCAGACATAATATTAGGATTGTCGAATTCGAACAACATGGCCATGTCCGAGGAGGATTTGGACTTGTTGTGATTGATGAATTTGGGAATCCCTGGCTTTTCTTCCCATGAAAATGGGACGTATCCTTGCGACCGGATTTTCCTGTGATTCATTGTAAAGATTAATAGTATATTGTAATTTTTGGGACTCTGCTAATTAATAAATATATGTATATATGTGCTGAAAGGAATTAATTAATGAACATTTAAATGAACTGGGTTGGTGAAAAGGAGCCTGTGATAATTTTTTATTAGAACCTTAATTTGTTTCGGTTGGGAGATGTTAGAGTGTCGTGGTCAGAAGCAGAGGAATTAATACTCGCGAGGAAAGGTGAGTTTTCTTGTCGGAAACACTAACTAATGTAACAACTTAATTATATATTGAAACGCCCATGGCCAACTCAACCATTGAGGTTATTTTTTCTTATCACGTATACAATATTTCCTATATGATGTGAAGTCGTTTTTTTTAAAAGGGTTATTAACTATTCTCAATTTTCTGTCTGATAATTGAAACTGTTAAAGAATGTGTTGAGAAAGAATTGCAGAAAATACGTAGCAACAAGAACACAAAAGGAAAGACACCGGAGTTACGTGGTTCGGCTAAGATCAGCCTACATCCACGGAGGGTCAACTAAAAGCTTTATTACTGTTTGCGGAGAAGATCGCCGGTGAAATACAAAGACTTTGGAATCGGAAACACGACACGTTTCCACCTCACTACAATAACACTCTGAGTTTACAGCTGAAAATCTACAGCAATTATTCAGTGAGGAAGAAGATAACTAACTCAAAATCACAGAGGCGCTAATATCTATTCTACAAAACCAGCTAAAACGACGTCGCCTATCTAAGTAATAACGGTTTAACCGCTAATCAAGATATTTACACCGCTAACCTTCAACTTTAGCTAATTGAAAAATAACCCCCGTTTTGTTTGAGGTCACCTTCTTCAATAGAATGTGATGCAATGTGTTTAGGAGCGTGCAGCATGTCTGGGACTGGGAGTTAATGAAGAAGCAGACGGAAATTAGTTTTTTATTGCAATGGATGCAATAGTATTTTCATTTCTCCTTTTTCTTTTTGATAATCTCTCCGTCCCATTACAAACGTCTCATTATTTTTAGGCACGGAGATTAAGAAATATAATTAATAGGTAAAATGATTTGGTGAAAAGAAAAAAAAAAACAAATATAAAAAAATGTAATAATAAAAAAAAAGAATATGTGCGTTCGTGGGTGGTGAAGGCGGTTTTGACTAATGCATATATATATCTATATTATGAAAGGAATTTATAATTTAAAGAGGAACACCGGTCTTTCTTTAACAGCTACTGACAGAAATCTTTTTGATGTTCTCCTCAATGACACTTAGGATCGAGCTCAGTATAAGGTTGGATGAATTTCTTTTGATATCTATTTGTAGCGAGAGGAGGATTTCCGATGGATGAGAAATTTAATGTTTGAGATATATTGAGCAAGAAATTTGAAAGCTTAAGAACTTATGAAAATGAACAAGATATTTTATTATCTATATCATTTAACGTGTTTTACAATGTGAATATCTTTTGTATATTATTAATTAAATGCGATTTTATTAAAAGAAAAAGAAAAAAAACCCTAAAAAACCCTTGAGAGCACAGAAAAGCAGACTAAGGGCCGAGCCTCATTAAAACCTTTTCACGGAAAACCCCATGGGAAAAACCGTGAGAAGGAAAAAGAGTACTCGTCTAGAGAGAGTAAAACGGAGAAAGAGGGAAGGGCGGAAGGGAAAGTTTCCAGAACTCCGGCCTAACCATCGTCCCCAAACAATCCCGGCTCTTCCCTCAAGAAAAGCAGCAAGAAAACGGCATAAGGCCGGTAAGACGTCGTCGCCTAAATGCCAAAACAAAAAAACCAAGCTATCCGGCCGGTTATATGCCGTCGCCGTAAGCTCTCTAAAAAACCACCCCCGTTTAATCATGCTACCCGGCCGGTTATACGCCGTCGCCTAGAGCACGACTAAAATAACGATCCAGCCAAAGAAAGCCTCCCGGCCGGTAAGATACCGTCGCCGGGAGCTCTCGTCCTCGCTCCGGGCCATCAACCCTCTCCACCTGTGCCGCGTCGCCGAGAGCACAACAAAAAAACGATCCAGCCTAAGAAAGCATCCCGGCCGGTTATATGCCGTCGCCGGGAGCTCTCGTCCGCGTTCCGAGCCAGCAAACCTCGCCACCTGTGCCGCATTACAAACGAGAAGATCCGTATAAACAGCCATGGGAGATACGATCACCATGCATTCGCCCAAAGTCCCAAACCAACTTTTTGAGCAAAAATGTCCTCCAAGCCTACAAAACCGAATCCAACAGCCGAGCCCGATAAAAATCAGCCGACTGCTTGTTGGTGAAATCCACTCAAACATGAGGATCATGAAAAACCGAGATGACAGCCAAGTGAGAGGCGGCCACCAAGTATTCGACCAAAGTCCCAAACCAATAATCTGCATAACTGTCCTCCAACTGTTCGACAAAAGCAACAAGCCCATACCATCTTTTCGAGTTTCTCCTTCCACTCATCCAGCCGCTTCCGTCAAGCCAAAAAACCCAGACATCACCATCCCAGCAAAAACGACTCACCACCAAGCTCGAGCTACCTGCTAGCACGAACATAACTATGTGTAGACATGTCCCGCGACACCGCGAGCTTAATTTCCTCAATCGCGAAAGGCCACCATCCCTCCCGACGATCGTTATTCGCCATTATATCAGCCGGCTGATTGCCTTCCCTGTAGATGTGCGTAACCATCAGCGAAATATCACGAAGGTGGTGAAGAGCCTGCTTCCAGGAGGTGATAAAACGCCACGGGACAGCCATTGTCCTGGACTCCAGAAGACGCACGACATAAGTCGAGTCAGATTCAATCCACAGGTGCAACCAATGCCTACTGTGAGCAATGTTGATGGCCGTGATAATTGCCAACAGCTCCGCTTCAAAAGCAAACCCAACGCCTCCTTTAATATGAAAACAACCACGCACCACCGCCCAGTTATCCCTGAAAACTCCACCAGCGGCGATAATTCCCGGCGAGCCCAGCGCAGAACCATCGGTATTAACTTTAATCCAGTGATGAACCGGAGGCCACCAGTGCACTTCAGTCATACGAGGAGGAGGTGCCACCTTGTTATTCACACCGAGGTTTCGAGAGACCATATAATCAGTCCAAGAGCTATTAGTATTGCCCAGGTTCATCGACGTGTTGTCAATCTCCTTGATAAAACTTCTCACAAAAGCCAAAATAGATCGACCATCAAAACTGACATTCTCGAAAATGATCCTATTCCTGCTATCCCAAATTTTCCACATGAGTGAAAGAATCCCAGCTTTCCAGAAAGATCTAAGGCGAGTGCTCAAAGTGACATTCCAAGCTGCAACGAGAAAATCATGAATATCAGTGCACGCCCGAAGATGATCCAACTGAAACCAAGAAAGCAGCTCTTTCCACAAAATCCTAATTTTCGAGCACTCCCACATTAAGTGAGATATCGATTCAGCCCCCAAGAAGCAAATAGAGCAACCATTCGGAGTCGAGAAACCTTGTCGGATTAAAATATCCAACGTTGGAAGACGACCATGAATAAACCTTGTCGGATTAAAATATCTTTTGTATATTATATTAAAATAAAAGGTACAGTATATTATTATTTTTATTTTGTTGTCTTTTGACTATAACAATATTAATATCTTCTTTTCTTTATATATAACATCAATCTTACTACTAAAAAATTTATTTTTCTCTCTTTATTAATTGATATTATTTTAATTTATATTTAATATAGTTCAAAGTATTATGATAAAAATATCATATATAATGTTGTGGTTGGATGGTTAGAGTAGTCTTATTTGGCAAATGTATGACTTTATTTTTTGATACATGACCACATACTCTATCCTTGTTAGGGAAATTATAAAGTTTTGATTTAATACGTAAACCTTAGACTATGATAATATGTCAAGGGTGTATCTTGTAGATTACAGCTCATGTGTTAGGGAGTGCATTTTATGTTTACAGATGCAGCATAAAAGGATCAATATTGATCAGGTTGATGTTCAGCCTCCTGCATAAGAAGATTTCGCTAAGTATAAGAAGGTTAGATGACCATCTACCAGCTTGCAAAAACTGACTGAAGGCCCAGACGCAAACACGTACTCAGATTCACATATGTCACGTCTACCCTAAAGTCAGGAGAATAAAGTGGAGTCAACTTTTGTAGCGTATCGGAGGAGATTAGACATTTAATGAAGATCCCGCTCTATTTGGAGAAAGGACAAAGATAATACGAGGATGTCTGCAGAATATCAACTCTATATAGTAAGAATTTGTAGAAAATATGACATAGTCTCTCCTCGGGTCCAACGGGAAGAAAATCAACGCCAACCACTGAAGATTTTAAAGTACTCTCTCCAATGGATCTGCCTCAAGCCTCGATGTATAAATACCCCATGGTATCCAACAGAAAACTACCAGAAACACTGCTATTTTGAATTCTCAAGCATTCAACCATATTTTCAAGAACTCAACGTATTTCGAAGAAGGGAATCTCTAAGTGTTTACAAGCTTGATTATGGAATTACAAGATAAGTTATTCCAGTTCTTGCATACAAACAATCCCTTAGTTCTAGCTAGAAAACCATTCTTTGTCTAGATTTGAGCACACTTCTAAACCCATTGTTCTTATTGTAATATTGTGCTCATTAGTTGGAATCTCACCCTGAAAACCCTTCACCTTGTGTAAATTAAAGTTAGGTGTTAGTGTTAGAAGGAAATCAACAAGTAAGTATTAGGTCCGGAGGGTCTCGAATAGGTGTATGGGGGGTGGGAATACACCTATAGGCTATTTTTGAAAAAGAATTTTGAAACACAAACTGACACAACCTTTTTAGAGAAAAGAGTTTAGTAAAGTTTAGGTTGATGACTGATACCGAATACTCTTCAGTAAGGAGTTATTACTTAAGTCCGAGACTTTAATTGATACACGTAAAGCTTCAGTCAAGTTTGTTGAACAGAGAGATGTTATGAATCTTACTGACTATTCAGAGATAAATCAGTTAAACAAATAATACACGCAGCGGAAAACTTTTGTTTCGAAATAGCCTGTGAGATTAATCACGTTGTCAGAAGTTAAGTTTCTCTTTGCAGTTAATCAGTTTTCAGTTTAAGAAGATTTGAACACAAGTGAGAAGGTAAATACTGAAAGCTGTAAACATCACAAAGATTTTTACGTGGTTCGAAAAACACTTCCTACATCCACGGTCAGTTGATCAGACTGACAACTTCATTGGGCATGTGCTTACGGGTGCACAGCAAACATAGACAACTGAATATACTATCTTCAGTACCAACACACTGGGTTGGATTTCTCACTCTTAGCTTCACTGAGATAAAACTATGCCTTTCCGCAAAGACTAAGATCTCTCGGAGTCAGAACACTGGTCTGAACTCCTTATAACTCAAACTCTCAATTCGATCGGTTGAAAAGAGGTTCGAAAACTTTGCCAACTAGATTACAAAGAACAGGTTCTCTGTAATCCGTTATACCTAGGCTTTGGATGTACAATATTTGCCTAAGTTCTAAGAGAATATATGTAATCAGCAGTGACTGATGTTTGGCTTGGTGATTCTCTTCTTCGATTCAAATTTTGGAATGACTTTGAATGCTGAGTAACGAATTCGACAGCGTTTCAACTTATGTAGTTGAATCGGTGAAGATTGAAGTGATCCTCGAGCTTTATTTATAGGAGATGTCTTGAATAGATCCGTTGGCTGAAATGGTTTTCAAGAATTCTTCCGTTAGAGAGTAATTTGAACTTGGGCTGAGGCTTCAATCTTCGAGGTTCATTTGTTTAGTGAGAACAACTACTTTGAAGAGCATGAGATAAGACATCTCTGAAAAGGTAGTCACCAAAGGAGTGGCCTCTGCAGATAAATGACGATCCTGAGATCTCTGCATTTAATGCAACTATACTTCTGGAGTGCGTGGCTTCCTTTAAGCTTTTGAGCTTCAGTCCGATGAAGAATGTTTAACTGATACTTGACTTTAGTATCAGTCCGTTGAATCCACGTGGCTCGCATTAAGTGATCAGTCGTAACTGATTCTTGGACTGGTTAGTCAAATATCAGTATTTGACTTTGCCTTAATCGTCATATCAGTCGGCAACTTCAGTCTTTAGTCTTCATTTTTTTTTTGATCGAGCAGTCTTTAGTCTTCATAACAACAACTAAACTAGAAAAAGAACTCTAACACTTGAGTTCAAATAGTACTCTATTACAAGTGAAACTTATTGATTTTGGTATAATCAACACTAGGATTAGGATATTTCATTAAGTTCCCAACAGTAAGCTACACGTTCGTAGTTTAAAAACTAAAGGATTGTATCAGGTGTAATCGAGGAAATTGCTTTAACAGTCACGACCGTGTGTAGCCCGTAGATCAGTCGTCTAAACGTAACTGACGAATCAACTGACTTGCAGCTTTAAAACAAGGAATATGAAGTTAGTGAATTACCATGTAAACCAAGACCGTGGATGTAGGAGTGTTCTCGAAACCACGTAAAATTAATTGTGTTCTTACTTTCTGCATTTTACTTCAATATTACATATTTTTCTTATCTGCTCTGCAAACTGACCCTTCACATCACAATCAGCACAAACATCTTTATATGAACATTTGCATACTTCACCAGACTGATTTAAGTCACTGATCATAAACTAAAGTTTGATTAAGTTGAAAAGGAAACTTAAAAAGATTTTCTGAAAGCGAGCAAACCAAACATCACACTCTGCACATCAATTATGAGTCAAACCGACCAATTTATACTAAAAAATGTTATCTTTCCTAAGAAATAATATTAATGCATAAATCAGTATATAGTGTTGCATAAATTGCAATATAATACTACACAATTTTTTACCTGGGTTCGAATCCTGGAGGGAGCGATGATTTTATCAAATTAATTGAATTCCGTTATGCAATCACTACAACTAGCATATGCAAGATATATATTGACTTATGCATTCATTCTCATTTCTCACCACATTTCTCCATTCTCATTTGATCTTATATATATATATATATATATATATATATATATATAGGGGCACGCTCCAGTGAGACCCTCTATTTTTCGTGTAACATGAGGACAATAAATAAGACATATAAAACTAATGAACAAGACGTATATCTAACGAACAAGATGTATATACTGATGAAAAACAAAATTTAAAAAATTAGTAATGAATAAGACATATATACTGTTGAACAAGGCAGTATATGATGAACAATGCAGTATATACTGATGAATAACAAAATTTAAAATATTCTGCTCCCTCCAGGATTCGAACCCTGCGAAAAAAAATCACCCTCAAGATACAATATCAGCCATATGATTGATAAAATAAACGCACCAGATCGTGCCCTAGATCTCACTAAAATTAGGGGGTCTCATTGGAGCGGCCCCCTATATATATATATATAAGGGAGCGCTCCAATGAGACCCCCTATTTTTAGTGAGATCTTAGACATGATCTCATGCGTTTATTTTATCAATCTTATGGCTAATATTGTACCTAGAGGGTGAATTTTTTTCCCAGGGTTCGAATCCTGGAGGAAATGAAATATTTTAAATATCATTATTCATCAGTATATACTTTATTGTTCATCAGTATATACGTCTTATCATTGAAAAATAAGGGTCTCAGTGTCTCACGAAAAATAAGGGTCTCATTGGAGCGCACCTTTATATATATATATATATATATATATATATATATATATATATATATATATATATATTATTCCTTGCTCTTTCCTTATAAGTTTTTGTTTTTTGAACTTAATTTGTTAAACAAAAATCACAACATTTAGTGGATATTAAGAAAATATCCGTGACATGGAAATGAAAATTAAATTTGGTATTAAAAGGATACATGTCATGCTAGTCTTCAACCGGGGGTTTTCAATTAGTCAAGAAGTTGTTTGAATGTGCATATATATAGACAGTGAAATTGCACCCATTTTATGGATTGTTATTAAAGAAAGGAATGCTGGATAAGAAAAACGAACATTTAGTCAAGAGTGGGATTTTTGGTTACCATTGCTTGCGATATGATGTATTAGCTAGACTAACTAAACCCCAACTTTTGCTCATAATTCATGAAAGATCACCAGTATTGAGAGCTACAAGTTGCTGGTGTTTCTTTATAAGATAAGAAAGTATCCAAACATTGACAAAGATGTGTTGATATATATTCATATACAGAAAGGTTAAATTGAGAATGCTGATATTTGGAGAATAGAGAATTCATGAAATAAAAACGAACAAATGTATAAATTTGACGAACAAATCAATGTACAACATGAACAACAATTTGCCCTAGGTTCGAATCCTGGTGATGATGAGTTTTTCTCTTTTTTTACCAAATACGTCTGTTCGTTAATTATATAGATCTGATCTGTTCGTAAAATGTATAGATCTGTTCAGAATGAAATATATAATAATTCTCTCTTTAACTTGATCCTATATATATATATATATAGGGAGAGGTTCAAATAAGAACCACTAATAAAATAAGAACGGAGAACCATTTTAAGCCATTCGATCATCAAGATCTACGGTGGATGCATCATTTTGGTGGATGGATGTAGATGCTGGGTTCGAATCCTGAAGGGAGCAAAAAATTACTCCCTCCGTCCCAATAATCTTGTCCCACTTTCCTTTTTGGGTTGTCCCAATAATCTTGTCCCATTTCCTTTTTAGGAAAATTTTAGGAACTAATTAAATTCTAATTAAACACTATCTTAATTAATCCCCCCTAAACCCTAATTTATCTCTCTCTCTCTCTCCACACTCTCTTGCCTCCCCCTCTTCTCTGCCCTCCGACGCCCTTCCACCTCCATCCCTCTGTCCTCTCGCCGCCCTCCCACCTCCGCCCTCTCGCCTCTCGCCGCCTCCGCCGTCTTCCCACTGGCCTCCGCCGCCCTCCCACCTCCGCCCTCTCGCCTCTCGCCGCCTTTCCACTGGCCTCCGCCGCTCTCCCACTTCCACCTTCTCGCCTCTCGCCGCCTTCTCACTGACCTTCGCCGCCCTCCCACCTCCCTCCTCTCGTCTCCGCCGCCCTCCCATCTCCATCCCTCTGGCCTCCGCCCTCTCGCCTCTCGCCTCTCGCCGCCTCCACCGCCTTCCCACTGGCCTCCGCCGCCATCCCACCTCCGCCCTCTCGCCTTCGCCGCCTTCCCATCTCCATCCCTCTGGCCTCCGCCGCCCTCCCACCTCCATCCATCTCCCCTTCGCCGCCCTCTCGTCTCCCCTCTCTGTTTTTTTTCTTCTTCTTTTTCCCCAGAAATTAGGGCTCGCCTAATTGTGGATAATTGTGGCTGAATTTGTGGAGGATTTGTGGATAATTGTGATGTCCGCAGCTCAGCCCCACTGATTTGTGGAGGATTTGTGGAGGATTGTGGCTGAATTTCTGTTTGTTCGTTTAGGGGGTTGGGCTAAAGATTTGATTTTTATTCTTGTTGTTCTTTTGCTTGATTACGTTCACTGTTCCGGCGGCTCCCCAGATTTTAAGAGCGGCGGCAGTAGGAATTTGCAGAAGGAATTATTGAAATTTGTTGAGGAGGATGAAGATTTTGTTGAAATTTCTTGTTGAAATCTGCATTTTCTGTTCTTCCCGTTAATTTTTTTGTTGAAATCTGTAGATGATTTGTTGTTGCCTTTAATTTACAGAATTCATGTTTCATGTTTGGGGGAGAGAGTGCCGAGAGAGAGAGCCATGTTTGGGAAGGGGGTTAAGCTATACTTTCATTTTCTTAAGCATGTGGGACCTTACAATTTACAACACTAACTCAACACTCCTTAATCTCCGTGCCCAAAAGAAATGGGACAAGATTACCGTGACGGAGGGAGTATTTTTTTCGGATGCATTAAATTTAATAGCGGATGCATTAATTTGTATAGCAGATGCAGTAATTTTATTGGTTCTTATGTTCTCACGATAATTGTGGTTCTCACTATAACCGCGCCCTATATATATATATATATATATATATATATATATATATATATATATATATATATATATATATATATATATATATATATATATATAGGGGGCCGCTCCAATGAGACCCCCTAATTTTAGTGAGATCTAGGGCACGATCTGGTGCGTTTATTTTATCAATCATATGGCTGATATTGTATCTGGAGGGTGATTTTTTTCGCAGGGTTCGAATCCTGGAGGGAGCAGAATATTTTAAATTTTGTTATTCATTAGTATATACTGCATTGTTCATCAGTATATATGTCTTATTCATTACGAATTTTTTAAATTTTATTTTTCATCAGTATATACATCTTGTTCATTAGATATACGTTTTGTTCATTAGTATTATATGTCTTATTCATTGTACTCATGTTACACGAAAAATAAGGGGTCTCACTGGAGCGCGCCCCTATATATATATATATATATATATATATATATATATATATATATATATATATAGAGAGAGAGAGAGAGAGAGAGAGAGAGAGAGAGAGAATCTAGTAAAAAAAAGTCCATTTATAGTGAGAAATGGGAATAAATGTTATGCATTCATTTGGTTACTCCAATGGTTGATATGTTGGCGGATTTGTTCTATGCAATTTTTAATGAAAGGATAGATTAATAATTTGATTTATTGAGCAACATTTTTTTTAATCAAGTTGGATGTAATCGTTTTATTTTTTAAGGTATTTTCAAGATACAATAATTTGCTTATTTCAAAACTCATATTTTTTCAGTTTTATCTCTATGCAACACATTTTGTTATTTTATTTTTGTTAAATCCGAACGAGTACATATTGATGCATGGAAGAATACACCAATTATAAAGATTTTGTTTGTTTGTTATCTTATGTAAGGCAAGCTCAACTGAAGTGAGAATCAGCTAAGATGATTAGTATTAGCAAACTCAAGAGTATGTTGATAGTCGTCCAAATAAGGCTTGTAAAATATAGTGATTAGTCAGCAATCGTACCGACTGCTGAAAGCTTGTCAATTGGACAGATAATTAATATTGTGCGGAATGAGGTGGTTAAGCTACTCGCAAGTTTAAGAAAATCTATGAAGTTTCAGTTCATCTTAGTTAATGTTAATGTTGATCACCAGATTGGTTCTGCTGATGAAGCGTATATGCTAAAATAAGTTTCAACAGAGTTTGCGATGCTGAATGAATGTGTGATGATAAAGATTATTGTGCTAAACCCTCCAGGTTAATTAAGTTTATGCACAAAAAATAAAAATGAGTGGTACTAATTGAGGAATTAATAAAAGATTAATTAATATAAACTAATCAATAGCTTTAATTAATTAATGAGATCAAATATCTTAAATATATGGTTCAGACGTGCCTAATACAAGCCCGACTCAAATCGGAAATAAGGAAATAGGTCAGCATTCTCTAGTAGAATAAATTAATGTTTATTAATTAATTTGTATCGTGGCTTAGATATAAGAAATTAATTAATACGTAAAGGCTCGTCTTTATCCCTTGTATACAGCCCTGACAAGGGAGCTAGTGCTCCAATTATATAAAAGTCTACTCTATGTTTTTTAATTATAACATGCCTTTTTACGTTGGCCTCTTTATTTTTCAGTCCAACATTTTTGTTTCTCCAATCCAACCTTTCAATTATGAGAGAGAATCTTTTAGTCATGAGTGGGTGGGGGAAAAAGGGAGAAACAAGGCCCCTCTCATTTTCAACTACTCATCAACGGATTACCAACCTCGTAGCGAAAGTTAAATATCCAAGCTTCAAAAATTGAGATGATTGAGAAAAGATTGCATAACATTATCCTAAGAACAAAGTAAGAAAGAAAAAAGAATTGCATTATTTAAGAGCTATGAGCTAGTATAAGATATTTAATTTAAGGAGTATAAAATAAAATATTAAATTTATAACTATTTATTATTATTAATCTAGATGAAAGAATACACGAAATATAATGTAGGCCTACGGCCTAGGGCCTACGAATAGAATTACCCAATTCCACATTAGATGATAGTGAACACTGAACAGATACCAATAGTTGGGCCCAGCCCAGCTGTTTTACATAAATGGGCTCCAACTAAACTCATCAGCCCGCATGCGAAACCCTAAACCTAAATCGGGGAGGCCTATAAAGCTACGATGTAACTTCTGCAGCTATTCATTTTGCTGGCCACAGATTTATGTTTATCATGCTTTGCCTAATTTACGTTTTCTTTTTACGGATTTGATTATTGGCTGGCTGTGAAGACAGAAAACATTTCTCGATGCTGAGTTATGGACTTTGTTTTATATATGCTGAATTTTATGCGTGTCTGAGCCGCTGCAGAATTTCATGTTGATTAATTTTGATCATCTGTTTCTCAATTTCTTTAATTTTTATTTTGTTTTCAATTGAAGGGGATTAGCGATGATTAGAATTCAATTCCTCGTTCTGAATGCTATCATTTGCATGAAAGACTCTTATACACCCATAGAATCTGAGCGATCCCCTTCTATCTTCAAAAATCTTCCTCTTTTTTGTAACGATTTTTAATTTGTGATATTCCGTGGAAAATGGATAGATGTTATGAATAAAGTTTTTTGGTTTTTTGATTTTCTGGTCAATTAACCAGTCAGAACATTTTACAGTTCCATGTTCTGATTATTTTTTCCGTGTCGTAGCCTTAATTGCTGTTTAAAAATGTTGAGGTTTACATTTCTGTTTTTGTCTGATTTTCACGATTTGTCACTTCAAATATTTCCCTTCTTAAAAATCAAGTTTCTTCCCCATCCACAGATATACCCATTTCTGTTTCACTTGAAATTGAAGTGTCTAAAAGAGTGTTTTTTAAAATTTAAAGACTATTCTTTTGTTACGGTAAATTTCGTTTACTGATTTCATTATTCACGTTGGATCCTAATTTCGGTTAGATAAAGTAAAAGTAATTTTTATTTTTTAATAAAAAAATTAATGGAAATGTTTAAGAAAATGCCTTCTCTGGAACACGCCTAAACTGTGAATCTCTTATATCGGATTCGTGGATTGAGTTATTGAGAATCGCCATTTGTGCTGTAATCAATTGACCTAAACTTACAAGCTTAAGCATCATAATAATCTTAACGAATCAATTGAGTTAAAACTTTATTTAATGGATGATCTATATAAATATTTCAATGCATCATAATAATCTTAACGAATCAATTGAGTTAAAACTTTATTTAATGGATGATCTATATAAATATTTCAATTTCTTAATGGAAATAAACTCTAATAATTCAAACGTAACTTTATATTTTGGGCAACTCATTCTAAAAAATAATTTTATATTATGTACGTTCCTTAGAATACATTTCACTTTCTTAATAAAAATAAGACCTTGTGCAGACAGACTTATATAGGTTTCAAAATTAACCATATGGTTAGGAACGGACTTGGGAGAGTTAAGCACTCCTAACCAATTGTTTTATTGTTAACTTTATATTTTGGGCAACTCATTCTAAAAAGCAAAATTAGAAAATACACACCTTTTATGAAATATATAAATTAAGGGCCCGTTTTGTAGACCAGCTTGGTTTATTTCATATTGCTATAATTGGATCACGTTTCAATGGCCTAATCCTCACTATTATCATGCCTCATGTGTTTGGTGGTATCCAAAATAAAACAGAATAGGTGGGCGACGTGTTTGGTGGGCTTTAGTTTGCCATACCATAAGATTTGCTGTGGAAGGGGATCTGTTGGAACAGGTTCTTCACTCCTTGACCAAGAACGCAGAGCTCGTTCAAATTAGAAGGAAGAAAGAGGGAAATGAGATTTCATTTTTTTTAACTTTGATTTTGGGGTATTTTTGGAAGGCCCAAAAATTAGCTTGATCACTGTGCACTTCTTGGAATTAGAACCGAGGGTGAGCCTCCATTCCACATGCCCGAATGAACAGTTGTTTTAAGGACGGGCCGTCGTTTTGGGACGGGCCTAGCTGTACAATAAAAACACTACAAAACACGTAAAATGGTCCCTGTTTGATAAGCAAATAGGCGTTTCCTAGTCTACAAAACAGGCCCTAATACTCATTTAAGACCTTTTACCATTACGTAGAATATTAACTTACGCAGAAGACTAGTACATTTTGTACTTGTATGCTCGACTTGCAATGATTGAGTATGTCGAACATTAGTGTATTTTCAAGAATGTTCGACAACTAATTCTCGATTGCTCGACTCGTAATAATCAAGCATTTGAATCGAACAGTCGAGTATTGATGTATTTATCACTAATTCTCAACCGTACCGTAGAGACCGAGCATTAATATATTTATTGCAATAGATCTCGTTTGTTATGCATGTGATAAGTGTGTGATAAATACTTATACCACCCTAATATGTTGTTTGCTTCGAAATTCAAAGACCTTTATAAATTAATGGTCCGTTATCTATTATCTATTCACAGTAAAAAATATCTCATCTTATCCTATACCACGTAGCAAACGAAATGCTTATACTATACTCTCTAAACATAATATAGTCTTTTTTTACCATTTTGGATATCCACAAAAATTAGTCCATTTTCTTTTTTGGAAACTATTAATCACATGATGGTCTCTATTCTTCACTCACAATACAATTAATTATCATTATAAACACTACTTTTAAGTGGGATCCTTTCTCCACTCATATTATAATAATTATTTTTATTAAAACTCGTGCCGTCTTTTATTAGGACTATTTTTTGTGGACAGATGGAGTATTTATTACAAATACATTAATGCTCATATTGGATTCGTTGTGGTTGAGCAAAGTTTGTTATTTGAACAAAATTTGCTATTTAAGTAATAACAAATTTGTCCTTTTAATCTTAATAAAATGGACAATTTTTATAATTTTTTTATAGTAGATATTTTTTTTTATCTATGAGAATGGATAAAATCACTATTAACCCTTATATTTTTATATTTATTTGGAATGTTACGGACTTAATATAGTCACATTAAAAGTAGTTGGAAATTTCCTCTCATGGATGCCTTACAAGTTACAAGCAGCGACGTTAGTCAGGATTTTGTTTCGGGGCCAATTTGTAATAATTTATATATATATATATATATATATATATATATATATATATATAGGGTGTGGTTCTAGAGAGAACTACATTATTTGTGAGAACGGGAGAATCATCAAATCTAATGCATCCATTGTAAAAATTAATGCATTCGCTGTTAAAATTAATGCACTAAAAAAATTAAAAAAAATGCTCCCTTCAGGATTCGATCCCAGGATCTGCATTCATCCAACAAGATGATGCATCCACCGTAGATCTTGATGATCGAATGGCTGAAAATGGTTCTCCGGTCTTCTTTTATTTATGGTTCTTTCTTGAACCTCTCCCTATATATATATATATATATATATATATATATATATATATATATAGGGTTGAGTTCTTGTAGTATCCAAGCTTATAGTAGTACCGTAGGATCAAATCTTGACCACACGATTTGGATAAGAGGTGCATTGAGATTGTGACACGTGGCAAGAAGCTTCCAAGGCAATTCAAGACAAAAATTTGGACAGGGGTAAAATTGGAAAAAAAAATTCGTATATTAAAAATATATATATATTTTTATATTATCAAAATATTCATATTTTAGATGCATAAAGGTTCAAACTAAGATGGATGCAATTTCATATAAAAATGCATAAGATTTCACCTCACCCCTGCACCCCCCCCCCACCCCGCCCCGCCCCCCCAATTTTTTTTTAATTTTTTCAAAAACTGATTTTCTGACCACGACCCATCCCCACCCCCACCCCACCCCACCCCACCCCCCTCCCCCCCTCTCCCCCCCAATTTTTTTTTTTTTAATTTTTTCGAAAACTTATTTTCTAACCACTGATTTTCTGTAGGATTTCATACACTGATATGCATATATTATTACATGAAAATGCATAAAACATTAACTACAATTAATTATTTTTTGCAAATACTTTAAAAAAAAATCCTAAACACTAAACCCTTAATACTAAAACAGCGAAAGCAAACAGCAGAAAACCTCGAAACACGAAATACAAAACCCTAAAGAATGGACTAAGCACGAAAACTATACCCTAAAAACCACGACAACGAAAACCTGAAAAACGAAACCCTAAACACAGAAAACACGAAAAGCGAAACAGCAGGAAACCCGAAAGAGAAAAGCCAAACCTCTAAAAAAAAGACGGTAAACACAAAAACGGTAGTACACGAAAAACGACAGACTGAACCCTAAAAACTAATACCAATAAACCACGAAGCCCTAAAACTAAACCCGAAACACGAAAACACTACCACACTAAACCGGAAACCCGAACCCCGAAACACGTAACACTAAATCCTAAAACACGAAAAACTAAACACTAAACCTAAACCCTAGACCCTAAACCCTAAAACTAAACCCTAAAACACTTAAACCCTAAACAACATAAAAACCCCTAAACATTAAACACTAAACACCAAACCCTAAAACCTAAACCTAAATACTAAAAACCTAAACACTAAAAAACCTAAACACTAAACCCTAAACCCTATACCTTAAAATAAAATATTATAAAACATGTGTATATAAAAAAGAAGAATGCATAATCAAGAACAATAAAATGCATATATTATTACATGAAAATGTATTAAACATTAACTACAAATAAGTTTTTTTGTGGGTGGGTGGGGGTGGGTTAGCAATCAGAAAATCAGTTTTTGAAAAAAAAATTGGGGGGGGGGGGGAGGGGGGTGGGGGGAGTCAGCAATCAGAAAATCAGCTTTTGAAAAAAAAAATTGGGGGGAGGGGGGTGGGTGGGGGTGGGGCAGGGGTGGGGTGGCGAAAATACCAGATTTATTAAAATGAAATGCATTTTTTGTATAATTTAATGCATTTTTATGTGAAAACTTTATGCATTTTTGTTTAATTTTATATGCATGTGAAACATGCCTATTTTTTAGGGTGGTAATGGGGAGGGTTGGGGGGTGGTATGGGGTGGGGTGGTGAAAATATCAAAACTGTAAAAATCAAATGTTCTGTTCAAAGTTATGCATTTCATGTGAAAACTTTATGCATCTTCGTGTGAGACTTTATGCATCTAAAATATATCTATTTTGTGAAAATTAAAAAATATATATATATATATTTTTTAATTTTTAATTCTGAAAATTATATTCCAATTTTACCCCTCTCCAGATTTTGCCTTGGAATGCCTTGCCAAGTGTCACCATCTTGATGCGCCACATGTTATAAATGTGTGGTTAAAAATTGGTCCTATGGTACTACCATAAGCTTGGATACTACATATATATATATATATATATACACACACACACACACACATATATATATATATATATATACTAGGATTAATTACTTAAATATATTAACTATAATATCTAATAATTCATATAATAAAATCAAGTTATAATTAAAAAAATATTATTAATAAAGAAACTAAAACAAACAATCCATAACATAATTTAAAAAGTAAAATAAACATTGAAAGTAAATTGCAAGGTGAAATTCAAATTTTACTATTTTCTTTATGATGGTTCATTATAGATAATTTAAAATTCAAATTCACTCTTTCAATAAAAAATAATACCAACAAACAATATAGGGGCCGTTCGGATTGAAGGACTAGCTATATTGGATTAGATTAGATTAATCCTATAATATCATGTTCGGTTAGGTTCATACGGGCCATACAGCCTGATATTTAATCTTGGGACAATGCCATGTAGGAATAGTCTTGGATTGTAAGTCATGGCTTACTCTCTATGATAAAATTAATCTCGGGTTAACTTAATCTCGAATAATTTCATGCTTATTCTATCTTGACAACCAAACGCCCCAATAAAATAACATCAAAGCTAAATTAAAAAATATTGTGAATTTATGATTGTTTTAAGGAAAAAAAACAATTTTTTTTAGAATTAAAACTATATTTAACTAAAAATATAAATATTACTCTTATTTTGAAATTTTTAGTGGGTCCCAGTGCCGCAGTGCCCCCACTGGACCCCCTCCTTCCGTCACTGCTTACAAGTTAGTACAACCAAAGCAACACGATACACTACTAAATTAACTTAATATACTCTTGTGAGTTGTGCACTTTTTTTTTTTTTAAATATCCCATAAGAGTGTACATTTATCATTTTTTAACACTATCCAGTGTCAACTGGTTATTTCTTATCTCTACAAGAAAGTGGAGCTGTCGAAGGTAGTAAAATGTAAGCCTACAAGGACTATTCTCTGTTCTTCCGTAAAGGGTGAAAATATTATACGAGTATAGAAACGCGTATGCAAAGAGTGTCAACCACAAATGATGTTTCCAACCACCTGAAAACAAAAGTATATTAACAATACAATCTAAGAAACTCCTCAAAATTTACATTTTCTCCTTCGGCAGTCCAAAATATATTTTCCCAAATATTTCTGTCAAAACACAAAAAGCGCACACGCACATATATATATATATATATGGATATATCATCAAGCCAAGTAGGGAGTTACAAAGGTTACAAGGTCGCATGAACAACATAAATCTTACACTAAACCAAATTACGAAGCAGCTGTAAGTTCAGCGTTTGTTAACGATGAAGAGAAAAAAAAAATAACAGAATTCAATAAGCCACACACATATATCCGCAAAGAAAAGATATTGTTGTATTACCACATTAGTTTGGCTTGGTCATTCTCAGGCTAGAGAGTTGCAGAAGTGCCGAGGGCCGAACCGAGCAAGTCGTTGCAAAGAGCCTTGTTGTTGTCAGCATTGGTCGGACTGCCCCCGGAGCTACTGTTAGAGAGGGAAACAAAGGTAGATTTCTGCAGAACACCGGTGGGGGACGATCCCAGCTGAGGGCTACGGTTACAGGCTTTCAAAGATGAGAAATTTGCGCCCCCTCCTCCACCACTAGTTGTGCTCGTCAACACCTCCCCTAGTGGTCCTCCCATCGAGTTCCCCCAAACAATAGGAGACCATGCTGATTGCTTCTCGACTGGTTGACCAAGATCATGACTCACTCCCAGGCTCATATGGATAGGGTCAACCTCGTGAGAGAGCCTTAGAGTCGAGAGAGTAGATTTCTCTTGTGCAGGAGAGCTAGAGGAAGATGAGAAATCTCGAGCAATCGGGATGGACATTGAAAGTTGGGTCCAGTCCGATTTCAGTTCTTCTGGCCATGAACCAGAGGCACGGTCCGACTGATCCTTTGGCCAATCATCGATAAAATGGTGAACCGGATGTTGACTGTTTGTCTCTTTCGTGTTGAAAGAATTCGAGTTACTGCCATTCATGTAGGATATCTTTGCGGAAGGATTGAGAAGGCAATCAGAGGAGACGATCCCAAATTCTGAGTGAGATGATTCTTCAAACGGATCATGCTGCTTCTGAATGGAGAACGAGGCATCTTTAGACTTCACACCAACCGTTGGCGGTACCAAGGAGAGGCCTCGGAAGTCTTGTGATCTGCCAACGACAACGAGTCATATTTTGTTTTAGAACAACAAAAATCCAGCATGAATCACAAGAGAAGGGTACATTTCTTATAACAATCCACCTGCTAACAAGATGGTTGGTCGAAGCAGCATTAGGCTGCAGGGAATTGAGCTGATGTTGCATCGCACTGAGGCTGTTGGACGCGGTGCTGGTGGACATCACTGATGCTGATGAGGAAGAAGCAATCGATGCCACCTTTGAAGCAGCGGATCCAGAGACAGCATGGCCAGCGTGGCCTTCCACAGGCTTTCTTGAACGGTGGCGGCCCCTATTAATGTGCCTTTCACAGTATTTCTGATCAGGGACAGCATCTCTTGAGCACCGCCATTTCTTCCCATCTGTTCTCCTACACCTACCCGGCTCAGGATCATTGCTGCCGGAGAAGCCTAGATGGAAAGGACCCCACCCTACTGCACGAGCACCAAGGGTGAGCCCAAATCTCCAAATATAAGAATGCCTTCACATTATTAATTACTTCAAATACCAATATTTTAAGGGTTAATTATCATTTATGGCCTGATCTTTAACAATAGGCGAATTTAGCCTGATCTTTGCTACGTTATTATAACTATGGCCTGGTTACGTAACGGCTTCGAAGACTTGTTGATGTGGACTAACAGAGGATGATGTTGCCGTCAACTCTTGCCACATAAGACAAAACAACATCGTTTTGACTTAGTTTTGCAGTTTTTGTCTTATGTGGCGAGTCTTAACAGCCACATCATCCTCCGTTGGTCCAGATCAACAAGTCGTTGATACTGTTACATAATAACCGAGCAAACATTGGGAATTTTCGAATGTCAGATCGTAAAGTCACTATACGGGCAAAGATCATGGGGATAAACTATACAGGGACTATGAAAAAAACTTGTTCACAAAAAAGACAAAATGATTAAAGAATATCAAGAAAACATAACAAAGAAAAGATTCCAAATCAAAGATTGGAGCAGTGGAGAGGCATACAAAAATTGGAGGCGTAAGAGGCGGGCGATCCGTACGAGTAGAGGGATCTCTTGAGAGGCACAAGCAAGTTGGAAGGGACAGGGACATTAGCAACAATGTGTTTATAAATCAAAGCCTGGTGTTCCAGCTCCATCCATTGTGAAGGAGTAAACGGCCCTTTCAATCGAGAATAACTCCCACGCCCTGAATCACTTTTCAAATATCAACAAAATTTCCATCGTTTGTTTCACTTTCAACACAACATCCATAATATAACAGATAATGTTAGAGATTCATGTCAACTTCCAACTCATAATATAGGACAACAATTTCCTTATACGCGAAAAGAGATACTTATAATTTCACATAAATCTATCAATGGAAATAAGTACTAAACTAGTCTCTCTCTTTTTTCTGGATAAAACCCAAAAAATATCTTAATCAAACGGAATCTTCGACAAATAATCCTCATCTCAATTAAGTCGTGTTATGTCAAAATTACACCCTAAACACAAATCTCAGATTAAACAGTGAAAAGAATAAACAGTCAATCAAAATCTTGAACGAAAACCAATTAACAAAGTGCACTAAAATTCCCAAATTTAGCGACTTTTCTCGAAAAAATAATGTAATGATTTATGATGACGGCATACCTCCATTTCCAGTATTGGTCTCATCCTGGCAAATCGAGAAGGCGACGCTCCTGGCGGAGGCAGCAGCAGCAGCATCAGGCGTCGGCACCGGGGACGAGAAAGATAGCATCTTCTGGCCGTCATCCGGTGGCCAGAGATTGGATCTTCCGAAGGCGGCGAAAGTGTCAGAGAAATCAACTTCAGCGGGCTTGAGCATTTTGTGCGATTTCCAGTAATCCTCAGCGAGGGCAGATCTTTGGTGCTTGAGATTCACAGATCCATGGCCCTTTTCATCTCTGGGCTCAGCGGAACCCAGACAGCCTGCATTAGGAGAGGCTTGCTTGTGCCTCACCACCCCAAAATCCATTTTCCGTCACAAACCAACAAGTTTATAGGGTTCCGGTTATCCCCACAACACAGCATGAGTTCATCTCAAGCAACTTCTTTCCAAAGCAAAATATTCTAAAGAGAGAGAAGACACTTAAGGAAGAGTTTACTTATTTTCTTTTCATTTTTGTTTATATTTATATTTATATGAGGAGAAGAGAGAGAAATTATTTTAAGGAGTAGAACTATATCCTCATCTGGGAAAATAGCATGTCTAATTCAAATCTATCTACTTAAGGTAGGGGGTTTTACTTAAATATCCTTAATCATATATTGGACGACAATAAAGGAGTGTGGCATCAATTAATGCACATATAAATGGCAAAAACTTTTATATTTTGACAAATTTTATCTTCTTTATATTTTAAGGTCCAGTACCATGTTGAGTTATATTTTGATGCTACACAACTTGCATTCACATATTAAATAGCTTCATTTCAATTTAATATTCATATAGTAGTATATATTAAGAAAATATTTTTGATTTACTTCAAAAAGTAAAATTATATTTGCTTATATAATTTTACTACACCCTTATTTGATGATTCGAAAGAATGTTATTGTTGATTTTAATCAACGTTGAGTGAATTAATTTTAGGACAAACAAAACAGAATAGGAAATTTCATGTTTTGGCCAAGGGAATAGTATTTACTAAAAGTCTGACCTGAAGTTTTAAAACTTAGTTCTACCGAATCATAAATGAATTTTAGATTCTTCGTGATTTTACATGTTAACTTGAACAACTAGCTTCTCAATCGTTTAAACAAATAAATGGCCTTGAATTTATAAATACAAATAATTTGGAAAAGTCAATTAGTTTATGTTGGTTCTAATTTAAAATACACAACCCGATCTTTTTTAACATCTTACTCTCATTAAATCTACTAAAAAAATCTATTACTCCACTAGTCCCACATATAGTTGTATGTCTATTAATTATTACTTCCTCCGTCCTACGAATCTTGATACGTTTGGTTTCGACACGAAAATTAAGGAGTTGTAGATTAATGTTTTAAGTGTGTAGTTAATAAATTTAAAAGTGATAAAGTAGGAGAGAGAATGTAATAAAAGTGATAAAGTAGGAGAAAGAATGCAATAATTACTTACTTTATTTGGAAATGTATCAAAATTCGTGGGACGATCAAAAAATGAATACGTGTCAAGATTTGGACGGATTGAGTATTATATATATTAAGAAAATATAATTAATGGCCATGGAGGTATCATACAAAATTATCTTATCAAACCATTTTTGTCCATCCAAGATGAAAAGAAAAAAAAAACTTGTAATAAATTCAAGTACTAATAAAAATATATTAAAATTTATTGATAAAATTGGACTATATATTTACTATATTGATACTTTGATAGAAAGAGTTGTAAGAAAAATGGAGGATTCTCGTAATTATGGGATGAAAAACACGAGGAGATTGGGTTTCAACATCCGAACCATGTCATGTTAGTAATGTCCCATAAATTCAGTCCAAACACAATAAATGTGCATTTAAAATGTTTACGACCTTTCTTACTCAAATATTTCGACCAAACCCCACTTAGAATAAGCCAAGAAAAGTGGTTGCGATATCAATAAGGATTGCCAAGGACAAAAAGGAGTATTCATAGTCTCAATTGTTTTTTTCTTTCTTCCTTGCATTTTTTGTATACATGTTGATTTCATGTACGGACTTGTTTCTCAATAAAATGATTTCAACTTCTCTCATCTTAATTATTCAAAATCTTTTTATACTCATACCAGATCTCAATTTTTATTTTTATTTTGAAGAAACCAGATCTCAATTCAATACACTGAATTTGGAACAATTTAGATAGTAAACTAGTTTAGTGGTCGATTTGGATTGAGTATGAGAATTAAAAGACCTCTGCCTATCCAAATACAACATATAAACTTCGTAGCTACCCAAGATGATACCAAACGTGATACTGAAACACAGCAGATAGTAGATAAAAAAATAAACGCGGATACACGAAATTGGTAACCTATTTCGGTGATAGAACACCTACGTTTTGGAGGCCTCGCCCAAGGGAAAACGATTCACTATGAGAGATTAAATTACAGCAGGACTCACACAAGACTCAACGATCTATGCCTTTATAATTTCTCAAAACCTCAACACTAGTAAAACGTCGAAAGCTAGACAACACTAACTTTCTAAGTGTGAACCCCGACGAACACACTTACTCCCTTACAACTCAAAATTCAACTCTCAAAGGAGATAAACAAAAACAATACTTTGCTACCAACAAGATTAAATGCAAAGTAATAAGAAATAGAACATACACTCCAAGAAAGATATTCTAACTAATAGAAACTTGCTGCGTTCGCCAGATGCTCGAATAAATGCTCAAAAACGCAAGCAAACAAATGCTGGAGGAGATCAGCTTATATAGAGGAGAAAGCCTAAGTTTCCTTCTTGAATAAGGACTCATACTTGATAGCTTACAAGTCAATCCAATAGAAACACAAAATTCTCTTCGAAAATCACTCAAAATAGGAAACAAAGATCCTCAAGATATGATCTTATCTGCAAGAGAATATCTAAGTAAAATTCGTCTGCATCGCGGTATCACTTCTGGTATCTCGGTTGGTATCAACGACCAAAACTATATAAATGACAACCAAAGAATAGAGTATCCTACTCTAACATTCTCCCCCTTTGTCATTTATATAGACAAAACATAAAATTGCTTCAACACATTAATAAACAGCAATATGAATATAGCTCCCCCTTACTTGATAAACTCCCCCTCAAATGAACAGGGTAACGGAGCAACACAACGGATATCATCATAAATACCAACCAAGGTTAGGGAGTAATATAAAAAAGCAGTAACAACAATAACCAAGATATTAACCACCAAGTAACATCTTCTCCCCCTTTTTGTCTCAATAAATGACAAAGATCCTTAGTATAGACCAACAATAACAGCAGCAACTACCAAACCACACTCCCCCTTACTCGAAACATCTCTCCACTTTGTTGCAAAAGACACGGAGTTGCAAAACTAAACTCTAACAGGAGACATGCGTGTTCTTGTGAAAGAGCATCTTAAAGAACATGCTTTGAAGAAATACCTTCAAGGAGGGATCAAGTGTCTTATGAACGACTATAGGAGTGACTTCTGGAACAGTTGCTGTAATAGGTACCGGTACCGTGACTGAATGTTGTGATATGATTTCTCCATTAGTTCCAGTAGTTACAGGAACATGTACCGAATTATGTACCCACTTCTTCTGAAATTTTCTCTTCTTCTTCTTCTCCCATTCATAAGATGATCTATGAAATTATATGAGGTTGACTGATCTTTTCTCTAGAATAACCAATGCCCACCTTGCAACGTCCTCGAGTAGTAATAACTTTATTAGATCGATAAGTTCTTGTATTCGTCATCTTCCTTCTATCATCGAGATAAAATCTGCAACGAGATTTGATGTGCCCACGACGACCACAATAATGAAAAATAAGAACAAATGAATTATTCCCATGATGAGAAGCGTACCGAACCTATCGACTTGACACAAACTGTGAATTATGAGAGTGAGTCAGAGTCTTCTTCATGTTGATAGAATTTTCAACCGACTTATTGTTCTGACCATGAGATTTGACTTCATCTTGCTTGTCTTTTTCTTTCTCTTTGGCAGGAACAAACATGCTTTGATTAAATGCATCCGTGGGTTTCCTTTGATGATTCTCATAGCTAACATCAGCCTTGTTATTGGAACATTGACCGATTTCCAGAACTCGATCAAGTTTCTTCGTACCTGAATTCATCATCTTCACAAGCTTTTGATGATGTTCCAACTCCTTAACTTTAAGAGCCATGGCTTGGTGTTGAATGTTGATATCAGTTTGGAGCTTGTCAACCATCAGTTTCAATTCATCAAGTTCTTTAGTAACATCTGAAAGTTGGGACGATAATGATCTATTTAACTCCAGTACATCCACACACTTCTTATGCATAGTTTCATAATTTCTAGCCAGATAATCTTCAGCAGGTTCGTCAGTATCACTGTCAATATCTTCTGCATCAATGGCTGAGTCAGTTGCCAAAGCCTGTATCTCCTCTTTTTCGGCAGTAAGTGCAACAGTATCACCTTCTGTATCAGCATCTGTAGTAGCAAACACTTCACTCGTCAGCTTTTTTCTGGGCTTTTCATGTCCTTCAGTGCCACTGGAAACACACCATCCTACTCTGTGGATCGTCATCAAACACACGAAAAGAGCAACAAGATAGGTAGCAGAATCACAGGATCAACATACGAACACACTTACTCCTTTACAACTTAAAATTCAACTCTCAAAGGAGATAAACAAAAACAATACTTTGCTACCAACAAGATTAAATGCAAAGTAATAAGAAGCAGAACATACACTCCAAGAAAGATGTTCTAACTAATAGAAACTTGCTGCGTTCCCCCAATGCTTGAATAAATGCTCAAAAAAGAAGGCAAACAAATGCTGGAGGAGATTAGCTTATATAGAGGAGAAAGCCTAAGTTTTCTTCTTGAATTAGGACTCATACTTGATAGCGCTCTAGTCAATCCAATAGAAACACAAAGATCTCTTCGAAAATCACTCAAAATAGGAAACAAAGATCCTCAAGATATGATCTTATCTGCAAGAGAATCTCTAAGTAAAATTCATGTGCATCGCGGTATCACTTCTGGTATCTCAGTTGATATCAACAATCAAAACTATATAAATGACAACCAAAGAATAGAGTATCCTACTCTAACAAGAAACACTCAAATTATTTGCCACCTAGATTCTTTTATATAAAGCAACAATATTATAGCTTTATGGAGTATTAATTAACTAAATAATCAACTGAAAATGGGTTTTGTCCAGAAGTATTTATTTAAATAATATAGGAGTACTTTTTGTTGATATTTATATTTTAATTATAATTTTTTTTAATGTAGTCAAGAATGATTATGTAGATAAGATTAACAAAATACATAAACAAGTTCAAATACCATATCTAAATATTTATTTTGATGGTATATTGTTGGTCCAATGCGAGTAAATATTATTCATGTATGGAAGGAATATATCAGATATAAACTTTTGAGTTGTCTTTTAATTTTAGTTAAAGATAAGACTTAGAGGGTGTTTGGCTGAGCTTATTTTAAAGAGCTTATAAGCTCTTGGAGCTTATAAGATGTTTCAAGAACTTATAAGATGTAATTTTTAAGAGCCTTATAAATTGTCAAAGTGTTTGGATAATTGAGCTTATAAGCTAAAGAGAGAATTTTTTGTTAGAGAGAGAAAATATTTTTTTAGAGAGAGAAAATCGAAGAAAAATGAAGTTGAATGATATATAATGAAAATAATAAATTATAGTTAAAAAATATTTGTAAAATGATTGTTGCATATGAGATTATAAAAAAATAAGTTGAGGTAGAGGAACTTATTTTTTGGGGAGCTTATAAGCTCTTAGAGCTTATTTTTGGAACTTATAAGTTGTTTGAGAGCTTATTTTGCCAAACACTTTAAATGAACTTATAAGCTCCTAAACAGCTTATAAGCTGTTTTAAAGAGCTTATAAGCTCAGCCAAACACCCTCTTAACAAGCTAACACATATCACTAGTTTCAAGTGATTCAAAATCAGTACACAAAGAGTGAGTTGATTTTGTCCAAATTATTTATTTTATTGGATAAGATATAAATTAGCTAATCTATTGACAATTTGTCTATCAGTTCGAGAGAATTGAACTAGAGTGCGGAATGTGATGATTAAGTTTATTTAAAAAAATATTTTTTAAAATATTAAGTTCAAATCATGCAACTTAGTCAGTTTGGGTGCAGTTCAGCTGACTGAGTTAAATTGATTGTTATCCTAATGTGTTAGCGTGTTGAGTGATGGCAGTTCAATAACACAACATTTAAAGTACAAAATTTAAAGCACGCAAATTTTTTAACTGATGAGGATGGAATTAGGAATCCCCTTTTTATACAGAAAGCCCAAATAATGTTTACGAAGCTTATCTAGGGCCCAAGTATACAAGTCCAGACATGGCTCGAAATAATCTCTTATATTCGTATTGTTTTAATATTGTCTCACGTTTAAACCCATAGTTGATACTCCCTCCGTCCCACGAAGCATGACACAGTTTCCTTTTTGGTCTGTCCCACGAAGCATGACACGTTTCTAAAAATGGCAAAAAATTTACCCTTTATTCATATTTTCACTTTTTCACCTACCACACTTAACACACAAAATACCAATTTCTTAATTCCCGTGCCGAAAAGAAGTGTGTCATGCTTCATAGGACGGAGGGAGTAGATCTGAAGCAACTTCAAAATCCAGGTTCGGCATAGTTGAGTAATATAATTTGACAGAGCTGGGAAAATTTGAAGAAAGAACGAAGTCAGATCTGAAGGCGAAAGTCGAATTTAATGAAGATACCAAGATGTCGAGCATCCTCCAAGATTGATCAGATCTGATCACCATTGTCAGATTTGAAAGATACAAAATGTATTTAGACTAAGTACTTTTTTTTTCTTACATGTGTTTTTTTCACTGAATTTTTGTCAGAAAATTTTTAACGAGTCTTGGGCCAAGGGACCTCCATTAATGAGCCCTCGGCCTTAAGTTTTAACATTATGTTTAAGAGGTATTTGAATGTAAATACACGAACTTTCAGTATTTTCTGGTTTTTCCATGAGCTTTATTATTCCCTCCGTCCACGAAAGAACTAGCTAGGAGGGAGTGACATGTGTTTTAAGAAAAAAAGTTATTGAGTGTATTTAGAGTGGAGAAAAAGTTATTGAGTGTAATGGGAGTGTGAAAATGTGTTGTAATTAGGATTAGGAGTTGAGAAAAAGTAAAAAGTAAGAGTAAATTTTATATTATAAGTGGTGGGGTATAATCCCAAAATAGGTAGGAAGTTCTTTTGTGGACGTCCCAAAATGGGAAAGATAGGAAGTTCTTTCGTGGAAGGATGGAGTATTTGAATATAAATACTCAAACTTTGCGTTCGTCTGATTTTTTTCCACGGCGAGCAATTTCAATCAAATTGTAATTGACTTGGCTTTTTTATATGGCATATTATTTTCTACGTGGTGTACATGTGGCAATTTTTAATTTAAGTTATTTGTGTGTAAATACACGGACTTTCAACATTTTCTATTTTTTCCCATTAACTTAATACTCTTCTCATTTTTCCCACGAAAATCATTTATCCTCGAACTTGCAATATTAGTTATGGTTAAAATATTAATTTAATTTTTTTATTGTGTTGAGAAATTGAAAATAATATTTGGATCCAAAAATTCTATCATGGCATATTTCTCAATGAGTTTGTACTTAATTAGTTATGGTAAAAATGTTAATTTAAATTTTTATTATGTTGAGAAATTGAAAAGCTTTAATATGATAATTGGATCCAAAAATTCTATCATTGAGTGAGAAATATGAGGGAAATGAATTTCATGGGAAAAATAAGAGAAACATGAAGTTCATTGGAAAAATAGAAAATGCTGAAAGTTCGTGTATTTACACGCAAATGACTCAAAAAAATAATTAAGGTCGTCGGCTGGTCATTCCATGGTGGCAGCTTTGATGGACACGTCAACATTAATTTAAGGTAAAATAAGTTTTATGGGAAAAATCAGATTAGTATAAAATTTGTGTATTTATATTCAAAAAATAAAGTTCAGAGAAACTTATTCTACATCCACGAATATGATAAACAAGTGAATCCACTTACCTTTGTGATTCCTTGTTTAGAGCTGCGAGTTAGCTGATCATTTTGGACCAAAATTATTGGTACCTATAACTGGTCCATGCATAGACCGTGATTAAAAAATCTTACTTGTTTTCAAACAACAAACAAATGTTGCTTATTTGTGTTTTACTTCTAACAAACAATCCTAACTTCTTATAGAATTGTGATTATTTGAAGGTTTGATTCCAGTTAAGAGCAAACTGTTATAATTAGGGAGAATGTATTGTTGGAATTACAAGCTTGCGAGCGTTTACAATGTAAAGAAATGTAGAAAATCATAATACAAATAAATAAACTATATCTAAATTACACGGAAATGAAAATAGGACAAATAGAAGGCCGAGTCGAGGAAGATCTTCTATCCGCAAGACGAGATACGTCCCGGTAGTGCTCTCGGTGTGGCGTGTCGTCTCCAAAGATGAAATGGCTTCGTCTCGTAGGTAGCAGCAACGCAGACCAATGAGCTCCATTGAAATGGAACGAGGCAAGGACAGAGCTCTGGACTAAATGAATGCAGAGTGCAAAGTGAGCTTGTATGCGGGAATTTTCTGTGGGTGGATGCATGGAGTGGTTGTCCTGTCTCTCCCATCCAATAATGACGGTAGTTATGTTGTGGGAAGCTTCTATTGGGAGACCACCCATGTGTGCACTTATAGGCCCAAACGGATTGGGCCTCATTCTTTAGGTCGAGAAATCATTGGTCCAAAAAGATAAGGTCCGATGGGAGTTATGGTTAGGCCCAAAGGCCAGCCTAAAGACCAATTTCCAAGATCCAAGTCCACGGCCGCAGTCGGGCATCGGGCAACGGGTGACGGGGTTGGGGCCGGGTGCCGGGAGCTGGGGGTCGGGGTCGAGCCAGTGGCAGCGGCGCGCGCGTGTGGGCTTTACAATCCCTCACGTGTGCACACAGTTTTATTACATGCTCTGATGTAATAACTTTTATACTGTAATAAATGTTATCCACAAATCAATGTGGGATAAGCATTAATATCTCTTTAATGCTTATCATTTCCCACAACTCCACATTTCAAGTAACCAACTTTAATTAATTATTTCTCACTCACCAGAAATCGATTTTGAGTAAATAAATATACTTCGATCTTCTACTCGGAACGTAGATTGATCCTGTACCATTTAATTATGTTAAATTAAATGTTTTCGGTACTAAAAAATTAATCAAATATTGATCAACTTATAACCAATTTCCTACAATCCCCCACATGAGTGGAAATAGTCAATTTGCATATGCAGACACAAGCTCTGTTCTCAAGAGACCTTAGTGCATTAGAATAGGTGGTTTGCGGCTTTGAACCATCCTTAGTTAATACTATCAGATATACCGGTGAATTGGTAGAAGTCGATGTCTTTGAACCATTTCTCCTTCGTGTATACCGAGACAACACACACTAACGCCTCAACCTCATTTCGTTCTCACGTTTTTGTCCGCTATGGGCCCTGGACAGCTCTTTGGATTCATAAGTGTTAGGTCGATGCGACCCCCACATCTCACTTATATAGGTGATTCTTTCCCGAGTATCCTGATATACTAAACTTCCTAGAGGTGTTTAGGAATCATTAAAAGTCAAAGACTTAACCTTACCACTAAGCATGTTTCAACACTCAGTTGCTATATATTCTAGGGAATGCAAGTAGTCGAGTGTTCTATTCGGACTCTTATAACTTAGTTTTTCTATTTAACCAAGTTCTTGGGATCTCCAGTCATCATGGTTGGGTTACCACTATAATTGTCCTTATTTTATGGATTTTACACTCATTACCTCTAGCAGCTTAGACATTTGATCTCGTCTTAAAGCTTTAGTTAGCGGATCAACCAGATTATCCGTTGACCTTATGTGTCAATCGAGATAACTCCACTTTCGATCAAATGTCTTACGGTATTATGTCGTCGACGTATGTGTCGAGACTTACCGTTGTATAACCCACTTTTCGCCCTACCAATAGTTGCTTGGCTATCGCAGTTTATCATAACTGGCGGCACGGGTTTAGACCAACATGGAATATATTCTAGAAAGTTTCGCAGCCATTCGGCTTCTTCACCTACTTTGTCCGAAGCGATAAATTTTGATTCTATGGTGGATCTAGCAATACATGTCTGTTTCGTAGATCTCCACGAGACAGCTCTTCCCCCTATAGTGAACACGTAACCACTCGTTGATAACGAGTCTTTCGCGTCGAATATCCAATTTACATCACAGTACCCTTCAAGTACCGGGGGTATCTCATGTAGTGTATTCCAAAGTTTAGAATATACCTTAAGTATCTCAAAACTCTCACAAGTGATCTCTAGTGTTCTTTACTTGGATTACTTGTATAGCGACTCAACTTGTCATCAAGCATGCAAGGTCAAGTCGAGTGCAATTTGTAATATACATAAGGCACCCAATGATTATTGCATATTCTTCCTGTGCAATAGGATCACCCATATTCTTCTTCAAGTGAACATTGAGTTCCAATCGAGTTTTTATAGACGCTTTATCAAATGCATTGAACTTTTTGAGCACTTTCTCGATGTAGTGAGATTGTGTCAATGTTATTCCATCAGTTGTCCAGAGAATTTTCATTCCAACGATTACATCAGCCAACCCCATGTCTTTCATGTCAAAATTTCTTTTTAATATGTTTTTCGTATCATTTATAATACGATTATTGCTTCTCATAATCAACATCTCGTCTACATAAAGACAGACCAAAACATACCCGTTATCTGTGCTTTTGATGTAGACACATTTGTCACATTCGTTGATTTTGAAGCCATTTGATTACATGACATTGTCAAATTTCAAGTGCCATTGCAACAATGCTTGTTATAATTCAAATAGAGACTTTACTAGTTTGCATACCTTATTTTCTTGTCCAGGTACTACAAACCCTTCAGGTTGCTCCATATATACTTCTTATTCTAGATCACCGTTTAAGAACGCAGTTTTAACATCCATTTGGTGAATCTCAAGATTGTGCAAAGCATCAATCGCGAGAAGCACACGAATGGAAGTAATCCTTGTCACCGGTGAATAGGTATCGAAAAAATTGTACCCCTCACGCTGCTTAAATCCTTTAACTACTAAGCGCGCTTTGTACTTGTCAATTGATACATCTGCCTTATATTTTCTATTAAGGATCCATTTGCATCTTAAGGGTTTACAACCTTCTGGCAAATCAACCAACACCCAAGTGTGGTTTTACATAATGGAGTCAATTTCACTCTAGACAGTTTTCCTCCAGAGTAATCCATCAGGTCTAGAAAAGCCACTTTAATAGACCCGAGCTCTTCATCTAACATGAAGGCAATATATTCAGGACTGAAGTCCTTGGCAATTCTGCCTCTCTTTCTACGTCTCCGTTCTAACACTTCAGGATTAGAGCCCGGTCGCTTTCGCGATTCGGGTACTATCTCAACAGGATCAAAACTCGTTGTTTCTTCCCTAGTACTATTGCTAGTACTAGCTTCTTGTTTTCCTTGTCTTTATAAGGAAAGATATTATCAAAATAAACAGCATTATTTGATTCCATTGTCATTCCCACAGTTATTGTTTGTATGTCTGACTTGTGAACCAGAAAGCGATGTGCATTGCTATTCAGTGCATGCCTAATAAAGATACAGTCGATTGTTTTAGGACCAATTCTAACTTGTTTGGGTGGAGACACTTGCACCTTAGCTTGACACCCCCACACTTTTATATATTTGTATGAAGACTTTCTTCCTTTCCATAACTCATAGGTAGTGACGTCTCTTCCCTTGAGTGGAATTTTATTGAGGATATAATTTGCTGATAGAACAAGTTCCTCCCACATGTTCTAAGATAACCCAAAATTAATCAATATGACATTCATCATCTCTTTAAGAATTCGATTCTTGCGTTCAACAACTCCATTAGATTGAGATGGATATGGAGTAGTTGTTTGATGTATTATACCATATAACACCTATCAATTTTAAATTAATGTGTCATTACTAAAATGACGTCGTTTGGCGAGTGGTCCTCTAAACAACGTCGTTTTACGAATTAAATCCCTCAATTTAGGTTTTTTTTTCATTTTTACATATGTAAATTTCTGGGTTGAAGGAAATTAGAGCGATTTTCGTAGAGAAGGGAAGGGTGGAACGACCATCTGTTGAAGGAGACCCGACCACCTGCTCGAAATTGCAGGGGGGAAGGGGGCAATTTCTAGGGAAAAATGAGGCCTCGCCAGAGACGAAGGGATGACGTTGTCGGGCACCAAATTCTTTACCATCAAAGGGCGTAGCTGCAACAATGGAAAGGCAAAAAATAGGAGTTCCCAACATCAATTCCTTCAGACCAGATCCGCTATCACAGTTTAGCCCGAGACCAAGGCCAACAACTAATTCCCCTTAGACCAGGTAGGTCCGCTATTGTAACAGCCCGGTTCCAAACTTGACGGCTATCCTCACAAACCAAGTCGAGTGTTTTCTAGCGTGTTTTTGTCCTCACTCACACGCTCCCCGATAAACTTCTCAGGGGGCACCTATCCTGGAATTGCTCCAAGCCAAGCACGCTTAACCTTAAAGTTTCTTCCATGTGGGCACCAGAAAAGAAGATACACCTTGTTGATATGAGTAGCACCTATCAAATCATTTAAGCTCTCCTCGAATATGCAGTCTTACATGCATATTCTCATAATCCCTCTCGTTCAGGTGTGTTTCGGTTCATCTCTGCACCCCTCCGCTTGGAAGTCTTAATCTGAGCCGTTCTTTGTCCGTTCCTCTTTTGCACTGGCGATCACTCCGTACTTCGTCCCTGGGCGTCACAGCTATCCCCTCAGTAACGACGCATTTGATGCTGCAACACCCATCTGAGCAACCCTCTGTAGAAACGCTTTTGCTGATAGAACTGGCTGTGGTGCTAGTGGATACTGGCATACTACCTACGCTCTTGCCTCACTGTTCCAAGAATTGACGACCCTTAATTTAGGGCAGTGGCGACGCAAATGAAAGAAGGAAGATAAAAGATAATCAACAAAACCCTAGAAATTCGAAATGGGAAATCAAACAAAAGGTTTGAAGTTTAAACCTAATTTCGTGATTTCAAACTGTGACGCCCCAATTTTCTTATTAAATAAAAAGAAGTACTTTGATTGAAAATAATAAGATTTCAATATTTAAATAACTAAAACCCAAATCCAACAGAGAAAAGTAAATAAACATCATAAATTGAGTCTTTATTTTAATTGAAAATAAAATATTATTTATTCTTTTATCTTGACCATCACTCGCCCTGCCTCTCATCGCCCGAGTCATCTCCTGAAAAAGATATTGTTTTGGGGTGAGTACAATAAACTCAGTGGCCGGGGTGCATTTATCCATATTATAAGAATCACAACAAAATATAAGTGTAATAAAAATTGTCTGCTCTTTCATATTGCCCGAAAGCAATAACTTTCTGTCTCTTAGCCCGAAGGCTATATAACTTTCTGTCTCATATAGCCCGTAGGCTATAACTTTCTTTCTCATATAACCCGTAGGCTATAACTTTCTGTCTCATATAGCCCATAGGCTATAACTTTCTGTCTCATATAACCCTTAGGTTATAACTTTATGTCTCATATAACCCGTAGGTTATAACTTTCTGTCTCATAGCCCGGAGGCTCTGCCTGCTTCTCACACATATAAATTGAGTAAAACGTATAATAAGAATAAATATTAAATGCAACGTTATAACCCCACCTTAACTTCTCTTGAGCAAAACTCGCAATTAAATAATTAAGTCTTGCGCGCCGTTCCTAAAATGAATTATAAAATCATAATTAAAATATGTTTGACTAATGAATGCACATGATCATGAATATATATATATATATATATATATATATATATATATATATATATACATACTTGCATAAAAACTGCACACATATATATAAACAAAATTCTTTTATACTCCCTCCGTCCATGAATTAAAGCCCCGCTTTGGTGTGGGTACAGAGACGAAGAAAACTGAAAAAGGTGATGTGGATGAAATAAAAGGGTAGTGATTAATAGATTAGATTACTTTTACTAATCTTAGATTAGGAGATCACTATTGCTTTGTTGAATTATTCTCTTTTTTCTCTCCCTGTCTCTGTTCTCGTTGATCTCTCTCTCTCCCTCTCCCTCTCCCTCCTGCCACCGTCTTCACATCTCAAGTGAAAATATTGAAGAAACCAAGTCAAACTAAAATGACCAAGATTTTGTTGGGATTAAGTTTTGGGCAGGAAATCAAATCCCACAAATCCAAGATAACTACGCCCAAAACCCCCAAGTGAACAAATTTCATCAAAAAAAAAAAAAAATCAACCGCAGACAAAACTAAGAACACCACATCCAAGATCAGTTGAGAAAGAGAGGTAACAAAAAACTCCTCATTTGAAAATTCAGTGAATACCCACTTCACAAACTACTCGAAGCAGCCAAACAACACATAAATTAGAATTCTAAACAAATGCAGAGCCCCCAAGGATATACCCTCAAGGACATGAGCCCTAACTCCTTTCTTCATGGATGAATTTCGGCCTTCAATGGCGGCCTGGGCTCCGATTAGGAGATTTTGAAAGCCGCCACTTTGGATTCCAACAGGAACAACTCTGATTCAGAGAGATCGAAGCTCGCTGCATCGGATTTCGGCAGGAACGGCGCCGATTCAGAGAGATCGAAGCCGCCGCTTCGGATTTTGGTAGGAACGACGCTGATTCAGAGATATCGAAGTCGCCGCTTCGGATTTCGTCACCGCCGACTTCGATTCAGATAGATCGAAGGTTGGGAATTCCGTCATCGTCTGACAGATTCAGAGAGAGGGAAGCCCTCAGCTTCGTATTCCGGCGATTCAGAGAGAGGGAGGCGCGCTGCTTTGAATTTCCGGCTGCATCGCCTTCGATCCAGATAGAGGGAGGCGCGCTGCTTCGGAACGGCGCCGATTCCAGAGAGACGAAGACAAAGAAAGAATGGCTGGTAGATCTAGGGTTAATTCAAGAGAGAGAAAGATGAAGAGATCGGATGGAATTCTCTAGAATGGCATAAATGAAGTGCCGATTTTTAACTTATTTAATTAGTTAGTGTTAGTGAATTAATTAAGGTAAAATTTAAGTGGGTTAAAAAATGAGGAGGAATAATTAATGGCAAAGGGTAGTAATTTTAAATAGCAAGGAAAGGTAAAAGGGTATAAAAAGCAGAATGGGGCTTTAAATTGTGAACAAATTTTTAAGGGCAAGTAGGGCTTTAAATTGTGGACGGAGGGAGTACTAGTGTACTACTTATAATTAATTACATTTAAAAAATTCAGCATGTGTGTATATATGCGCTTACATAAAAGGAAATTTCAAACTCTTAAAAATAAGCATATGTATATATATTATATATAGATCTGCGTATATATGAACAAAATTTCTTTTCCACTTATATATATATATATATATATACACGTAGAAGACTCCCTAATAAATATTCATGCTTAAAATAAATGAAAAGTTATATATATGCCACTCATGTTTATAGTATAAACTAGGTAATCATTACATATTATATATATATATATATATATAATACATATATGCAGCAGTAACATGTTAGGATTAGGAGAAAAATTAAAAAAAAACATTGCAAGACTACATGTACGAAAAATCTGACACAAAGCTAGGGAATAAAGAAAATGGTGTTCCCTATTCGAAAATGGCTGAGTGGAAAAAAATGAGATATTGTTCTTCTCTTTGGCGAGAAAGAACAGCAACACAAATATTAGAGAAGAAGCTGCAAGATAGAGAGTTTACCTCATCCAGAAGAAGAGTTCGGTGATTGTTTTTTTTAAGTGTGAGAAAGGAGGTGAAAGTAGTTGTTATTTATACAAGAGGTTGAGGGTTTATTTTTGGAAAGAGTATCAATCAGTTATTCTTCCCATGACTTCACAAGGAAAGCTTGACTAGGGTAAAATTTTGCAGCTGTAACTATGAACGAAAATAAAATAAAATAAAATAAAGGAAGTGTGCAAAACCTTACACTATTTTTCTTCGGGCTCAAGAAATGGGCTTCATAAATTAAAAGAATTGGATTTTCTCAATAGATAGCTATTTGGACTTTATTAAAAAAAATATGTAGTATATAAAAGAGAAATTAAAAATATAACTATAGAAATAATAGCAATAGGTAAAATAAATAATGCTTTGAATTTCTTATAATTAAATGCTCATGCTCATGCAATATCTAGGCGCGATTTATAAGACTTAAAATTTAATTAACGAAAAAATAAGAATAATAATAATTTAAAGATAAAAAATAAATTTCTTTGTAGTAAAAAAATTTTGGGTCACTACACAAACGAAACGGCATCATTTATAGTTAAAGAAAAGACGTCGTTTCATGTGCCGGACGGTGAAATAAGTGGCACACTTCTGGCTGCCACATAGGATCCACATCAACATCAAATTGGGAGAAATTCAATTTTATGGAAAAATTGTAACACTTGCAAAGTTCATGATTAAAAATGTGAATTTCAAAGTTCATGTACAGAATGGAAAAGTGACTAAAGTTCGTGTATTTTGGTGCAATTAACCCTAAATACATCATATATTTAGTTATTTTTACTTTTGAATATTGTCGTTCTTTTAACAGAAAATTAATACTTTAAATTATAGACTATTTTTATTTTCTCAAAATAATCTTGATATAGGAATCCTATCAATTAAATATCGAACCATCATAATTTAACAATTAATTATGTCGGTTGCAAAATGTCGATGTGGTTGCCTGGATAATAAGTGAAATTGCATGAACTTTTATGACTTATTAATTAGAAAATAACATGAATATTATGTAAAAATTTAAATCCAAAATTTGTGAAAAGTATTCTATCTGTTTAGTTCAAAACGACATGTATTCTATTTTAGATTTTCCTATTATAAAGGATTTGTTTTCATAAATGATAAAATTTAATCCTTAAAAAAATATAGATTATATCACTTTTAACCAATTTATACAATCTTTCTAATTTATGTGCTCAAAATTTTTGAACAACTTATAATAAGACGGAGGAAGTAAAAATTATTTCATGACACCACAATGTGAGGCTGCTGTTAGAAAAATCTAAGTAAATAAATACTTCATCCATCCCATTACAAATGTCTCACTTTTCATAATAGGATGTCCCATTACAAATGTCTCATTCCATATTTGGCAATGTATTCGCTCTCTATATCTAATATTTAAATAATTTCCAACAACTCACTTTATCTATTTTGTACACATTTTTTAATCTATGTGCCAAAAAATAATAGGACATTTGTAAATGGGACAGAGGGAGTATGACTGATGGAGTGAAAAAGAATGACAAGGTTGGAACGGCGAGCCTATTGTCGGATGAGATGAGATCTAACATTTCATAATTTTCTACGCGTAATTGTATTTTATTTTATTTTATTATTTTAATAATATTTTTATTAAAAATTATTTTAATAGTATAAATTATATATATTTATTTTAAAGGAATTAAATTAAAAAAATTTATGTATCATAACTTTGAATTTATCAACTCTACTAGTGAATTATTAACTAATAAAAGTGAAATTAAATAATACTCTCTTCATCCCAATGATAATGACTCATTACTGTTCAGCACAGTTATTTAGAAGAAGAGTGAATAAAGACTAAAAGTGATAGAAAGTTATGGAGCCCAAAATATTTTATAAGAAAATGTGGTTTTCTTTTGTAGAACAAGTCATTATTAATGGGACAACGAAAAATGAAAGTGAGTCATTTGCAATGGGACGAAGAGAATAATAATATAGTCTAATTGGATGGAAAAATTAGGGGTTTGCATCAGTTTCATTCGGTTTTCAACTAATCCAAAATTTTAACAATCAAGAACCTAATCAAAATGGAAATCCTTGGACCAACCGACTCAATCTGGAAAACCAACTCTAAATCGATCGATTTTGGTTGGTTTTCCAAACCGACCGAATTGTTCTCCAAATTATTTTTTCTCGAAAACATCTATTTCTTCAATGGCTTCCGACATGGAAAATATCGACCTCTCCAGCAGATCATTTCTTACCTCCGTTGATTGGTAAGACTCCACCTTATCTCATCATCATCTTCTCTCTCTCTCTCTCTTTCACATAGTTTTAGTCTTCAACAAATTTTTTAGTCCTATCTCAGTAGAAACTATTCAAATCCCAGAAAATCCATTGCGGCAAGCGTAGACCAAAGAGATTTAACTTTGTTTATTTAAACCTTATAATCAAACAAACTGAACTCATACATGTAGGAAATTGGTTTTAAGTTGACCAATATTTGACTAATTTTCGAGTACCAAAAATATTTAATTTAGCATAATTAAATGGTACATGATCGATCTACGTTCCGAGTAGATGATCGCAATATATTTATTTACTCAAAACCGATTCCTGGTGAGTGAGAAATAATTAATTAAATTTGGGTGATAAGTTAAAAATTAACACCTAAATTAAAACAATAAACGAGACACAGATTTTACGTGGTTCGATCATAAAATCTACGTCCACGGGTCGGTCTTCGGATGTTTTCACTAAGATTTGAGAGTTTACATTTTACATGTGATGGACCAATCAAAAATAGCCCCCCTTCAACTCATAACTAAGCTTCTATTTACAGGCCTTCAAAATAAACCTAGCATTTGGGCCCCTTAACTTAAATAATTGGGCCTAAGCCCTATCACATTAGCCTTGGTCTTTGACTTGAGTCGTCAGCGCTGGGAGCCGAAGTTGGAATATCGACTCTGGGAGTCGAATTTGGAATATTTGCGTTGGGAGCCAAGTTACTTCTCGATTGATAAAATTAGCCCTATCAGGGCAGCGTAGTACCAAATATTCGAAACAATAACAATAATATCATTAATAATAATAGTAATTGAGAGAAATATTCCAGCACTGTTAAGCACAACGCTGGTACACAATTTAGTCCTCATCATTGGTACTTGAAATGTGGAGTTGTGGGAAATGATAAGCATTAAAGAGAGATTAATGCTTATCTCACATTGTGATGAGGAGTAAAATATGCATCAGTGTTGTACACCGTGGAAGTGCCAGCTTTGGCCTCCAGCCTTGCCGGCTCTAGCCTTGCCGGTTTTCAGCCTTGTCGGGCTCCAGCCTTGCCAATTTTCAGCCTTGTCGGGCTCCAACCTTGCCGATTTTCAGCCTTGTAGGGCTCCAGCCTTGTCGGTTTTCAGCCTTGTCGGGTTCCAGCCTTGTCGGTTTTCAGCCTTGTTGGGCTCCAGCCTTGCCGGTTCTTAGCCTTGTCGGGTTCAGCCATATCACCGACTTGGGCCTTATTTCTCTATTTTGTGGGCTTTAGGGTTAGGCCCGATTAATCATCTATAAATAGTGCTCTTGTACATGGAAATGGAGAGATTTTTTCATTCTTACTACTTCATTTGTAATTGCGAACTCCTCAGAAAATAGTGGAATTACTTGGATGATTTTCGTGGAGGTAGATCTTTAAAGATCGAACCACGTTAAATTCTCGTATTATCTTATATTTTTATATGCTTTATCATTGGGTGTTAAATCTTGCTTCATCGCATTGATTTGTGGATAACATTTATTACACTATAAAAGTTATTACATCAGAGCATGTAATAAAACTGTGTGCACACGTGACGGGTTACAAAGCCCACACGCGCTCCGCCGCTCGCCCGGCCCCGGCCCCGACCCTCGGCTCCCGTCACCCGTCACCCGACGCCCGACCGCGGCCGTGTACTTAAAAATTGGTCTTTGGGCTGGCCTTTGGGCCTAACCTTAGCTCCCATCGGACCTTATCTTTTTGGACCAACGATTTATAGGCCCAAAGAACGAGGCCCAATCCGTTTGGGCCTATTCGTGCACACAGGGGCTTGATCCAACGGGAGGACCCATTGGTCTCCCAGCAGAAGCTTCCCACAACGTAACTACCGTCATTATTGGACGAGACGGAGTTACCTGGCTGATTCAAACAGCAGGGTTGTTACTTCTGTAACTCCCCCAGCAACACTTGAATTCGATCAATAGGAATTAAGGCTGCAGGTTCCCCCATGGGTGGACTGCGCCTATAAATAGGATAGCCACTCCATGCATCCACACATAGAAGCCGGAGCTCATTGGTCTGCAGTGCTGTTACCCACAAGACGAAGTTGTTTCATCTTTGGAAACGACACGCCACACCAAGAGCACTACCGGGGCGTATCTTGTCTTGCGGATAGAGGATCCTGCTCGACTTGGCCTTCTGTTTTTCCTGGTTTCATTTCCGTGTAATTTCAATATAGTTTATTTCTTTGTATTCTGATCTTCTACATTTCTTTACAATGTAAACGCCCGTAAGCTTGTAATTCCAACAATCGCAAGACGAGATAGCATGGCATCTACAATGACACGTTAGTTTTCAGGAAGTTGGAATTCAATTTTATGAAAAATTTGGAACACTTGCAAAGTTCATGAACAAAAATGAAAATTTTAATGTTCACGTGCAGAATGGAAAAGTGACTAAAGTTCGTGTATTTTGGTGCAATTAACCCATGTATTTACCTTTGATAAATTCAATTAAATTTATCATTTTTCTATTATACTTTATTAATTACTAATAATTTTTCAATTATACTTTATTACCACTTTACTTAATAAAAAGTTAATAATATCCACAAAAATAAAAACATATTAATTCTCTTAATTCTTTAGTAATGCAACAATTTTACCCTTTTAATTACATGTTTATTATTTCTTCGATCAATTTTCAAATTTTATATGCAAATTGCAAATAATTTAAAAACCATAATTTACCATTTGAATTACATTGTTTAGTCTAGAACTGTCAAATGGGATGGGTCGGGCTAGCCCGGCTCGGCCCACCATTTTATATGATGATTTTTGAACTTTCCATATATAGAGGATGTATTTTTCTATTTTATTTATTTTCTAAAATTGTGAAATTCGACTAATTATAAAATATTTTATATGCATATCAAATTAAAGATCATGACAAGAGCTTTAATTTGATATATGTTATGTAAATATTAGATTTAAAATATAAAAATTATATTTATTTAAAGATTAAAATTTAAGAAAATTATCTCTCCTCTCTCCTCTTTTTTTTTTGAATAAATCTATTTTTTTTTCAAATATCTTTTAACTTATATTGTTTTCTTTTTTCACAATATCAATTTTTATTAATGTTAATTATTCTTTATTTTTTATATTAAACTAAAATATTTATCTTAAATTACAGTATTTTTTAATTATATTAAGAATTTTTTATATAATAATCAAATTAATATCAAATTTACATATAATGAAATATACAAATATTTTTCGTGCCTTGCAAGAGTGTAAATGCTAGTTGCTTCAAAACATGAGGTCTTTATGTATTATACAGATCTTTGGAATTATGTATACCATCTATAATTTGTTTATAAAATAAATAAGTTAATACTACATCTAATCAAATATAATATTAAAATATTATACAATATAAGATATATCAGTTAAATAACTTAAGCAACAAGCCCCAAAGAGATTATATTGGTCTTATATATTACCAATTTATGATAAGATCATTTTATAGAAATTTTTGTGAGAAGGTATTTTATTACTAACTTACAATTAAAACATATAAAAAGATTGAATCTTGAAAAGCAAACCCAACTTGCAATTTTAATTGATGGGATTGTGAAACATATTAAAAACTTTGGTTCTACTCTATTCTACTTTTTAGCAAATGTAAGTTGCTTCCAATAATTTTTTTTTGATCCACTCCGTTATTCCTCTTGGCGTAAGAAATGCATTTCAGCGGAGGGTATTTGTGTAATTCCGAGTTACGCGAGCATGGCTTTCTTTCATCCAAATTTTACTAGTATATCTTTTGTCGGAGAGGGTCCAGCTCACACCCACGTGACCTCTATTCATAAAATACTTGCCAAAGCCGCGATATTTTTATTTCAAATCTCACATCACTAGAAACTCTCTTGATCATAACACCCTAGATTAGACTATCCAGCTAGCTCTAGGCTCCAGCACTACAAAAAAAAAATAAAAAGGTTCCCTCCCCTCATTACGAATGTCTCATTAAGTTTGAATATAAAAATTAAAATATATCTTGATACTCAATGAATCATTGAATTGGCTCAAAAGATCGAGATACAATAGTCTAATCTTCAAGACCGACTTAAAAAAAAGCATATGATTCAGTCCTTTGGGATTTTCTTGATGAAATGATGGAAGGAATGAGATTCTGTCCAAAATGGAGAGTGTGGATGAAAGTCTGTTTATCGTCAACAACTATGTCTATTCTTGTGAATGGCAGCCCCTCGTGTGAATTCCCTCTCCAAAGAGGCATCAAACAAGAAGACCCGCTTTCTCCTTTTCTTTTTCTCATTGTAGTTGTAGGCACACGATTTTTTACTAAATATTTATTGATTTTATATTTTATTTATTTTGGAAATCTTATGAAATTCAATATAAATATAATATATTATTGATAAAGATACTACCATATCTCAAAGATAGAGATTAATTTCTTTGGCAGCAAGTCAAATCTTAATATTGATATATATCAATCTTCAAGAGCCAATAGGATCGTGCCACGTCAGCCCTAGGCCCATAATCATGTGGGCTCAAGCCTGCCTGACTTTTCCTACAACTATAAATAGGGGTCTTCACATCAGTTCTAAACACACCAAATCGAAGATATCCCATCGAGGTTCAAGGCGTTCTTCGCGAAAGCAGTCCAAAGCTCAAGTCAAGTCCAGCGTTCGATCCGAAAATAAGGCGAGAGTCATCCACGTAGGCATTATAAAGTTTGAAGCTCGATGCATACTTTGGAAGCAAGGTGAAGCACTCCACATCGGCGTATACTTTGGAAGCAAGGCGAAGCCCTCTACACCGACATATACTTTGGAAGCAAGGCATAAGTCCTCCACATCGGCATATACTTTGGAATCAAAGATCAAGTCAAGCTCAACATATATTTGGGAAACAGGACGAAGTCCTCCACGTCAACGTTATAAAGCTCGAAGGTCAACGTATACATGGAAACAAGACAAAGTCTTCCATGCCAATGTTATAAAGCTTGAAGATCAAGTCCAAGAAGACCGGGGGCATATTTCTCCAACAAATCTCAAGGATTACTAAAAGACCATCCAAAAATCAACTTGAAGAGAAGAATCGGATGAACAAATAGAGATAGCAACCCGCACAAATACATTTGATCTACAAATATTAAAGTTGTACGCAATTTTGTATTTATTAAATTAAATACATAAATTTGTGTTTACAGCAGCGGAAGGTTTCAATTATTTAATGAAGAAGGGAATCGATCTTAATCTTTTTGAGGGCGCTGCTATTGGTCGAGAAAATGTGATGGTGAGCCATTTGCAATTTGCAGATGATACCGTGATTATTGGCAAAGCCTCACTCAATAATGCTAAACTATTCGAAATCTCCTCCGGATTTCGAGTTAACCTATCAAAAATCTCTCTCTATGGAATTCACGTGAACAATCAGAACCTTATCTTCCTTGCCAATATTATTGGCTGCAAAACGGGAAATCTTCCCTTATGCTATTTGGGCCTTCCGATCGGTGCAAATCACAGGAAAAAAGACACTTGGAATGTTGTGATCAAGAGATTTCGCAAAAGATTATCTGTGTGGGAGAAGAGAACTCTATCTTTCGGATGAAGAACTATTCTCTTGAAATCGGTTATGTCAGCTTTACCGCTTTACTACTTTTCGTTCTTCAAAGCCCCTGTGAGCATTACTAAATCCTTTATTAAACTGCAACATGATTTTTTATGGGAAATGAAGGAAAATTGCAATAAAATTACTTGGGTTAGTTGGGATAATGTGTGTAGGAGCAAAGCTGATGGCGGGCTTGGAATTAGAGACTTAAGATCTTTTAACTTAGCTCTTCTTTGTAAATGGTTATGGAGATTTGCTAAGAATCAAATGCTCTGTGGGCAAGGGTCCTTAGGTCTAGGTATGAGAGCTTCTATACAGATAATAGGGAGCCGTAGGTAACTTTAGAATCTTTTTGGTGGAGGGATTTGAAAAATCTGATTAACGGGGTGGAGGGTAAGATCTTTTGTAACAATATTTCTTTTTCTTTAGGAAACGTGATGTCTACCTTTTTTTGGGATGACCCGTGGTTTGAAAGGGGACCTTTAAGTTTTATCCTCTCAGTAATGCTTCAAGGTCGGGGAAATGGGCAGTTTTAATGAGGGAGAATGGGGTTGGAATTTTAATTGGAATATAGTTTTTAACTATGTTGAATTTGTTGAGTTTGTGGATTTGTGGTCTATCTTATGCAGGGTATCTCTCCATCATTCGAAGGTTGATTCCATCTCGTGGGAGGGTTCAAGATCAGGATGTTTTTCAACAAAGGAAATGTATCTTCTTCTTCACAAAGCTTTGATGATCGTGAACAACATCCCGATAGCTCTCAAGAGAATTTGGTTGAAGTGCATCCCGTGCAAAGTGTCATCCTTCATCTGGAAAGCTTTTCAAGACCGAATCCCCACTAGAGAAAATCTGATGAAGAGAATAATTATCCCCGACAACAATCACAATTACCCAATCTACTCTTCTCATGTGGAATCCTCTGATCATATCTTGTTACACTGCTCATCTTCTGTTTTGGTGTGGAAGAAGATATGCAACTGGTTGAAGATCTCATTCATTTCTGTGACGTCAATTATGAATCACTTCCTTGAGTTTGTTGAGATGGGCGGGAAGAAGGTTGGAATGATAATTTTCAATGCTATTTGGCAATGTCTTTGCTGGAAGATTTGGAAAGTTAGAAACGAGAAAATCTTCAAAGATGGGGTCCCCGATGTGACTAGAACGATTGATGATATTGTTTTTTGTACATGGAGTTGGATTAAGGCAATGAGCCCCATCGAGTTGATTATTTTGGGTGAGAAGAGAAACTCTATATATAATATAAATGACCAGTTTAATTTTAGATATAAATATTTCAGTTGTTTCTCCATACACCCAAATTATTCCCAAAATTATTTTGGGAATAATTTTGGTCTTCAGTCTTCAGTAATTTAGTTTCAGTTTTCAGATTAAAAACAGCCTACTGGTGTATTCTCCCCCTATACACCAATTCAGTACCCCACCGGGATCTAACACCGTGTTCAATTTTAGCACCTTTTTTTTCAAATTGGATCCTACGTGTCAATGATGTGGCTTGCCGGCACAAGCTTTATTATTTTCCGACCGGTAATGAAAACGCTTTGTTTTGTAACATTAAAACGGTATCATTTTTCAATTAATTCTGAAACAATTGAAATTCATCCCAACACTCTTTCGAACCATAATTGGTGAAATGCGGTCTCTTCTTCCCCCCAACAATCTTCGAAATACACAGCACTATAGTGTCTTCTTCTTTCTCCGAAATCTTCCTAAGCACAATGTCATCTACTTCGTTATTCTCGTCATATGGTAGCCATATGGGAGTTCTGTGCATTTCCAAGAAGCCCACAAATGTAGTTACTTCAAGAACCGCTAAAAATCCGAGACGACTCTTTTATTATTGTCGATTTCGCAAAGTAATTCTCAGTGTCTTAAGACTTTGAATTCTTTGAGCAATTATTTGGTATAGTTGATTTTATTTTTTTTTGGAATTCGATGGGCAGTGTGATTTCTTTCAATGGGTTGATGAAGGTTGTGGGCATATGGAGAATTGCCCATAAGGATGAACTTTTGGATTTGAGAGAGTTTAAGACTCCGTACACATGTTGACCAACTTTCACAGAGGATTCATGATTTGGAGGCAATGAATGTTGGTTTGAAGGTGAAGAACTCGAAGTTTGAGAGACAAGCAGCTTTGATGCGCTTTGGATGCATTTTTTTGGCCATTTGGCTCATCTATGTTTTTTTAAAAGTATTGTAGAAATTGCAGATGCTATGTACTCCAAGAAGAGTGATTCTATGTTTTGTGGGTTTTAAGATGTAATTGAAGTATTTCATCTTATTTATGTAAGTCCCTGGTATAATTGAAGTTATGTAATGGAAGTTGACATATTTCAACTTGTTTTCACTCTATAGCATCAGTGTGCATAACAAAACTTGGCAATGGAAGTGGAAAATTATCTTAACAAAACAAAACAAATGATATGTCATAAACCACTTTCAGGAAATGTCTTACATAATCCATGAGCTATAGGAAATGTCTCAAAAGGTTGTTGCATAACTGAAATCATTTCACAAAGCAAATTAGTCTTAATTAGCAAAACACTAGACACATAGTACTACTCGACTACACTTTCTTGTGTTCCACCATCTCTTCACCACCTATTGCTCCACTTGTTCCATCTCCAGAAGTTCCCCTCGGTCTCCCCCTTTGTCTTGGTGGGATGAAGGTAGTCGTAGTACTAGTAGACATATACATGTTCCTTGTCCCTTCACAGTGCAATACACCAATTCCCCTTCTTGCTTGAGCCCTCTCCCTTGCAACTGTTCTTCTTGCATCTCGAGAAATAGTAGGTGCAGTTGATGATGATTCCATTTCATTCCCTACAGGTGTAGGTGTAGGTGATGCCATAGGGTGCTTCCTCGACTTCCCCCTCTTTCCCTATATATTTTGCACATATGATTAGTGGAAATTATAGATAAACATACATCATACATAACTGAAATCATCATAAAATGTGTAATATTACCTTCTCATTTTCCACCTTTTCACCACCTCATTCTTACAGCCTCTACTGTTGCGGCCTTCTTGCAAGCATTTCTGACAAGTCATTTTTACTCCAATCTTCCTTAGCCTTGTAGGATTTTTTAGGTCAGGTTCATCTTGGCCTCTCTTTCTCTTCTTTTTTGGCGTCCCGGGCATTATTCGAACCAGAGGAGGATACACTGGATACCCTACTCCATTGGGCCACATCTTCTCCCCGTTAATGGGTTCTAACCCATATGTGTAAGCTTTAAAGTATGTGTCCACAGTGTAACACTTGTGCACATAATCAAGATAGTCTTTTTCATGAAGTAAATTGCAGATATAGCATGCACACAAGGTAAACCTGTTAGGTCCCAAACCCTACATGTGCATGACTTCTCACCTAGAGTAACTATGAACCTATCATCATGTCTTTGAACCTCAAACTTACCTCCCAGACCTGGATGTACATGACAGAACCTAACATCATGCCTCAACTTATCCATTTTACTCATAATGTTAGGGCACAACCTACCTTGCATTCTATTCACCATTTGCAATTTTTTGTATTGTCTCTCTCTCAAAGACACTGTAATATTTTCTAGCATGTTAATGATATGCTTGTTCCTGGCCTTAAGTATGAATCCATTAAATGTCTCACTGACATTGTTGTCAACCATGTCTGTGGCCCAATCTACATCATTAACAACTCTTTTTCCTAGCCTCATTCTAACTCTTGTCTCCTTATACTCCTCATCATCCAAGGAAATCACTATCACCCAAAGTGTCCTCAATATCATATTGGTCTACATCCTAAGATACGTCGTCGTCATCCTTAGAGTCACTGTCATCATGCACCATGCCTTCACCCTCATCGATACCCTCATCAGTAGGCTTATCACCCATTTTACCCTTCCCCTTATCAGTAAGCTTATCACCCATTTTACCCTTCCCCCTATCAGTAGGCTTATCACTCATTTTACCCTTCCCCTTATCCGTAGCCATATCACTCACTTCACCCTTCCCCTTATCAGTAGCCATATCACTCATTTCACCATTCCCCTTATCAATCAATTTACCTTTCTCCTTATCAATCAATTTACCCTTCCCCTTACTACCCTCCCCATCAATTGTCTTAACACCATTATCCACAAACACTTAGAAAAACTTAGTCTTATCACTACGGTATGTTATCATATGCATTACATCCTTATCATCTATAAGAAATAAAAATTCATGTTTTCTAGGAATTTTAAAGGCAATTACCTCCCAGTCCTTAGCCTAAATTCTCAACTAACTCTTCCAAGTCCAAATACCCAAATCTATCTCCGTCCAATCCAGTGAATAATTTGTAAACCCCCCCCCAAGAATAAACAGTCGTGTTCCTCATTTCAATGAGTTTTCCTCCGTGATGGATGTAAATTCCAAATGTGTCACTGCATATGAAAGTGAATGGAGTTCTTATCAATAAAAACCCTAACTGGAAATAAGAACTACAATAAACCCTAATGGAATCTAATCAGTATTCCATTGTTATAGCTACGCGAAGAATTTCGATGTATTAAACAAATGAAACATTGGCCTACCTGTCGGCCATTTCCGCAACACTTGTATTAAAGAAGGAGCACCAACTGCATGCGATGAGTTTTTCTTAGGGTCCACAAGCCTTGTCTTCTTCGCTTCCGGGACCACAACTGAAAAAAGAGTTTTGTTTTCTTAAGACTTGAGAGAATATGGCATAATTGAGAGAATATTGCAGACTTGCAGAGATTCTTCGTTGAAAAAGAGCTAAAATCCCTAAATCAATTTTGGGAATAAATCTATTGGACTTCTCCCCTTGAAACAACAATGTTTTCTCTTCAACCCTAAAACGACGTCACTCGTTCTTAAATAATACGACATCGTTCTTTTTAATGATGTGTCATTAGGACGACACATCATTAACACGTAGGATTAAGACATCGTCGGGCCCCTAATCGATGATTAAATTGAAATAATCGATGCTAAAATTGAACACAGAGCAAAATTACCCATATAAATTAGAACTTTTAAAGTCCGTGCTAATTTGAAATTCGACTTTAAGTTCATGATATTACATGCATTTAACCCTTTTATTTTATCCACCGAACACCAAAATACAATACTGATGTGGAGTATATCAAGCATGGTGTATTCTATTATATAATTAGGCGAATTTCATAATTTTAAAAGTTAAATGAAATAAGAAAACTAAGAAGATAAATATATTTATAAATAAACTTTCAATTTAATTATAAGTAAAAAAATACTTATTTTGAAATTAATTTTAAATTAAAAATTGTCATTGTAATATGTTATCGATATAGATACATAGATTATATTCAAATGTTGTGGACAATAATGCTTTCACTTTGCAGTCAAAAGCGATACGAATCGCTCGGCCTATAATTATTACAAGTATCTAACTAGACTTTTGTATGGGCTTAAAAGGCCCAAATATCTGAGCCCGAATTATAACAAGCATTTGGGTGGCAAAGCACCTAACTCCAAATCATCAATCCAATTGAATTTCTCCATTCGATTAGAAAAGCACACTTCGATATCGTCAAGTTATTTTGTGAAGAATGATTAGTCTACTTTTTTTTTTTTTGAGGAAAAATGATTAGTCTACTTTAAAAGTTATGGTGGTTTCCTCAAATTAGTTTAGCCAGCAGTATCTCAATGATTAATTAGTCAGGCCTCATATTTGGAATAAAATCTTTTTATTAGTTCAATGGCATCTGCATCTGTGCAGTGCACGATAAATATATATTTTTATATATTTTTTATATACATAATAATACTAATTTAATTATTATATTTATAAATATAATAAAAATTATAATTTTAATTGAATATATTTGAGGTGAATAGAAGAAAAAAAAAGTACTTACAATAACACAAATTGATATTATGTAAGGGGAAAAATTTAAGAAAATAAAATAAGTTAAAAGAAAAACAATGAAAACAAAAAATAAAAAAAGAATTAAATATAGATTTATTAATAAAAAGATGAGTGGGTAGAGAGAATATTGTTAAGTTTTAATATTTAAATAAATATAATTTTTACATTTTAAATTTCATATTTACATAAAATGTATCAAATTAAAGCTCTTGTCGTGATATTTAGGTTGATATGAATATCAAAATATTTTGTAATTTGCTGAATTTCACAATTTTAAAAAATAAATAAAACAAAAAAATAAGAACATAAAGAAAAAGAAAAGAAAAAGAAAAAGAAAAAATATAATTTACAAATAAACCTTATAATAATTTAAAAATTATCACTCAATTTTATAATTAATTTGAAACTAATTTCTAATTAAAATTTATTTTTTAAATTATATAGATTTTCTAAATCCACTCTACATTGCTAACTCATCAATCATTATATCATGCATGGTTTCTCATAAACCCATCAAATCTAAGTGAGCTCTTATTGTTTTTTTTTTATATAAATTAATAATTAAAAAAAATAAATAAAGACCGCGCCACAATAAACTCGAACACTCAAAACTTTCGACCTTAAGTATTAATCACTCTACCGCTAAGTTAACTCACGCTCACAAATGATCTCTTATTGTTAACTCTTGCTATTCTTTTCAACAAGGTTAGGCTAATTATAAAAAATTTAGACAAAATAACTCACGTAAACTAAAAAGCCAATCCTCGTTGGAGACGAAAAAAATAGAAAAAAGTTAACAAAAGCACAATAACTAAGAGATAAGAGCATCGCGAATGGGAGCCACAAGCCGCCCCACTTCACATCGCTCTGTGCTGCCGCAACCCTGAGTTCGAACCCCGACCCTTCCCATCGGACTCAGCTTTAGCGGCCGTATGTATGTCGTGTGCTATGCATGCGCCTACACAAAAAAGTAAATAAATAAATAAATAATAAATCATCTAAAATTCAATTTTGGTGGTTATTTTGCTGAAAATTTTATTTTATTTAATTATTTATATTAGCTCAACACTTTTTTTTTCATTTATTTATCTATATATACTATACCTCCTACACCCTTTTTACACCACAATACATCAACTCCTCATATATTCTCTCATCTTCTTCCACTTTCAACACCTTCTTCTTTTCAACTTGTTCTTGAAAAAATTGACTGGGAGTTCAACGAGTTTTGAAAAAATCGCACTTCGTCTCCAATGATCCCAACTTCTTTTCCAATGGGCTTCTCTCCATTCTCTCAAGGGTCGAACGCCTTCGTTACGGGTACTTGAACAACGCTCATTTCGTTCAAGATGATGATGTTGCGTAGATTCTTTTTCCCCACAAAGTAAGCTCTTCGCCGAAAATAATACTAATACGAATATTAAACTTGCAACAACTTTTTTCTATCGAAACAACTGCAACAAAAATAAATAAAAATCCACAACAGGTTCAAATTTCCCCGAATTGAACATGCCCTAAAATTATAATGCGCCGAGCTTCTTTTTCCACTTTCGCCATCGTCTCATCCAATGTCGCCATCATTGTCCACTGTTACCGCTCTCTTTGCCTATCCTTGTTGGTGAGATCATTGCCTTCAACTCCTACCACTGTTTTCGTCACTATTTTTTTGGGCACGATTATTTAAGATAAGATTAATCAGATTATTAAGTGGTGTAGTGTGGTACTGTAGAATTAAAGGGAAGATGTGGACCTAAAAAATCTCACGTACGGCCCCAAAACCAAAATAAGACATTTGAAATGCAACGAAGAGAGTATATAATAGATTCGATCAGTCTGTTCAATTTGTTCGATGGGAAATTATTTCAAATTAATCGGTCCTAAATCAAAATTTTTATTATTTGTTAAAACTTAATTGACCATAATCGAGCCAAAAACACGAATTAACTTAACCATATATTCCCTCCATCCCGCGAAACTTTAGCAGTATTCATTTTAGAGTTGTCCCGCGAAACTTGAACACTTTCCTGATGTGGCAAATATTTGTCCCTTTATTCATCTTTTCATTTTTTTTCACCTAACATACTTAACACACAAAATACTAGTAACTCTTTAAAATTCGTGTCGAAAAGTAATTGCTGAAGTTTCACAGAACTGAGGGAGTATAATCGAAATATTTATTCGATTTTCGATATTCTCAAAATTTTGTTCGACCCCTACCTACATTTGTCAACCAAACACTTTGACACAAAAAGAGCAAAAGAAAAAAAAGAAAGTGCCAAAAATGCACCCACCAACATCTGCAACAATTTTGATCCAATAAAGATCTTTGATGGAGCATTTCCCTCCATGCTCTAAACTAGCGTCAACAATCAAATGAGTTAAATCCGTTGGATTTTGTCATTTTCAGAACATTCGGGTTATATTTTATTTATTCATATTTGAAAATAAGTCTAAATAATTTTCTTTGAAAATGATGAGTAAATAAATTAATATATATATATATAGGGGCGCGCTCCAGTGAGACCCCCTATTTTTCGTGTAACATGAGTACAATGAATAAGACTTAATACTAATGAACAAAACACATATCTAATGAACAAGATGTATATACTGATGAAAAATAAAATTAAAAAAATTCGTAATGAATAAGACATATATACTGATGAATAACAAAATTTAAAATATTCTGCTCCCTCCAGGATTCGAACCCTGCGAAAAAAATCCTCCAGATACAATATCAGCCATAGGATTGACAAAATAAACGCACCAGATCGTGCCCTAGAGAGAACTACATTATTTGTGAGAACGGGAGAACCATCAAATCTAATGCATCCACTGTAAAAATTAATGCATTCGCTGTTAAAATTAATGCACTAAAAAAAATGCTCCCTTCAGGATTCGAACCCAGGATCTGCATTCATCCAACAAGATGATGCATCCACCGTAGATCTTAATGATCGAATGGCTGAAAATGGTTCTCCGGTCTTTTTTTATTTATGGTTCTTTCTTGAACCTCTCCCTATATATATATATATATGGGGGCGGTTATTCAATAAACCACCCTTATTTTAAGAATTACGAACTAGCAAAAATGCATGAATTTTATGTATAACACGCATGAATAAACTGTATATATGCATGAATTGCGAAAAATAATTTTTTGCTACCTTTGGGATTCGAACTCAGGACCATGAATTTATCCAACAAGGTGACGAATCAACCGCTGATCTTGATAATCTAAGGGCTGAAAATGGTTCCTAAGGGCTGAAAATGGTTCCTATTTTAGTCTTCCCCATATATATATATATATATATATATATATAGGAATTGGTTCAATTGAGATTTATATATATATTGAGATTTTGAGATAAATGAACATATAAGTACATTTTGATGAACTTGTCAATTAATTTTTATGAACGCGCGTTGGTCTGGGGTTCAATCCCTACAAGTGGCGTGTTTTTTAAATAAATTAAATAGATTCATATGTTCATGAGTTATATTGGTTATGTTCAAAGAATTTATTGATATGTTCATTTATCTCAAAATCTCAAAATATTTAAAATCTCAATATAAGCTAACCCTATATATATATATATATATATAGTTGGGAGGTAGTGAGATTGGTTTGTAATTTGTTTGAGCGACAACATATTATGTGGGAAATGAAGCTCAACTCATGTCAAGGTCCAGTATAGCAGACATGAAAGGCACCCCTCTCTGTGAATAACCATTTGGATTTTTCTCTCAAAGTAAAACCCTACAGCTACTGTTCGCAGTTGAATTGAATGCTTTTCCAATGGAGTAATATCTCTCTCTCCCTCTCTCCTTTTTCATTTTTCCAATACAATTTTCTTTTTTCTTTTTTCTTTTTATCCATTTTGTTTGTCATGAGGCTTTCTTGCAGGCCTAAGAAGAACCCTAGGATTGCATCATGTATGGGTATTTTTGTGTTGTCTTGGGATGCCTTAAAAGCATGTTTTGTAGCTCTGCTTTCTCTACTACTTGTAGCAACCTTTTGCTGTTTTATCATGTTTATATTTATATGGAGTATATCACCACTCTTAAGTTTCCCATGCAAAATTTAGTAGTACTACTTTTTTGCTCATTTTCCTACTCTTTTTCATAATTTCCCTAATCTTTAAGGACTTTGAACAAAGGAAGGATTTTCTCTTAATTGCTTTGTTTTAGGGGTAAGTATTGCAATTGTGTTATAGTACTTGATAATGTGTCAATACTTCTAAGAAAAAGTAGTTGATATGAGTTTTAAACACATCAAATTTCAATTAAACTTGAAATATATATATCAAAGTAGCGATGTCCAGTTTCAATCCCATCAATCTGAATTCAAAGTACCATTGGGTGTGATATTAATTAGGATCTTAATCTTGGATGAGGGATGAGAATATAGCACAAGAAAGTCAATAATAATTAAATGACAAGTTGGGTTGTTTGTAGATATACAGAATCTACGTGGTGAATATGACATGACACTCATGCTTGGGAGTGTGACCATTCAGAGAGAGAGAATAGTAGTCATGCAATGCAAGCAGCATTGCTGAAAATTGGCATGAGAGTTTTAAATAAAGGCAACTTTAATGCAGTCTCTCTCTCTCTCTCTCCATAGAAATTGAAAGAGAGCAAATTAAAACTATCTAAAGGGGTTTTGCTCTCACATACAAAGAGCAGATTTCTGTGGTCATTCTCAGTTAGGTTGCTTTCTGTAATATGCACTTTTTCTCCACAGTTGACTCGTGTTGGGGATAGCTGTGATTTTCTTAGATCTTGTTTGGATTTTCTGAATTCCCCATTACATCACTCCTCCTATCTCATTTAATTTTTTGTTTATTTATGCACATTTGCTGCTTCTCTACCCTCCTATCTACCAGTTTCCCTTCAATTTATAACCAATTTGATCTTGGGTGAGTGATGATGCTATATGGATTGATTTAGATCAAATACAATAAATATTCAATTTTCAATATAAAAATACATTTTTACTCTTTATATATTTTTCATTTCATAATTGTGATATAATTATATATATATTGGGAACGAAAAATCATTAAATATTTATATTTTTATTAGAATTTTTACTGGTTTTATTTATATTTATTAATTGAATAATAATTCATCATTAAATTTTCTTCAAAAATCATCATTAAATGGATATATTTTTTTTAAATGACAATTTATTTTTGATTAAAATATATAATTTTTCATTTTATTTTAAAAAGTATGTTAATTATTTAAATAAAATTATTTTTCTATTCGTTCCCATATTTATGCATATCTTTCTATTTTAGTACGTACCCCAAATTTATGCACACCCTATTTTTGGACACTATCCCATATTTTTTACATTTTTACACTTGTAACATATACTATTATTTACCCACAATTTACTTAACAATACGTTTTATGTTTTATGTATGACAATTTCTCCACTATCAATACGCTAAACAATTTTTCATTGAAATTTGTGTGGGAAGCACCTATATATATTTATAGAGAACGGTGAAAGAAATATATATAATTCAAAAAAAAATATTAAACTTAATTTAATATATATATATATATATATAATTATAAACTTTTATTAGGAGTATTCAAAGCAAAATATATGTTTAGTTTTAATATTATAATTATTTTATCTTTATTAATCCAAATCAATTTGATCAAAATAGATTTTTTTTTTTTAGGAGAAAACCACGGAACAATCTTATTTCAAATCCCGATGAACAATATCTGTAAGCCAGGCGGGGAAACCTTGCTTCCAGATCATTACACCATCAGACCAAGCAGCGAAATTCGCTAGACTATGAGCGGCTCTATTCGCCTCACGGCGAACATGCCGAAAATCCACAACAATCCTATCTTTAGCAGCCACAAACGTCTCAAACAACTCATCACTTAAAGAATCCATACCCTTATAATCTTCATGGACTACGTGAATAGCCAACATGGAATCAGAGTAAAGCACAATCGGGCCAAGATCTTGTTCAAGGCAGAAACCAATACCCAGAAGCATAGCCTGCAGCTCCCCCATCAAAATGGTCTCCGTTCTCCCTACACGATGCGCCGCTGCAGCAATCAACGAACCTGTCCAGTCGCGCACCAGGAACCCAACACCAGCAGCTCCATTAACATCGTGGAAGGAGAAATCAACGTCAAGGCGGAGAAGACCGCGGCGAGGCGGAATCCAGCGGCCGTCTCCCTCCCTCGGCAGCAGCCGGAGACTTCCATGAATCTGCAGCTTGGCCTGCTGAAACGACTCCAGGTACTGTTCTCCCCTAGACAGATCATCGAAATAAGGGGAGGAAGCCTTCCCATGCTTGGCAGCGCACAACCAACTCCAACTGCTCCAAAGTCCCACACAAGAGAGCTCGAAGGAAGCAATGTTAAAAGTTTCAAAAAACAGCTTACAAATCTCTTCAAGCGACAACCTCTTACATTTCTTAAGGAGAGACCACCAAGAAGACTTCTTCCACGAATCAATCACCCTCTCACAAAACAAGAGACAGTGGACTGTCGATCCCCAATCTCGATTACACCAAGAACACACCTCCAATTATAGAGGAATAGAGTTCGATTCCCACGGAGAATTTTAGATAATTTCGAGCTCATTCATTTTCGACATAATTAATTACTTCCGCCGTCTCACTCTAATAGTCTCATTTTTCTCATTTTTCTTTTTAGGTAAAAAAATTGTACTCCCTCTCTGTCCCAAATGAAATGTCTCATTTCTTTTCGGCACGGAGATTAAGAAATGTGTATAAAGTAGATAAAGTGGATTGGTGGAAATTATTTAAATATTAAGTATAGAGAGAAAGTGTATTGCCAAAAAAAGAAACAGGACATTTCGTTTGGGACGGAGGGAGTACTTAACTAGTATGGACCACACCACTTTACTACCACTTTCCTACTAAAAAATAAATTTTCTTAATCTCCGTGCCCAAAAAAAGTGAACCTATTAAAGTGTAACGGAGGGAGTACATAATACGGAATTGTAATATTTTTGGACTAAAAACTCTTGATTGTAACTAGGGCTGTAAACGAGCCGAGCTGAATACTAGCAGGCTTGAGCTCGGCTCGTTTTAATATTCGGGTGTTCGAGCTCGGCTCGAGCTCGATTCGAGCTTTTATCTTGATGATCGAGCTCGGCTCGTCACCCACTTACTAAACTCGAGCTCGGTTCGAGTTCGGCTCAGGTGATGCTCGATAATGTCAAATTCGAAATCGAGCTCGAGCTCGGCTCGTTAGATGTTCGTATATATGATGTTCAAGCTCGAATTTGTTATAAATTTAAGAAAATCTTCTTAATTAATATGTTACTCGAGTTCAAGTTCGACTCGTTTAAGGCTCGTGTACTGACTCGATTGAAGGCTCGACTGAAGGTTCGTGAACAGGCTCGCGAACATGTTCGCAAACTCAACGAGCCGAGCACTGTCAGGCTCGAGCTCGGCTCGATAAAATTTTTGAGCTCGAAATCAGGCTCGAGCTCGGCTCGTTTATTATCGAATCGAGCTCCGAACGAACTTTTTTCGAGCCGAATCTCGAATAGCTTGCGAATAGCTCTGTTCATTTACAGCCCTAATTGTAACCCAAGTCTTTAGGATTTTAGGCTAATCCATTGAGCAAGTCGGGCATGAAAACTTATATAAAAAATTAATATATTTATTTTAATAATTCTTCAATCATAACAAACAAATACCCACATTAAATGTATCATTTCAATATTGACATTTAAGAGGTTCAAACTTTTTTTTATAAACAGCGAGGTCTAGGGTTTAAACCCTATAGCTCTCCTTCCCCAAAGTAAAAACAAAAATAGGCAAGGATACACATAATTTTTCTAAATAATTATCTTTTTTTCATTTTTATATCTTATATTTATTTTAAGAGTTAGAATAAAAACATAGAGAGGGGGTATTTAATTCAGAATTTAAAAGATTTTGACGGATTTTTTATAATCTGTGGATTCTCTTAATTTCATGGATTATTTTAATTCTATGTAGAGTTTAGCAGATTCTGTTAGATTGATTTATCTCTATTTTTATAGGCTTTATAAAGTCTTGATAGAAAATTTGGATAATTTAGCGGGAAATTGATTTAGCTTATATATATATGATGAGGAGTGATATGTGCAGAGTAGGGAAATGATGCAAATCAGAGGAATCGACTCCACCAGCGGAATAAGTATGGCAGAGGAAGCGTACTCGTCAGAGGAAATTATCCTCGCCAGAGAAGTCACCCTCGCCAGAGAAGTCACCTTCGCCAGAGAAGTCACCCTCGCCAGAGAAGCAGCCTTCGCCAGAGGAACTACCTTCATCAGCGGAATCGCCAGAGACGCGGGAGATTTCCCGCGTGAAGGCAAATTTACCGACATGCCCCTCTATCACGCCAAGCGCATGCACCACAGATGATTTTACCATTTTGCCCGCTTGTGTAATCTATAAATAGAACCTGAGCTCGTGCATTGTAATTACGCTATCTCTTACTTTCGAATACAAGAGCTACTTTTCTCATGTTCTGAGTTTTCCGATTGTTTACTTTGCCTTCTCCGATCACTCACACTAGGTATAGTCCATATTTATCGCTTTGTAGATTAGGTGTTGGTCCTTAAATCACCAATATATATATATATATATATATATATATATATATATATATATATATAGATTAGTCAATATATTGAGAAAAAGACGGGATTTTTTTTGCTAATGGATCAATTTTTTTGGCGAGAAATATATCTGATTGAGAAGTGTCCTTATATTTATTTATAAAAAAAACTGCCAAAATTCCCTTTCGCTGCACCATTCCAGAACGATGGTTAATATTTGAGAGAAGAAAGCAAAAAAAAATTGAGAGAAAAATGAACGAAATTATCTGGGAAATTTGACATACCTGATATCTCTGTTCTGTTTCTTGTTGGGAGAGAGAATGTCAAAATCTCTTAGGTAGAGGTGAGATTTCTAGAGAGATTTTTTTGTATTTATATTAGGGTATTAAAATCCTATAGAGTCCATGACATATTAAAATCCTACAAACTTTCAATATCACCAGATTTCGATGGATATTTAAGAATCATAATTGAATACCAACAGATGTTTAAGGAGTTTTTAAAATCTGAATTGAATAACTATGGACTTTTGAAATACAAAAAAAATCTTTTAAATCCTGAATTGAATACCCCCCGAAATGAAGAGTATAACTTTCAAATTTAAATTAAAATACATTTCACATGCATCTAAAAAAACTTATTTTTACTAACTTTTAAAAGTTAGTAATGAAGTTAGAAAAAATCAAATATTGAGAAAAAAAATTAATTGACCACGTCAATTGACTTATTTTTGAGTCAACTCTATTGGACTCGAGCTATTTTTTGACAAATTCTATCAAGTTGCGTGTTCAGTTACATAATACTTGGATTGTGATTTTTTTAAATTAAAACTTTTCAACCCTAAATTGAGATTCCTATTTATAGGGTAGGTATTAAATAAATACTCCCTTCGTCCCATTAAAAATGGTCTGTATTTCATTTTGGATTGTCCCACTATAAGTGGCACGTTTTCATAAATGAAAAATTTTAATCCGTAAAAAAGTGTAGGCCTTACTACTTTCAACTCAATTACACATTCTCCTTAATTTTCATATTAAAAAGTTTTCAACCATTTATAATGGAACAGAGGGAGTAATAGTTTTCTCATAGGCCAAATAGGCGCTTAGTCGATTCTCGTGTTGTGATTAGGGCTTGTAGTCATAAAAAAAATATTGGGAATTATTTTTGTAAACAAAAATATTTGAGATAAATGTCAAATCATGTCTCAAAAGTATAATATGGAAATATAAGAATGATTTATAATTTCTCTGCACAAGAGTTTTATTTTTAAAAAAAATTCAATTCTCAAATAATCAAGCTTATATCATGACCGAATAATATCCATATAATATAAATTATGATCCCAATCTAAAATGTTGATTTGCCCCGTGAGCTCGGGCAAGGCCCCCCAGGAGGTTAGCACTAAAATTGATTTTTCGACCGGGCTGGATCATAATAATAATTTTCTAAGAAGTTCTTTGGGGCGAGACTAGGGGAAGCTAGGAATTTAAGTATGAAGTGACAAAATTATATCTATGTATATAAAAACGTGAAGGTAATTACAAAATACGATTAAAAAATATAGTTATTTGTGTGTAAATACACAATTTTTTAATATTTTTTCATGATTTTTTTTAAAAATCTAAATACACGAACTTTGTGCTAGCTCGTCTGATTTTTTCATGGCGTGCAATTCCGTTCGAATTCTAATTGTTTTGGCGTCTACATGACAATTTTTATTGTCTACATGGTGTACACGAGTCAATTTTTTATTTTGGTTATTTACGTATAAATACACGAGCTTTAGACATATTCAAGTTTTTCCCACGAACTTAAGAGCATCCACAACAGAGAACCTTTTTAAGGGGCTCTTAAATGGTCGCCACCATTTCTGAATCCATTTCCCACATTGGGCTCTTATATACTCCCTCTGTCACATTACAAATATCTCACTTCCCATAATGAGATGTCCCACTACAAATGTCACATTCCTTTTTTGGCAATACATTCTCTCTCTCTCTTTATATCTAATATTTAAATAATTTTCACCAACTCATTTTATCTACTTTCTACACATTTCTTAATCTCTGTGTCCAAATCTAATGGAACGGAGGGAGTATTTTTTTTTCATTTTTTTAGTGTATTTTTCAATTAAACTTAATAACATAAATTTCATTTAAATTAATATTTAACAATATATTAATTAAAAAATAAAATTATATTAAAATAAAAAAAAGCCTACATTAATTTAAATTAAAATAAAAATAAAATCCTACAATACTAAAAATTTAAAGTCCTTACTGACATTTGATATTTGCAACCATGGTCATGTGAAACTCCAAATTTTCGGGCTTCATTTGCGACGTATCTTTGGTATCAGGTCCCGTTGAGTTTGGAGAAAATATCCATAACTTTCACCATGTTTTCCATGGCCGCAGCTACTCTTTTTTGCTCGCTCGATGACTCTTCTTTCTTCTTTCCTTTTCTCTTGTCTCTTTTTGCCATCTTTTGGCCTTGGGATCTCGTCGAGATGCTTGGATCACTAGAAATCATCATGTGGAGACTGTCCGATCCCTTCGAACGTTTGGTGGAGTAAATATCTCACCTATAGATTCGCGAAGCACATGCCAAACGTGGCAATATTTGAATTGAACCCCATGCTCGAAGTCATACAACTTTTGAGCTTGATCAATGAGTGATACCGGAGCCCCGATTCGCTCGACATTTTTTGTATATGGCCTCCCACACCTTAACATCCTTTTGAACGCGTTGGAAGTGCGACTTGAGTTGCTTCACGTCGTGTGGAATGGTCTTGGGAGGTCATTGCTCGTTGTACATCATGACGATGCCGCCTAACAGATGAGAGCTTTTTGATCGGTTCCCTTGATGGTGTTTAAAGTAGCTTTGGGCCACAAGGTGCATTTGAGCGTCGTCTTGGCCACAGTGTAGCCACCTTGTTGCTTCATCGTCGTCGGCATGAAAGGTATCTCTGCCACATCATCTTCCTAAACAACATTTTTGTTCAAGTTAATTACCTCAAGATTCGCTGGAGAGAGGGTATTTGATTCTTGAGATGACGGTGGAAAAGCTCCACCGGATGAATTTGGATTGCCAGACGTGGGCCAAATTTTAGGGGCGGTGCTCCACCAATTTCCACAATCACCTTCATTTTCTTTATCACAATAAAATGAAAGGAAGAAAATTTGAAATAGGATGAAGAAGATGAAGAAAAATTTTGTGTGAAAAAAAGAGTGGAGAAGTGTAGTATTTATAGGAGAAAAATAGAATATACTCACTCCGTCCACAAAGAGTGTGTCGTGAAGTGGAGAGTATAGATTTTAATAAAAGGTGAAAGATGTGATTTCATGGCATACTTGACGGTGATGCTTATCAAGACTTGGCCGATGCCGATATGAAGGAGCAGCACCACGCCCCTCGGAAGCCATATCAGAACTATAGAGGTGGTCGTGGTGACCGCGGCCGTAGAGGAGTGTTAAAGGGTAGTATTGAGCTCACCAAATTGTAAAAGTAAAGGGTGAGTATTTTGTAAATATTGAGTGTGAATGAGATTTAAAGTATAAATAAGGTTTCTAAAAATAAAAACACACAATCTTTGTGGACGTACGAAAATAGTAGTACACACACAATCTTTGTGGACGGAGCGAGTAAAAAAAAGAGAAGAATGTTGTTGCATTCATCAACAACAAGAAAAAAAAATCGACAAGAATGATGTTACCACATTTTTTGGATTTTTTTTTAATTGGCCGCATATTTCTTATTTGGCCATCTAAAGCATGTGCCCCTCTATCTCTCTCCTCACGCACTCGGTGCGCATTTGTGGGTGATGCTCGCACCTCTCGAGCTCGACAGTGGTAGGGGGCATGCGCGCGCCCGCTCTGTGAACCCCTGACGAAGCCACCGTTTAGCTTCGCGCAAATAAAGTCTTGTGCTCACAATACAAAATTCAGTGATAAACAGATGAATTATCTCGTCGAAAGAAATATTTTGGTGACCGTCATTGTTGGAAAATCATATTAGGAACCACATTTTTGAAAAAAGCTGAAAGTTTGATTTTTTTTTTATCATCTTTTCGTCATCGAATTTTGTATAGCGGAATATTTTATGAAAAAAAAGTAAAAATTCGGAATTTTTTAGAAGAAAATAAAAATTCGAGATATTTTATGAAAAACACTGAAAGTTTGGGACATAAAACACTATAAACCCTTTTCTTTATCAGTAAAATGACAAACTTTACCTGATGAACTAGAGACGGTTATTATTGTGACGATTTATAAAGCCAATCATTGTAAAAAAGAGTGTAGTAATTACAAATCTACATAATATATAAAAATGAGTTTTTTCCCTCTTTTTTTTCTCTCTCCTCTCACTAATTTTTTCATTATTTTTATCTCTACTTTTTATATAATTTTATTATTTTCTAAACATCATCAAATTTGATTTATGAAAAAAATATTTAATATGCATCTTAAATATAAGTTCATAAAAAAATGTTTAATATGTTAAAAAAATCGTCAAAAATAAATTTAAAACAAATAATTGTGAAAACTTAAAAATATTTTATTTTCTCTCTCTTCATTAAAATTTTACAATTTTTTATTTATGTTTGTGTATAAAAATATATATTTATTTATTTATTATAATGTGTAATTCTCTATAATAATAATGTGTAATGTTAATTTTCATTATCAAATACTTTAAAATTATTTAATAATTATAATGACCATTACACTTTATACAGAGTTGAAAATTTACATTTGCTAATTTGGAATTTTATTAAGTAATTGACATGAATTATTTTATTTTATTTTTAACACATTTTATATTTATTTATATATTCATTCTGTTTAATATTTATACTTATTTTTTATAAATATCGTTTAATTTCGATATTCATCGTGCATAGCACGGATGGAAGAGTAAAAGTTGAGTTATATTCGTGGCATCCTTATAATTATTATTATGCCTATGAATATTAAATAATAAAAAAGTCAAATATGGAAAGTATATTCTATTATTATGCTTATGAATATAAAATAATAACAAAAGTCAAATATGGAAAGTATATTCTATGCAGATTCATTTTGTCCATCCCAAACAAATAAGATGAGATGGTATCTTTTGTATCGACTATAAAGCCTGAAATATTTTAAGAATAGCTCGCTATATGTAGAAGCAGCAGTTTATTCATAGTACTCTTGGAGGATTTGATTAAGCTTATTTTAAAGAGCTTATAAGCTCTTGGAGCTTATAAGATGTTTCAAGAACTTATAAGATGTCATTTTTAAGAACTTATAAGTTGTCAAAGTATTTGGATAATTGAGCTTATAAGATAGAGAGAGAATTTTTTTGCTAGAGAGAGAGAATTTTTTTGCTAGAGAGAGAGAATTTTTTTGCTAGAGAGAAAATCGAAGAAAAATGAACTTAAATGATATATGATGAAAATAATAAATTATAGTTGAAAAATATTTATAAAAAGATTGTTGCATATGAGATTATAAAAAAATAAGTTGGGGTAGAGGAACTTATTTTTTGGGGAGCTTATAAGCTCTTGTAGCTTATAAGCTGTTGAGGAGCTTATATTGCCAAACACTTTGAAGGAGCTTATAAGCTCTTAAACAGCTTATAAGCTATTTTGAGGAGCTTATAAGCTCAGCCAAACACCCTCTTAGACAAAACTAGAAACTTTATGACTATAATTAAGAAACCTAACGACGTTATAATTGATTTAGGGCCCGTTTGTACAAGTGATTTAGAAACCTAATATTTTATTTGGTAAAAACTAAAAAGTAATACAAAACACACGATTCTTTATAAATTAAAAGCTCGTAAATACTATACTAATTTGAGAAATTCTGTATACCACCTACGGAGGTGGTATACTGACGAGCCAACTTTTGTACTCTTTTTTTTTTCATGTCTAGATCTAGATATAGCCATTTTCTTGTGTTTTTTTATGTGTGTTTTGTGTTTGGGAGAACACTTGTCAAGACATGGGCTCATGAAAGGCTAAAGTGGACACAATGGTGCAAATTGTCTAGGATTTGAGAATACGTCCCGACGATCAAGTTAAACCAAAGTCCATAGATTGGATGCATTTCAAAGGTCGAGAGTTACTCATGTCAATCTGTTGGGGGCGATGTTGATCAGAAGGATAGTACCGCTCAAGGAAAGCGCTCCATTGTTGCTAGGGCAAGAGGAAACTGAATTCTAGGAGAGCATGTTGAAACTAGGCTATTGTCGTCGACCAAGATATCGGCCTGACTACCGCTCAGATTCAAGCTTCCATCACGAGGGGCATCGAGGGCAAAGCAGGGCAAGACGGATGGAAGAAAGGAAAACATGAAGCAAGCAGGGAATGACCGGTGTCCGGGGCAGGACGCTGATGTGGCAGATCCGATGCGAGATGAAGGAGATGTAGGGAATATTCATTTTTCCCCACGCGCGGAATAGATATACTTGACTTCTTTGGATATGCACAGATCTCGAGAAGGCTGATCCGAGGAGAGTCCAAGAGTGAGAAGACTCAATTTAGGGCTGAAACTGGACACTCCAAAATGAAGTAGATTCTCCAAGTCCAGCCGTGTGTTGGCCTTCGGCCCACACCTAGATTTCCCTATAAATATCTTATTCATATTAGTTCACGTGTGCACACATTTAGAGGAGATCCGGCAATCCGGGGTGTACCAAAAATAATATTTTACTTTTCTGCATTTATCGTTCTTAAGTTCCGTGTTGGGCAAGACAATTTAGTTTATGCTTTTGCTGGCTGATTAACATCTGCCTTATTTTTAATAGTATGTTTACTTTCTTTTTATTTCCATATCTTATTTATTTTATGCCTAGCTAAGTTTATAAATTTGGAAAAGACATAGATTAAGTGGATATGATCTAACAAATTGTGAGTTTGAATTGTGTGCTTAAGAAACTACATGTGTGTTCCCGATGTGCTGGGCAAGATAACTAAGTGTTTAATTCAACTTGATTAGTTAGTAGACCCATTACTTATTTGAGTAGAGTTAGATCATCAATAAATCAAGAATATAGGGTGTGTACAATCACTGTGCATCCTGAGAGTATTAGTAGGCACAGAAGGTTGAAGTAGATTGTGGTCTGATTATATCAATACCAGGTCTATCTAGGGCTCAATGCTTCTTGGTTTAATTTCATGTACTGAGGTGTCCTAGTATGTGGTTGATTGTAGACACATAATGTAATAAATATCTTAACCAAGGAGCGATAGTAAGTGAATATCCACATATTCGACATCTTGATCAAATTGTTTGTTATTACTGATATTTCTTGTTTAGTGTTTTCAGTTTCTTTTGTTTATTCGAAGTAAAGTTAATTCGTGACCAGGACGATAGTCCACCCCACTATATTTTATTTCTGTTTTGTGACATCAAGACGTAACTACACCAACTCTCTGTGGGATCAACTCTAACTTATCACTAGCACTACGCTTATTTTGGACAAAGTATAAATTTATTTGTACGAAATCGAAACGACAACTTCGTCATTTACGTAATACAAATCTTAATTATAACTATTCCTATTAACTTTATATAATCTTAGTACATCGTACCAAAAAATATAATATATTTTATAGATATTTGAATGCATTCTATTAAATATGATATAATATGACATATAATGTAAGATATCTCAATCAAACATATTACATTTTATCTCATACCGCGTACCAAGCGAGTCCTTAAGGTATTCCGTTTAATTTGGTTTGGTAAATAAATAAACTTAGAATTCCAACTTTGCAAACTTTGGGCCACTAGCAAATTCTTACAACATAATTAAATTGAAGCACACTCTGGTGCATTTGTATTCGTCATAATTAAAATTTTAATTAGAGATTGATTAACTCTAATTTTGGCTGATGTGTCGTACATTTTGTTCTAAGAAATCTGATTTAATATTTGTTACACGTTTTTAATACTATGATACCCTCAATAAATTAATAATTAGAAGTAATGCTTTTAGTAGTCAATTTTCACCAACTTTGATTCTTGAACGTGAGAAAATTTTTACTAAAGAAGAAATTGATCGGATTCTTTAGATCAAGAAACAGATGGCAATGTGATTCAACAAAATGTATATAGAATTTATTGTATTGAATTATATTATAGAATTTACACGAAAACTTATATATAGCCTCAGGACGCCCGCAAAGTTGTTGAGTTAATGGTTGGAAACTTATTGCATTTTAATTATCTCATAATCGAGGGCTGAATTCATTGATACTTCGTACTTGAGCAATTATAGCATTAAATTGAATTTACAGTGATATAAGTTCTAAATGACTGACAACATTAAAAATAAAATTTGAAAAAATTACTTCCTTCGTCCATTAAAAATAGGACATATTCTTTGAGCACAAATTTTAATAAAAGAGATGATCTGCGGTCACCCGCATCAAAGGTTTGTATATTAACGTTTTGTGAATATAGATAAAACAATTGCCTTGTATAGTGGCTGAGTGTGCCCTCTTTATCTTTTGTTTTTTTAGGCGGAAGAAAAGTTTATATTACTGTAAATCAGAGAGAGCAATGTCTTGAAGCCAGGTTGAAAATCCCGACTTCCAGATCATTACATCAGAAACAGAAAGAGCAAAATGAGCTAGCTCGTATGCAGCTCTATTAGCTTCACGCCTAGCGTGAAAAAACTCAAGCACAACGTTCTCCCTCGCGTGATCGAATGCCTCCCTAAGCTCTTCGCATAGGTCGGATCCCCAATACTCCTCTTAAAGTACATGAATAGCAAGCAAAGAGTCCGAATAGAGGACGACAAGACCAAAATTATTCTCGAGACAGAACCCAACAGCAAGTAAAATGACATGAAGCTCACCGAGAAGCACCGTGGGGGTATAGCCAATCCGTTGGCAGGAGGCAGCCACGATCGTGCCCCTAGAGTCGCGAAGCAAAAAACCTACTCCCACCCACTGTCCTCCGTCGTCGAAGGCAACGTCAACGTCGAGCCGTAGGATTTCCAGCGGAGGGGGGTACCATCGCCGCTCCCCCTCAAGAGGCAAGACACAATCAGGAATAGAGGTATGCAGCCTCACTTTCTTGTACTCATCAAGCCAAAGCCGGCAGTCTTGCCGCTCAACTGTAGCCTTCTCATTCGTTGGGTTGTGCTTAAAATCACAAAAGCTCTTCCACACAAACCACAGCTGGAAAAACCAAAGCTCGAGGCCGTCATCGCCTTTCCGATCAGCCACCACACCGCTCAGATCATGCAACGATAGGTGTAAGAAGGGGCTGATATCAACCCATAAAGAAGAACTCTTCCAAGCACCTCTAACCCTGACACAAGTGATTAAACAAATCGTTCCCCAATCTCTTCGACACCAAGAGCAAATACCTAAGACCGGAAAGTGCCGTTTGGAGAGAATAGCATCGACCGGTACCAAGTTATTAAGGGCTCGCTAGCAGAAATGCTTAACTTTTGGTGGAACGTGCAGCCTCCAGACTTTCTTCCACCAGCAGGCGTCGTGAAAAGAGGACTCGTTTTCTGGCGTAGAATAATAATTAGTAGCGCACAGGTACCCTGATTTAACAGAGTAGCGTCTCTTCTCATCAAAGCCCCAGAAGAAAGTATCTGATTTCGTCTCTTTCGGTAAATCAATTGAGCAGATGGCGAAGACCAAGAAATCTGGAAAAGCCTCCTTCAGTTTGTCCACATCCCACCGCCGTTCAGCTGTGATAAAATCAGCAGCTTTCCTATTGTTATCCTCTGTGTGTGCTCGCTGCTCCTGCCAGATGTCTCTTCCCGGGATCCAGCGATCTTTATTGACCCTGATACTTTTGTCGTCTCCGACTTTCCATCTCATCCCACGAGCAATGAGCTCTCTGCCCCAGCATAAGGAGCGCCAGGTAAAGGAGAAATTCGGAGAGACCTTCACCTTCATCAAGTTTCCATCTCTAAAATATCGTTGCCTGAGGACCCTTCCCAAAAGAGTGTTTGGATTCTTCAAAAGTCGCCACCCTTGCTTAGCAAGTAGGGCTTGGTTAAAAGCACTCAGTTTCCGGAAGCCCAGTACATATTTTTCCCATTATCATTCACTCCCCACCAGAAATCGCAGCATGCCTTTTCTATATCCGAGCAAATCCCCATCGGTATTCGAAAACACGCCATGGCATAGGTAGGGATGGATTGAAGGATCGATTTAATGAGAACTTCTTTTCCTCCCGCTGAAAAGAATTTGTTATCCCAACCATGTAGTTTCTTAAAAACCCGATCACGCAAATACTCAAAATGGATCTTCTTCTGTTTAAGAATGACCGTGGGCAAGCCGAGGTACATGGCGTGCCCCTGTGTTTCGCGAATGCCAAGCTGTTCAAGCACCCCATCAATATCACTCTGCTTCGTGTTCGGGCTGAAAGAGACCGTGGATTTATCGAGATTAATCATTTAACCAGACGTCATTTCATAAAAGTGTAAAACCTCTTTAAGGCCCTTAGCAATCTCTTTGCTTGCTTTGAAGAAAATAAGGCTGTCGTCGGCGAAAAAAAGGTTAGTAATAGTCGGACAATGACGTGCTAAAGTGATGCCGCTGAATAAGCCTTGATTCTCATAACTCCTCAGCAACGAAGAAAACCTTTGTGCACAGATAACAAATAAAAAGGGTGATAAGGGACACCCTTGTCGGAGGCCTCGTGAGGGGATAAGTGACCCGTAAACTTTGCAATTGACGACGAACGAGAATGCCACGGTTGAGATGCATTGCATAACCAAATCGATCAAGTGGAGAGGAAACCGAAGCACTGAAATCATGGCCCGGAGGAATCGCCATTCAACTCTATCATAGGCCTTGCTCATATCCAATTTTGCCGCTGCGAAACCATCGTTGCCAAGCTTTTTGTTTCGGAGCCAATGCATACACTCGTATCCTAGCAAAATATTATCCGAAATGAGGCGGTCGGGATGAAGGCACTCTGCGAATCGTCGATCACATGATGCAGATGGGCTCTCAGGCGATTCGCTAAAACCTTGGCCACCAATTTGTAGGTAGTGTTGCAAAGGCTGATAGGGCGGAAGTCCTTCACTTCTTTAGGCTGTTTTATTTTAGGGATAAGCACGATCAAGGTTTTATTCCATTCCCTAATGCTCGCTCTTCCGTTGAGCACATTGAGAACCTCTGTTGTGACCGAATCGCCAATCTCACCCCATAATTTTTGGAAGAAGAGGGGGGATAGCCGTCCGGGCCCGGCGCTTTATGCGGGTGCATCTGGAATATCTTGAATGTAAAGGTTTCAAACCCCTTTTCCCCCATTTTTTACTTTTTCCTTTTTTTTTAGTTTTTTTTTGTTCCTTTTTTTGTTTTTGCTTTTTTTTCCTTTTTTTCAACTTTTTTGTGTTTTTCAGTTTATACTTTTTTTTCTTTTTCTTTTTGTTAGCTCCATTATTTTCTTCTATATTTCTATTACTTTTTTATTTTCAACACTTTTTAATTTTTTTTCTATTTTCTTCATTTTTTTTAATATTACCTTTATTCACATCAATGGTTATTTTTCATTACAACTACAATTACTTAATCAAATAATTAAAATTATTAGATTTTGTGAGTAAAAATAATAATTTTCGTGAAAAAAGTAATAATTTTGAAATACTACATTTCTTCATATGAATAACTACTTTTTTTTATTAAGATTATAGTTACTTTTAAGGGTTAATAGCCAGAAAATACACGAACTTTCATCGGAATTGCATATTGCACACGACCTTCAAAAATAGCCCCATAATACACCACCTTTTAATTTAGTCGCAAATTGCACCTTTGAAGTACCCAATCGTGATGCAATTTGCGACTAAATTAAAAGGTGGTGTATTATGGGGCTATTTTTGAAGGTCGTGTGCAATATGCAATTTCGATGAAAGTTCGTGTATTTTCTGGCTATTAACCCTACTTTTAATGAGTATAAAATATACATTTGTTAGCATAAATGTATACTTATGTTAATATAAGTATTTACTTTTATTCAATATAAAGTACTACTTATATTTTCTAAACTCTAAATCCTGAACACTAAACCCTAAACCTTGAATGCTAAATCCTGAACACTAAATCATGAACTCTAATAGGAATATTTACTTTTAATAAGCATAAGATATACATTTGTTCACACAAATGTATACTTATGTTAATATAAATATTTAACTTAATTCAATATAAAGCATTACATTTTCTAAACCTTAAACCCTGAACATTAAACCCTAAACCTTGAACACTAAATCATAATAGGAATATTTAAGTTGAATAAGCATTAGATATACATTTGTTAGCACAAACGTATTAATTCAATACAAAGTATTATATTTTCTAAACCCTGAAATTTAAACCCTAAACTCTTATAGGAATATTTACTTTTGCTAGGTCCGGAGGGTCTCGAATAGGTGTATGGGGGGGCTGAATACACCTATATGTTATTTTTCAAAACAAAACTTGAAACACAAACTGACACAACCTTTTCAATTAAAGGAGTTTAGTAAAGTTTAGGTTGATGATTGATACTGAATACTATTCAGTAAGGAGTTATCAGTTAAGTTTGAGACTTTAACTGATACACGTAAAGCTTCAGTCAAGTTTGTAGAACAGAGAGATGTTATGAATCTTACTGACTATCCGAAGATTAATCAGTTAGACTAATAACACACGCAACGGAAAACTTTTCTTTCGAAATAGCCTGTGAGATTAATCACGTTGTCAGAAATTAAGTTTCTCTTTGCAGTTAATCAGTTTTCAGTTGGAGAAGGTTTGAACACAAGTAAGAAGGTAAAAACTGAAAGATGTAATCAACACAGAGATTTTTACGTGGTTCGAAAAATACTTCCTACATCCACGGTCAGTCGATCACACTGACAAACTTCACTGGGCATGTGCTTACGGGTGCATAGCAAACCTAGACAACTGAAGATCATATCTTCAGTACCAACACGTACACCTGGTTGGATTTCTCACTCTTAGCGCACACTGGGTACTAAGATCTCTTCGGAGACAGAACACTGGTCTGAACTCCTTTACAACTCAAACTCTCAATTCGGTCAGTTGAATAGAGGTTCGAAAACTTGTCAACTAGATTACAAAGAACAAGTTCTCTGTAATCAGTTATACATAGGCTTTGGATATACAATATTTGCCTAAGTTATAAGACAATGTATGTAATCAGCAGTGACTGATTTTTGACTTTGTGATTCTTTTCTTCGATTCAAACTTTGGAATGGCTTTGAATGCTGAGTGACGAATTTGGCAGCGTTTCAGCTTATGTAGTTGAATCGGTGAAGATTGAAGTGATCCTCGAACTCTATTTATAGGAGACGTCTTGAATAGATTCGTTGACTGAAATGGTCTTCAAGATTTCTTCCGTTAGAGAGTAATTTGAACTTGGACTGAGGCTTCAATCTTCGAGGACCCTTGTTTGGTAAGAACGGCTATTGAGGAGGAGGAGATAGGACATCTCTGAAAAGGTAATCACCAAAAAGGAAGGGCCTCTGCAGAGAAAGGACGATCCTGAGATCTCTGCATTTAATGCGGCTGTACTTCTGGAGTGCGTGGCTTCCTTTAAACTTTAGAGGTTCAGTCCGAAGAAGAATGTCTAACTGATACTTGACTTTAGTATCAATTAGCTGAGTCCACGTGGCTCGCATTAAGTAATCAGTCGTAACTGATTCTTGGACTGGTCAGTCAAATATCAGTATTTGACTCTGCCTTTCATCGTTACAACAGTCGGCTACTTCAGTCTTCAGTCCTTCGATCTTCCATCTTCAGTCTTCAGAATAGAACTGAACTAGAAAAAGAACTCTAACACTTGAGTTCGAACAGTTCTAGTTTATTACACGAGAAACCTATTGATTTTGGTATCATCAAAACTAGGATTATGATATTTCATTAAGTTCCCAACAACTTTTAATAAACAAAAGATATACATTTGTTCCTATGAATAAAAATAACAATTATCGTAAACAAATTTAATAATTTATAAATATTACATTTCATCATATCAATAATTACTTTTCCTTACGATAATTATTACTTGACCAAATATACAAACTTACAAGTTCTAACGAGTAAAAGTAACATTACTTTTATACATATCAATAATTACTTTTTCTTACAATAATAATTATTTGATCAAATAACTAAAAGTACAAATTCGCATGAATAAAAGTAATAGTTATTTGCTCAAGTAATTATTGTCGTTATAAAAAGTAATTATTGTTATGAAGAAATGTAATATTTTAAAAGTATTACATTTTTCACAACAATATATAAAAAGGCAAAAGAAAAACAATAAATAAAAAAACAAACGAGAAAATAAATAATTACTTTTTGTCATAATTACTTTTTGTCATAATAATAATTATTTTGCAATAATCTAAAAATAAATTAAATACAAAAAAATAAAAAAATAAAATAAAAAACATTGTAAAAAATCAAAATAAGAAAAAAAATTGAAGCAGTAAAAACAAAACAAAAAAAAAACGAAATAGAAACATAAATAAAACATAAAAAGAAATGAACCAAAAACATAAAAAAAAAATCGCATCTATAGAAAAAACAGAAAAAGAAAACAAAAAAAATACTAACAGAAAAAGGGGGGAAAATGGTGCAAATGGGTTTTGAACCCCTGATCTTAGGGATAATGGCGTGAGATGCGAACCATTGCACCGCAACATTTATGCTCTCAATTGTGAAGAGATTTATATATTGCTTGGTTAACCGACCCCACCACATACTACGCGGTGGGCCGAACGTAAGTTTTTGCGTTAATAAAATAGGTGGTTAGTGGAAAAAAGATCTCTAAATCCTTAAACTATAGTCATTTTCCGTTTTTTCCCTCAATCTTTGAACTTCCCACAAAAAACCCCAAACTTTCAATTTTTCCTAATTTTCCCATGACGGGTTTTCCGGCCAAATTCGATCACACGTGGAATCGGAATTAAGTGACGTGGACACGCCGGATTGTTAATAAAACGACGTAGTATCTATTATACATAAACAACGTCGTTTCGTGCTTGTTATTCTTCAATTTGTCGCCGTTCTGCCACGTCTACCACCTTCTTCTTAAAGTCCGATCGCCGCCGCTCATCTCCTCCAAAAAACCGGCAGGCTACCGCCTTCATCCTTGTCTGTTGCAGATCCGACCTCAGAACCCTTCTCTCTGACTCACGTTTTCAGAGTTGCAGCTAGGGTTTTGCCCCCTTTTCGCGCCGCCTAGGGTTTGCGCCGTAAATAGCAGCGTCGCCCTGACTTGCTTCCTCCGGTGAGCCTCTGTTTCCCAGTCACGCCGCCTAACGCCCCGAGCCTCTTCAAATTTGGTATCTGAAATTTGGTATCTGAGTGGAGGAGGGGGAGGAAGTGGGTTTTCAAACGTGGATTTTCAATCGGCGCCGGGAATCGAGTGGAGGAGAGAGGGAGGGGAAGGGAGGAGGAAGTGGCGGCGGTGGGGGATAGGGGAAGGGGGAGAGTCGACGGAGGTCCCAGAAAACGTCGGCCCTCAAGCCGGCGCCGCCTGAGCTCGCTCGCCGCCTCTGAAATTCCGGCAGAGTCGACGCCGCTCTTCGGCTTGTGCCGTCTCCTGGAAACCGTCGTCCCCAGAATCTGGGCGGTTGTGGCAGTGAGAGAGAGGGGGGGAGACAGACGGGGAAGAGGGGGAAGGGGGATGGGGTAAGAGAGAAAGAGAGTGACGTGGGAGGGGGAGAGTGACGTGTGAGGGTGTGATTTGCCACGTATAGGGTGATTTGGCATGAATAACGCCACATAGGAAAATTCCGACTTCGGATTTGGCCGGAAAACCCGTCATGGGAAAATTAGGAAAAATTGAAAGTTGAGGGTTTTTTGTGGGAAGTTCAAAGATTGAGGGAAAAACCGGAAAATGACTATAGTTTAAGGATTTAGAGAGAATTAACCCAATAAAATAAGTGATTAAGATTGAATTAAATGTGGTGTTTTGAGGGTTAATGGCCGAAAATACACCAACTATCACCGAATTTGCATTTCGCACATGACTTCAAAAAATACTCCCTATGTCCCAGTAATAAAGACACAATATTTTTGGGCACGTTAATTAAGGTAGGATAGATTAGAGAGTTTAATGTAGATTTAAAACATGTTTAAATCCCTTTCTCTCTCCTGCCATTCCACCAATCCCACTTCTTCTCCAAATTTTGGGTCGCCTACGTGAAAGCTAACTCGCAGGAGACGGCGACTGATATTTCGTTGAATTCGCTGCTCAACCGCCTCTCTCTCTCTCTCTAAAATAGATCAGACGCAGTAAGAAGCTCTCCAAAATCAGACCGTGAAATATAAATAGATGTCTTTTAGAACCCTCACTTTGATATCACTTGTTGGTTCCAGGCAAGTACGTACTGGTGTGTGGGAGACATACACCTGTTACAATTTTTGCTTTCTTGCGAGTGGAATAATCATAGTGCAAATGTCTCAACTATGAGCTGATTGTTGGATAGTGAATATAAATACTGGTCATTGTGCGAAATGTGGCGATCTTATTTACTCGCGTAATAAAGAAACTTTTGATATTTTAACAACCTTAAGCTTAGTCTTGTCCAAAAAATCAACCTTAAGCTTAGTTAGATTAATGCAAAATCAGCTGATGAAGTCAATTAATGATCAAGTTGTATATTGAAGGACGACAGTTCAAAAATATGTAAAGTTAAATATAGAAAGCTGTAAGTCACAAAGAGAGTTTAACGTGCTCCTACATCCACAGATCTGATTTAACAAGAAAATCTAATTCATCTTAGAATTCCTTATTTTATGATTGCAAGTCAACCGATCAATCATGTAATCTTAGACTGATCCACGAATTCTTATGAGGCCCCTAACCTTAAATTCTTTGTGCTTTTAGATTGCTAACACTTTATAATTTACTTGCATTCCATATTTTTCTATTGAACACATAAAAAAAATACAAATCTCACTTTATCCATAATTAATACATATTCTAAATTTGATCCATCTTGACATATTCAAAAGAACTACTATGCCCTACGTAAGTGCATAATTATGCACGTGCCGTGCGTGTCTTAACCTCCCAAGTCCCAACCTTATAAATGCCACCCTAACTAACAAGTTTCACTCAAGTTTATACTCGTATCCACGAAATCTAACCTGGCTGAGTTGGTGCTTTCATAAGTTTCAATAATTAATGTATTGTTGCTTTCCCAACAAAACTGTATACTTTGCGCTTTATCTTATTTTACCAATAAAAATAAAAAAAATTGAGTAATGCTAAACAGCCACATTGTGGTCACCCATAATTTATTTAAATAGAAAATAATTTAAGTTATTTAATTTATTTTTTAAAACAAAAATAAGATTTAGTTATTTTATCATATTCTCTACATTGTAGTTATTTTTTTACAATTTCTTGGCAACTTTTTTATTTTTATTAAAAAATAAATTAAAAATTAAAAAAAACAAAAAAAATAAGTACAATGTAGAGAATATAATAAAATAACTAAATTTTATTTTTATTTTAAAATAAATAAATTAAATAAATTAATATTTTCTTATTATACTAGTTTGTGGGTGGGCACAATGTGGCTGTATAAATTTATTGTAAAAAGTTATTAATCGTCCCTTATTTTAATTTCAGTTATTTGTATAAAAAAATGTGTAATTATAGATTAATTATTAGTTAGCGGCAGAATTAATGTATTAGACTATTAGTCTATTACTGACATATCTCTATATATAAAATAGACAGAGATAAATTATGGAAGATCATGACGTCAGTAAATAAATTTCAGGCTTACCCTATTTGGACAAAATTTGTCTGGACAAAATATGATGAAATACTTTATAAAATAAATTTATTTAAAAATTTTGATTCAAAATAAAATAGAATTTAGCTAGTTTTATTATTTTTTATATGTACACAAACTACAAATAAGATAACAAAAAAAAAATGTTAAAAAATTACGAAAAACTACACTATGGAGAAAGCAATAAAACTAACTAAATCCTTTTAACTTGAATCAAATTTTTTAAATAAATTGATTTTTAAAAAATTTTAACCTTATTTTTGTCTGGACAATTTTTTTCCAAATAGCACTACTCTTTGACAGTAAGTGTGCATTCTGGCAAAATTTTGCTTAAAAATAATACTTGCACCTAAAAAAAATAAAAAAAAATAATATTTTTTGCCAAAAAAATATTAATGCAGATAACACTCTTATATTTGGGTGAAGCTGCAAAGAGTGTCAAAGTGTAATATTCGCGGATCCATGCTTTAATTTTGTCTTTATATATACATAAATTTTATCTTTATTTCTTTTTTGAGGGGATATAAATTTTACTATCTATTTATTCTTTGGATGAGATTGAGCCTAAAGGCTTTAGTAGTCAAAAAGGCTTCAAGCCTGCCTGGTTGAAAACATATCTTGGTCCAATTGTTAGACTATTTTGTATACTTTATCACTACTTTTTATTTCTCCTAATTAAATTAGCCCACGTCATAATCGAGAAATTTATCATATAATATATAATAAGGGGTTATATGTTTGATTGAAATATTTATATAAAGTAATAACATTATAATTAAAATGTTGTGTAAGAATTTGTTAATATATAATTTATTGTGTGATTGGATTTATTATAATTGTGTACGAAATTTTAATTTTAAAATGTTTTATAATTTAATATTTCTTTGACATTATCAAAGTTGAGAATATTTTTTCTTTTCAAGTGCAGTAAACTTTGCTATGAATGCGATAATTTTATATGTTTAATATAATATTTTAATGATAACTGCACTTTTTATAATTACTATATATATATAGGGTCAGCTTTAATGGAGACCACTATATATAGAGAGAATAGAGATCAAATCAGAGCATTGATCTCACCAAAATCAATGAATCAGATTAATCCGAATTCTTCAAATTTAGGAATTCCCGTAAATTCCTCATTTTTCAATTCTGGAAACCAGCGAACATTATTATGAACTTACGAACATACTAATGTTCGTCGATGTGTTCGTATAAAAAACAAATGAACATACTAATGTTCGTCGATATGTTCGTATAAAAACAAATGAATATACAAATAAACATACTTATGTTCGTAAGTTCATAATAATGTTCGTTGGTTCCCAGAATTGAATAATGAGGAATTTACGAGATTTCCTAAACTTAAAGAATTCGGATGAATCTGATTCATTGATTTTGGTGAGATCAATGGCTCTGATTTGGTCTTTATTCTCTATATAGGGGAGTGGTCTCCATTGAACTCTTCCATATATATATATATATATATATATATATATATATATAATATAGGGGTGGGCTACCGTGAGAGCACATCTTAAAATAAGAAATAAGAGCAATTTTTAATGTATGAATTTTATGTAGAACACGTATGAATTCGCTGTATAAAGGTATGAATTGTGAAAAATAAATTTTTGCTACCTTTAGGATTCGAACTCAGGACCATAAATCCATCCAATAGGATTACGAATCAACTGTAGATCTTGATGATCTAAGGGTTGAAAATGATTCTTATTTTATATCTTAAGAAATACTTTTATTTTAGTCATTCCCTATATATATATATATATAAAAAAGTTTGAATCTAATAGAACCTCTTAGGTAGTATATAAATCTAAATTTAAGACATATTTTGTACATGTGGACGCATAAAACGTGACATGAAATAGATGTCTTCTAAGAAAAAACAAAATAAGAAAATCATAACCCCACAGGGACGCGTCTCGCGTCAGCTGGTGGTATCAAACAAAACTAATTAATATTATGTATATTTTTTTAAAACATTATGAATATTAAAAAGACGTTAAGTTTTTTTTTTAATGCAAAAAACCCTAAATCATCATATTTTAAGGAACAATAATACGATTCCACGTTTTTATCTTCAAAGGCGTGGAAAATATGTGTCCACATAAAAAATCACTATTTATTAGGCAGGTGGGTATTTTTGTGGGTATTTCATCCTATTAACACATTATATTATCTATTAAGGATGCGTTCTCTTTGGTTGTAAATTTATCATGGAAAAAGAAAGGATAAATAAAATTTCATCATTTAAATCCTTTCTTTATTTTCCCATATTTACTACAAAATAGAATTTGACCTTCACTCATTCCTCATTTTCAAAGGGTCAAATGAGTAAGGGTCAAATTTTATATTGTAGGAAATATGGGAAGATAAAATAATGATTTAAAGGTGAAATTTTGTTTATCTCTTCTTTTTTCATGATAAATTTCCAACAAAAGAGAACGCAACGCACCCTAAGTATCTTATCTAAAAGGCAGTATATAAAATCACACGAATCTGTATGAATACATATAAGTCCGCGTTGCTTTATAAACGACCTACATACACAACTTATAACTAACATGGCAACATAATATTCTGGTGATTTTAAAATTCATATAATCGGTGGTGAGCTTTACACAAACTAGACGTCCGATTTACTTTGCTCAACTTCTTCTTTTGAATAGAAACAAAAAAAACACAAATATCTTACAACCAATGTTAGAAATGGATATTGGGCCCATTCCTCCCTTAAAAGGCCTTATAAGGGAGATGGTTGCCTCACCATATAAAGTGGCTCATGCCACTATCTCCAATCCAATGTGGGACACTTCAATACACCCCCCGCACGCGCAGCGTGGACTATCCCAAACGCCATCTGTTAACAACGATATTGGGGGGGGCATCATTGGATTGGGTTGGCTTTGATACCATGTTAGAAATGGATATTGGGGGAGAGGGTTGCCTCACCATATAAAGTGGCTCATGCCACTATCTCCAATCCAATGTGGGACACTTCAATAACCAATACACCAAATTAATCCAATATACTAGGAATCTTAAAGGTTTACCAAATTAGTTTTTCTATTGACTAGAAACACTGTATAATCAAGAATATTATGTCACGACTTGCACCAATAAATACTCTTCCAAACTATTGGTAGAAATTTAGGGAATTGATGTTTCATTGATTCTCTATCCAATCTCATAATTTGATCTAACTGTTGCAGGACGCCCATCATCAATTTCTGCCTCATTAAAATATGAGACGTAAAATAAAACCAGAGATTTAATTATATAGTGCAGAGAACATGAGAGCAAAGCAGAGTTCAAAAACTTACAAAAGGGAAGAGTCTGGACCTCATAAAAATATCCAGAGAAAAATCCAAAAATCCCTAAAGTAAAGAGTACACATTTAAAGTCAGATGTAATTACTAATATAAATCAATTCTAGAACCAAATTAGTACTACAAGAAATAATACGATGAGGCCACCATGTCGATGACAAGTCGACCACACACCATAAGAATTAGGGATGACAATGGATCTTGGATCCGGTCCAGATCCACGGATCCAAATCTTTTTTAGAGGTTCTGGGCCTTGTAAAAAATGGACCCGATGGATCTGGACCGGATTTGGATCACTTCTAAGATTTGCGGATCTGGATCTGGAGCAAAAATTTTAAGACCCTACCCTAAAATCTATTACCAATCTATACATCTCTTTTCCTCAATAATATATCATTCTATTAAAGTTAATATTTTCCTTATATCTTAATTTAAATTTTAGTTGTTGTTGTTGTTGTTGTTGTTGTTGTTGTTGTTATTATTATTATTATTATTATTATTATTCTTCTTATTCTTTTTTCAATGTCAAAATAGAAGACACATTGTTCCACTGTTACTAAATATTATGCTGAAGATAGAGATGAAGTTGATTTTAATGATGTTATAATTAATTTTCACCATTTTTTACATACACAGTTACAATAAGTGTATATCTCATTATAATACTAATATATTATTTAGTACTTGATTATTATATTCTTACTTATTATGAATTTTTATAGTAATTTTTTTATATAGATTATGATTTAGTTATTTATTTTTTAATAATTGTTGAAAGTCTAGATCAAATTCGATTTTAATTTGAGTTTATTTAAAATTTATAAATGTTTTAAAAAGAAAAAAAATATGGATCTGAGTCTAGACCCGAGACCATGTGGATCTTATGGATTTGAACCTGAATTTTATTTTTTAGATCCAACGGATCCAGACCTAAATAAGAAAATGCGGATCTGGATCTGGTCCAGATCCGGCCCATTGCCAGCCCTAATAAGAATCAATATTTCAAATAAGTAATTATAACGACTCTCCGATCTAAATTTGAGACCTTCAAAAACTTGTTAGCACGATATGATATCTACTATATATTTTTTATATCTTGAAGAAAAAGGAAAAAAATGGATGCATGTGATGTCTGTATATCCATTATTATTGTAAAAATAATAAATGTATGTATGTACTTGAAAAGGGTGTTCCACTCTTTCCATTCCCATACGGAGTATAAATTGAGTTTGAAAATGCGATGGATTACATTATTGTCAATGAACAATAAATGGATAGTCCAACCGTACGTACATATAATGCAACGCAATGTACAAAAGTTATTTAAGATTTGGAAACTGCTCAATAACCACATTTGGACAATGTGCAGTTCAAATATTGGCTCTTCAATTCCCCCTTCACAAAGGTACAACACAACCCCCTTTTTACTGCCATAAAACTTGAAAAAAGCACAAGCATGCATTTCCAGTCAAACCACTTTTCTTTTCTTTAAAAAAATAAAATCAAACTGTTACACATATTTTCTGAATTTCTGTAACGCTGAACATGGATAGGTCACACACTTTTCTGGAATTCTATCAACACTTTATCTAGACGGCATCGTTTAGCCTTTGCCATGCAACGAATCGTAGCTACTTAGACTGTGTAGTAGCTCCAGAACATACACGTCTATACTGTTTCTTTTTGAAATGACTGTCCATTAATTAATTTACCAATATTTTAATTTCCATATAAGATTTGGACCAAAATTTCAAATAAATACAACGGGGGCGGTCATATCCTGCCGTTCAACCTACTATTGCAACAGCAATTGTTTATGATTAATAGATTTTATTTTAATTTCAATATGAGTGTCACTTTTTTTTCTTAACAAGTGTAGGTATCCATAAAAATTACGTTGCTTACATTATTGGCAAATAATGTTGATTGAATGGGATGATATATAGACAATGCAAATTTTCTTCATGTCTATGTAGATTCTTTTATATTTACATATTATTCTGTCTGCATGCAATTTGCATAGTGGTATGATTTAAGAAGGAAAATTTCGTAGCATCAAATGGTATTGCACCATAATTAACTAAAAAAAAAAAAGGTATTGCACCAGATGTTCTAAATGAGACCGACGTGATTTATATTAAAGAAAATGCAACGCCTTGCAGTTAAAATATAATTCAAGAATGAAAACAGTGTGCCATTAATTTCCAAATTCAGCAGGTGCAAGTAGAAATATATAGATAATAATTGAAAAACACAAGTAAGATTTTTGTATTTTGGGGGGGCCTTGTTAGATTTGAAGTGGGGACTTGGGAGCTAGCTGGAAAATGATTAACGTTATACGACATTAAATTTTAGCCGCCCGCTTCTTTACTCGCATAGTTAAATAAAATAATTTCCATTTTCAAGTGTTTGTGAAAAATAATTGGGTCCAAGAAATAATCGCGATAATATGTGAGCGAGCTTTGGATTTTGCGAGCTGTTTATTAAATGCGCATATGATTCAATTTGGTCCCTTTTGATATTTATATTTTGATATAGTAGTATGGCACTAATTAATTTGACGTATGAGATTGGAAAAAGAGTGTGAAAGGCAGAAGAGAAAGCAAAAGATAATGTCTTTCTCAAGCACGGATCCCTATGGAATGCTGGAACGATGCCCAGCATTGCTTGCTGGAACTCATTCTTTTTGTTTAGTTTAAAGGGCCTTGCTTTGCTCTGTTTAGAGAGAGAAAAAGCAAAAGAAAGAGACCATAGATTCAGCGATGATCAGCAGAGGATGATAGATTTTGGAGTAGATTTTGTTTCTATACTCAACTCAAGTCTGCAGCTATAAAACAAAACAAACGCAGCTGCTTCAGAATTGAGAAAGAGAGAGAAAGAAACATCATTAGTGTATTTGTTTCCAATGATTGAGTTGCTTTCTCGCAACAACTAAAGAAAGGAAGAAGAAGAAGAAGAAGAAGTTTTTACATTTATTTGGTAGAGGCATAGAAGATGGGTGACGAAAGTAACAACAACAACTGGTTGGGATTCTCCCTCTCATCTGCAAGTCCAAGTCCAAGTCCAAGCATGGATCACTCCCAGCCCTGCTCTAACGCCGTCTCCACTCCCGTCCCCGTTAACTTCTCCTCTGCTTTCAACTATCCCGGATTCTGCTACGACACCCCTACCTTCTACTCCCATTTAACTGTCATGCCACTCAAATCCGACGGCTCCTTGTGCTTGATGGAAGCCATCAACCGCTCACAACCACAAGGTATGTGCATATGTCTTACTTGCATTGCATGCCAATCTTCCTTACCAAAAAAAGAAAAAACTGCAGCTCCGAAACTGGAGGATTTCTTCGGCGGTGCAACAATGGCGCTGAGCCTGGACAGCATGTACTACCACAGCAACCCTCAAAGTAGCAACGTCCTGGATTTCTTAAACTCCGACAACCACCACCACCTTCAGCTCCAAGAATACCCCCATTACTCAGCTCAGGAGATGTACAAGGAGGCTGACGACGGCTCCATGGGATACGGCGAGTTGCAAACACTAAGCTTGTCGATGAGCCCCGGCTCGCAGTCCAGCTGCGTCACCGCCATTCCGGCCGTACCTGACTTGGAGAACAAGAAAAGGGGCCAAGACAAAGTCGATCAGAAGCAGATTGTTCATCGCAAATCCATTGACACCTTCGGCCAGAGGACCTCGCAGTACAGAGGTGTCACCAGGTTCCTCATTACCCCCTTTTTTTTTCTTTTTTTTTTAAATTTACTAGTAAAATCACGTGATGGTTTTTATTTATTTTTTAATGTTGAAAATCAGACATCGATGGACGGGGAGATATGAAGCACATTTATGGGACAATAGTTGTAAGAAAGAAGGGCAGAGCAGGAAGGGAAGGCAAGGTTAGTGTACTGTACTCCATCAAACTATGCTAATTTATTTTTCATGTGACTCACTTTACTTATGTTCTTGGGCATCAAATTAATCTCGGTTGCTGTGGCGTGACGCGGACCAACTCTCTTTTTGCAGTTTACCTTGGTAAAAAATCTCTTATTTGTAATGCTATTTGTAGAGAGGGAAGCATTTCTTGTTATAGAGGCTTATTTATGTCTTGCCAATTTAGGGGGATATGATATGGAAGAAAAAGCGGCCCGGGCTTATGATTTAGCCGCACTCAAGTACTGGGGACCTTCCACCCACATCAATTTTCCGGTCTCCTTTTCCTTTCCCTTTCCCTTTCTTTCTTCACTTACTCCCCATTCAATTTACTAACAAATTAATTACTTCAGTTGGAAAATTATCAACAAGAGCTTGAAGAAATGAAGAACATGAGCAGACAGGAATATGTTGCTCATCTCCGAAGGAAAAGCAGTGGTTTCTCCAGGGGAGCTTCAATCTACAGAGGAGTCACAAGGTCTGGATACGTCGCATGCTTTTCCTTTATTATTTTATTCACTAAAATTACAGTTTTCATTTAAAAAATGAAATTTGATTTGAAATCTGCATTGTTATTTAGCAGACATCATCAACACGGGCGGTGGCAAGCCCGAATCGGCCGCGTGGCCGGAAACAAGGATCTGTACCTGGGCACATTCAGTGAGTCGACTTGCTTCCTTTGCTCCCAGAATTAATGTTTGAGACACTTGTCTTATGATGATTGGTGACGAGCAGGTACGCAAGAAGAGGCCGCGGAGGCATACGACGTGGCAGCGATCAAATTCCGAGGCGTCAACGCCGTGACCAACTTCGACATCACGCGTTACGACGTGGAGAGGATCATGGAGAGCAACGGCCTTCTTCCCGGCGAAATGGCGCGCCGCCCCAAAGATGAAGCAGCTGCCTCCAAGGAGAGCAGCAGCAGCACCGAGTGGCTTTACTCTAATGATGCTGCTGCTGCTGGGCCCCACTTGTCCCTGCCCGCTTCCAAGCTCTTCCCCTGCCCCACGGCGCCTGAAGATGCAGCGTGGATCAGGCCTCAGCCGCAGGTGCCCCTCTTCTCTGCCTGGGCCGCAGATGCTTCCTCCTAATTCCCCATCCATGTCTTCTGCTTTTGCTTGTACAAAACAAAGTATTAGTGCTAGCTAGGCTGCATGCGTTGCTTTTTTCCATTGTTTTTCTTATTACCAAGCTCCAATCTTTTTCCACTAAATCGGTTTGGACAGCAGCTTTCAATGAAAAAAAATATTATGAATCATTTTTCACTGCGTTACAAATGCCTTTTACTTTCACTCCAACAATTATTGCTCAACTCTTGTTGACTTGGCCATAACTAGTTAAGAAAAAAAAAAGATTCAATCTCTCCAATTTGGTGAAGCTTTCCATGCAGAGTAATGATTTCATTTCCATCTCCCTTTCTACGAAAACTGGGTTTGGCATTTAAATCGATCTCTTAGAACGTAATCAAGTTTTCCTCCTTTTGCGCTGTCCAGTCTCATTCAGAGCCCCTACTGTGTGAGTTAAACATGGGAAATGTTCCCTCAGATCAAACATGATTATCATTAAGAAACTGGTAATTGAATCTTGGTTAAGTAGTAATTAATAGTGGTGTGGCCAATGGGAGAAGGGCATTAAGAGTGGCGTCGTGTCCAATTTGGATAGATATGCGACTGTAGAATGAGAATGATGCATGTTTGGAAGTCTAAGATTTTTGCAGGCATCTGCAAGATTTGCCGGCCAATACATAATACAATAGAGAGTGGGATATTCATTCATTGCCCTATCATTACATTTACAACTACCCCATGAAGAATTTCCCCAAAGGTTGGTATCATTGCACATTCTCACTTTCCTTTTTATCATTACCTCACTTACCCTCTTCCCATGCACCGTCGAATTTGATCACCTAAAATTTCATATGGGATCCTTTTTTTCCCATTTTTAGTGCTTCACTCTATGTTTTACTTTTAATTTGTTATAATTCTTTATATATTTTCAATTTTAATTTAATACATACTCCCTCCGTCCATGAAAGAACTTCCTAGAAGGGAGAGGCACGGGTTTTAAGAAAAAATATTATTGAGTGTATTGAGAGTGAATAAAAGGTAGTTGAGTCTATTGGGAGTGGTGAAAAAGTGTTATAATTAATATTGGGAGTTGTGAAAATTGAAAAGTAAGAGGATTATAAGTGGTGGGGCATAGTCCAAAAATAGGTAGGAAGTTCTTTTGTAGACGTCCCAAAAAGGAAAGATAGGAAATTCTTTCGTGGACGGAGGGAGTATTTTGCTATAATTTTAAAATAATTAATTAGAATCCGCTGATTCAATTAGAGTTTTTCATAGTTTTTATGTCTATTTTAGAAATTTTGAATTATTAATTGAATATTAGAGTTGATTAATTCAAAATTAAGGTATATAATTTTTGTAAGCTTTATTTTTTAATAATAAAGTATTAACTAGGTTTCATTATATTTTTTTATTTTTATAATAAATAATTATAAAATACTCTCTTCGTCTACCAAATGGATATTCATATTTATTTTTTGGTATGTTCACAAAATAAATATTCATTCTCGTTTTTGGTAAATGTACCACGTAATTCATTCACATTAAAAATGAAATTCTTATTTTACTCGTACATACTTAATCAATTTCTTAAAACTTATGTCATCCACAAATATGAACTTACTCATTTAGTAGATGAAGAGAATAATAAAATTAATAATGAGACATGCATAATAAACTGTAGAACAGATAATCTCATCCACTAAAATCAGTGTAAATCACGATGAAATTTCATGTAAATTTGTTCACCATGAAATTGGTGTGCAATAATTGTTTATTAGAATCTTATAAGAGTGTGAGGACGGAATTTATGATGAACTATGAGTAGAATGTGAATTTGCGTCACCCTATGTGCTAAAAAATTGTTTAACAAGGCGATACAAGGAAAAATGCGTTTTTTTTTTTTTTTTTTAATTAAGGAATAATGCATTTTAAACACATGAACACCTGAAGGAGGGAAATCTCGATACATTTTCTCATTATTTACAGCATTTCAATGCTGAGGCTCTAAGAGAGATTTTAAGGAGGTGATCCCACTTGAAAATGAGAATTAATTTTTCATTTTATTTTACTTTTAACTGTTCAATTTTCAAATCCAACATTTATTAAAATTAAACTTCAATATTATTTTAATTAAAATAAAATACAATATTTAAAATAACATATAATAATTTAAAAAATTGTTACAATAATTAAAATTGAGACTACATTAATCATCTACGCTACATGACTTCTTCGAGTATACTTTTGTGCAATGTCAATTGTCTTCCAAATATCTTCAAAGTGTCCGTATTGAAAATTTTAAAATCACGCGAGAGCATACTTTTGACAGATGTTGCTTCCCTTTTAACATCGGTGGCTTCCTTGTGAGAGGCGCTGAAGAGCTCGGTTTCTTTGGCGATGCGGTTCAGTGCCTCGTAGTATTGAGCGTTGTCTCCACCCGTTGAAGACTCCACCTTCTTTCCCTTTGCCTTTGTCATGCATGCCCGATTCTAGCATTGGGGCTTCGTTGTTATGTTTAGCTAGGAAAATGTAGTCGTGCTATGCCCATCCAACCCCTTGGACTTCTTCAATGAGTGCATATATTCACTGGTAGACGTGAAGCGTTGAGATTCGCACATAATCTGCCAAACTTTGAAATTAATAGTTGAATCTAGCTATGTGGTTGATGTTTTTAAAAAGGGGCTAAAAAACATATCATTTTTAAAAAATGATATTTTTTTATAAGTTTCCTCTAAATTCATTACTTTGATATAAATATTATTTTATTTATTATAATTATAAATATATAACGATGTAAAGTGAACCGCGTGTATATCGACCACTGTTTCTCGAAGATCTTGGGCGATTGATAGAGTAAACGATGTGGGCCTACTGCCTACACTAAATATTTCTCCAGACTCCAAAATTGTAGGTCACATTACAATAGATCAATGTTTCTCCTACTTATTTCATTTGTGGGCATAACATGTCCACTACTATTAATTTTTTAGAGTCCAACAAAAATTTGTGTTTAGTTTAAATTAATAATCGTTCATGAAGATTGAGTATCCAGTTAGGATCTATAATATTTGTAGCATTTAATTTTAATTCTATGTTAATTGAATATTACGATTGATTATGCCATAATTAGAGTGTAATTTTTGTAAGCTTTAGTTGTAGTTTATACCATGAAAATAATAAATTTGATAGTGAGACATGGATGGACAGTTGTACACAAAAAATTTGAGAGATAATATTCGAATTATAGCTGGTTTAAGAGTAAAATATTGAAAGGTTTATTAACTTTGTGTTAATTTGTAGTAATATTTAGTTTTATTGGTGTCATTAACGAATTTATATCTTTTTCAATTTGACTCTCAAATGAGGATTCTGAAACATTGCAGGTTGGCATAGCAAAAGAACTTGAGTGCTCTTTTTATAATGTCATGTTGAAACTTTAATTTTTTTTTTTTGCTAACAAAATTACAAATTAGCTATTTTAAAAAGGACAATTTTCATAAGTATCACGATTTTTACACCGTATTACTAACTACATGTTGCTTTATAAAATGGGTATTTCTAAGAATTACATTAATGGAAAGTGCAAAGATTTTTTTTTTTTAAAATCAAGACTTTATATTTTTACTCGCAACTCTACTTTATACAGTACTCCCTCCGTCCCACTCTAAATGTCTCAATTTCTATTTTGGTTAGTCACTCTAAATGTCTCATTTCTTTTTTTGGTAATACACTCTCTCTCTCTCTCTATACTTAATATTTAAACAATTTTCACCACCCCATTTTATCTACTTTATACACACTTTATTTATTTTATACATATATTTTAATCTCCGTATTCAAAAGAAATGAGACATTTGAAGCGGGACGGAGGGAGTATATATAGATATAGATAGACAGAAATAATAATGTGAAGTGGGCCTGATTGTCAAATCATAAATCCATCTTTACGATTTGGGCTGAAAGATAAGATATGGGTTTGGTGAATCTCTGGCCAACCCTAAGTGGAAATGTTTCCAGTGCCAAATTATTCAATTCTTATCCTCTCCCATATCATGATTTGACAACCACGGATTCTGCAATAATTGGCTTTGGATCAACTTCACAGTTTTCGTTTTTCTATTGCTTTTCTTTTTTGGATAATCAAATTTTGGTGAGGGAATATTAAATTTGGATCTATTAGAAGCGATTTTTAATGTTCGGTATATTTGGGCTGGTTTGCAACAAGTCAATAGGGTGACACGTGCAGGGATCAAGTTTTATTACACCTAATATCGATCCATTTGAAATTTGATAAGATCAACCTAGCTCAATTAGGGTCATTTGGCCATCGGGTCAAATCCGTTTAATATTTTTTTTTAATATAAATCATGTTTCTTACTTAAAAAATGAAAAATAAATAAATAAAATTAATTAACATCAATTTACAATCATAATTATAAATAAAACAAAAATTTTAAATTACACTATAATGAACATCAATTAATTCAATTCAAACAAAATGATAAATAAATAAATAAAAACTCTAAATAGTTGTTTAACAACAGTTCAAAGTATTTAAATAAAATTTAAGGCCTTAAAAATAAATAGTAGTAATAAATAGTAAATGGAGTAATAAATATCATCAACAATCAACAAATTCAATATCAACGACATTTGAATCTTCCTTGAACAATCGAATTTCTTCATCTTCTTATCCAAATCGTGGCCTTGGAAAGGGAACATAGCCCAACTGAAATCCGTCGTCTCAGTAATCATCCTAGATGACCTGAGGATGTTCATTGTGATCTTTAAAGCTAAAGTTTCTCTCCAAAGCGCTCAATCTGTAACTCAATGAAAAAGAGGTTGGTCATAAGGCTCGAGCTGAGAGAAACTATGGGACAATGTGATAATGGAAATTGCGTAAATTTACATCCATTGTCTCAGACATCTCTCTCGGGAGACAGCTAAGGACATCTCCCAGTGGAGAGGGATGCTGATGCAGCGTACCTGCGCAGTAATGCTTTGCGTGATCCATGTCAGCTACCCTTGGATGCATAGTAATGATTCCTTGTGTGGTGAACTATGTCCTTCAAAATCGATACATTTGTGTTCAGTGATGATCTAGGACAGTTAAGAATCTTAAGAATTTGGCTCTACATCCCATCATTAACTCCCTCTACTCAAGAAAGCTCAAATTCTTATGAGTGAGCTAATGACCACACTGGTCATCCATGTTTTCTATTCTTTTCTTATTAAATATGTTCTTACCTTGATTTATCATCTGTCACCAAACCAACAAGACAACTGCAAAAGAAAATTGATTGTGTTTTTATAATTTGTACTTAGGTTTAGTCTTGCTCTATCTGCCAAACCTTTCAGCAAGCTAACCTCACACATCACACAAACTACACTTGCACACACTGATTTCTAAACCTTATCAGTTTGACTCAATTCACTGATGTTGTACACACATCAAAGATTTTCATAAGAACGAGTTTTGCTGTCCACGAAGTTCTGCATTTGTTATTAATCAGGAACCATGTTTGTCCACCTAATGTGAGTAAGCGTACTTGAATTATCAGTAAGGTAGCTCTCAGCAAGCTGACATGTCTTTCTCTAGCTAACTCATTATCAGTTAAGTTGTTCAATACTCTGAGAAACACGAGCAAAAGTTGTTAATTCGATTTGATCCCCCATACACCAAAACATACTCACTTCGGGACCAACATTCATAATTTCTATGTGATTTTGCAAATAAAATAAGATTTATTTTTATAAATATTTTGTCTTGATTTAGTAAGTTTAATTTTGTAACATTGGTTCTAAAAAAATTGTAACACTGAATATAATGTTGCATTATTTTAATTGAATTTCAATTTTATTAAAAAAGTTGATGACAATGGTGCTATTAGTGAGTCATGTAACTTGAATAAACATGATAACAATTATTTTTGCATACATTTACATTTTAAATTATATGGTTTAGTGGAAAAAATAGATTGAACATGAGACCGATATCAATCACTTTCAAATAAAACATAGATGATTTCATTAAATTCAAATTATGTGCTACCATCAAATTACATAATTATCTTATCAATAAAATGAAACACCTTTTTTCTGCAAGAGAGCAAAGTGTAAATAAATTAGTTTAAAACGTCTAATTTCTTATTTTTTTTAATTTGAAATCTATTTTCTAAATAGTATATATCAAATTAAAATTCTTATCATGATATTTAATTAGAGAAATATATTGAATATTTTATCATGAATGAAACTACATACATTTTGAATGAAAGGATAAAGAAAATTAAAGAAACGCGAATATGGGGTGAAACTTTGGGAATTTGTATTAACTTAGGGATTTGAGTGTGCATAGGTAATGAGATGTAAGCGATGATCATTTATATTGAGACTTTACACTTATATATAGATTAAAACATTAATAATTATAGTCGGAATATGACTCCTTTTATGCTTATAATAGCTATAATTCTTCAAGTTTATACATATCTTCAAGATAACCCCTTATTTATCAGACACGTGACGGTCTTCAAGATAGCACAAACTTCCGAAAAATCAGGACTACTTGACTGCTAACAATGCTGTTATCGGCGGAATCCGATTGATTTGCTTCAATCTTTCGATTTTCAGGGGAATGCATATTCTTGTCTGTCTCAATTGTAACGTCTCAGATTATATTCTCTCTGATTTTTTGTTCGTAAATTAAATTTCATCAACGGATGCAGAGCGTGGCTGTGCCTCAAAAAATAAATATGTGAGTGAATGAAATCCAAAATTGAGTCGGACTCTTATCTTATATCCATTAAAATTACAAACTAAAATGTAGCTGGTCCTCTGGGGTCCCCTTATACACTTTGTAAAATTATTCTACAACAAATTTGTCTGAGTGTCGCATGCAAATCAATATATTTCTCACTTTCAGTAATCATAACCTTCGAGACCATCAGACCATTGTGGGTCGACTTGCTAACGTTTCAATTTTGACGTATACACACACATTTGGGATATCAATTTCCAGCTGTATATGCATGCTACCTACATAATTTATTTTATGTGCCCTGCGTATCGCCGTGTGGTTAGTTTTGGGCCTGGCAAACTTAAATCTTTTGAGTTGTAAAGTACTTTCATTTCATTATTAACCAAAGCATTAATGACGTAGTTGATTTTAAATTTATATATATATATATATATATATATATATATATATATATATATATATATATATAAAATACGTCTTCATTTCCAACTGATTTTTTTTGTTCCGTGATATGGTTCTTGAATTCTGTATAACATTCTAATCAGATTAAAGCACGTGGTTCTATAGCATACTATGTAGAGTTGTATTACATAGCATTAGGAAAAGAATCCATTGGAATTGAGATGATGTGGTTTGATAATAATGCAACCACATCTCCAATTCTTGAGCACAGCCCCTGAATTTTAGTTTATTACCTACCACAAATGTGATTTATGGTGGTTAGAAATTCAATATATAAATGATTGAGGTGAGCTCATAAATCACCATCCAAGCAAGTCTGATTAAAGAATTATGTCTACCAGCTAACAGGCAAAACAACTCTAGTTTCAGCACTTAAATATGGCGTCCCAAATGACAATGGTAAGAGTTAATGACACAACATATAAGAGAAGATAAATAAGACCACATGATGACCAAAACTCAATCCCAACCAAATCGTACTATTTTGGTTCGATTTTTAGCAAATTCGATTTCGGTTTGGATCAAGTGTAGCAAAGTATGATACATTAAATTGGTTTAATTTGACAATTCAAATTTCGGTCCAAAGCAAATCGATCGAAGTTCTAAATATATTAGGCCTATTTATATATTCACTTGTTAAAAAGAAATAATACTCATAAAGATAACAAACTAAAAATACTGGTAACTTCTTTTATGTAAATGTACAATTTTACACTTAGGTTGTGTTCTCTTTGATGGATAAATTTATCATGGCAAAAGGAGGGATCACAAAAATCCATGTCTTTATATGCCTCATTTCCCCCCCCCCTCCCCCCCTCATTTTCCCACTTTTTTATGTCTTTAAATGTGGTGTGATAATATTATCTCTCCTTGAAGTTAAAAGAATAAATGAAAAATTGTGAACTTCTCTTTTGTAGAAAATAAGGAAAAAGAAAATAGGCATATAATAAAGACATAAATTTTTGTTATCCCTTCTTTTCTCATAATAAATTTATCGATCAAAGGGAACACACGTTTAATCATTAAAACAAAAAAAGTTCATTTTTAAACCCCCCTCCCCCCTCTCCAAACCCACGCCGCTCCTTCCCACCTAAACTTTAACCGCCCCCATCCAACCCTTTCCCTTTTGCAAAGCCGCTGCCGTCGCCACTCAAAGTTTGTCCGCCTCTTTCTATCTCTCTCACCTTTTTGATTCTCCCCCTTCTTATTTCCGTGCGCGATCCCCACTTCCCCATTCTGCATCGCCATCACCATCGTTGTCGTTGCTCCATCTCCAGTGAGCGATTGCCTCCCACCTCCCTCTCGCCTATCTTTTTCTCCCTATCTACGAAATTCCTAAATAAAATCCTAATTTCCCCCTCTTTTCAAAACCTATTGTGCGCTGCCACGATGTCTTCTACACTGAGAATCGCGGCTGTAGCGTCGCCACCTCTGCAGATTGCGACCGTCGTTGTCTCTCAACCATCATCCGTCTCGAAATATGCTGTCATACATTCCCTTGAGAATCGCAGCCGCAACTCCTCATCCTCTGAAAATCGCCGTTGTCGGCATCGCACAGTTGACTTCGTAGATTCGAGTCAGTCTCTTCTTGTCATCACTTGCACCAAGCCATTCTCGTCTCGGATTCACCGCTACTGACGACAAATGCTTCCATCTAATCCCGCAAAAGCACCGTCTGTCTTGCCAGAATCCATCGAACTTCTCTCTGCCGTCACCACCACGTCGTCACCGTCATTATTAATGGCAATTTTCGTAACTTTTGCCATAGAAATCCTATTGAATTTATTCAGGTGACCACGGAAAACTGTTTCTGAGACAAAGATATCGTATTTAAGGGAATGGAGTCAAAGAGATCGTTTAAAGGCCTCAAAAGTAGATCTGGCGAGAATTTTATTTTTTACGAGAGGGCGGCGGCGCACAACGATTGTCAACCTTACGCCACATATTTTGAAATGAATGGTACGAATGAATTCTTTCGTACCATTCGTCCTAAGCGGTAGCACACAACAATTGGAAAGATTGGTACAAAGGAATATTTTCGTACCATTGGTCCCAAGAATTGGTGCGCAATCTCGTGGCATGAATGGTACGAATGGACCATTTCGTACCATTCATCTCAAAAATTGGTGCACAACGTTTGATACAAGTCAGACACACAACATGGTTGCATACCTGATACAAACAAGTATACCATACACTCAATACGAGTCAGGTGCGCAACATCCTAACACAGCTGATACGAATAATTCCTTTCGTACCATGTGTTCCATACATTTGGTATGAGTCAAGCAAGCAACGTAGTAGCACACCTGGTACGAATAATTCCTTTTCGTACTAAATGTACCATATATTTAAATTCAAAATAGAGTTGAAGGGAATATAGAACCAAAAGAGTTGGAAAAAAGAAAATAGAAGGAGGAAGAATTCAAAAAGAGAAAATAGAAAGAGAGAGATATCATGAGATCTAGAGAACCAAAAGACAAAGAAAGAGTTGGTTGTAAAAATTGACCAGATGAAAAATAAAGAATTGTGATGTAAAAATAAGCGTAATTTCGTCTTTTAACACAAATCTAGCTAAAATTTATTGAAATTAAATTGATGAACAACTATTAATTTTCACTATTTCAAAATGATATTTCTCACCATGAACTCTTATGCATAACCACCATTAAATAACCGAATTACGACACCACTAATAAAAATGTCCCGAAATTCAATTTTCGGATAATGAATGATTAGGTGGCTCATTAGACATTAATAATAAAATAAAATAACTTTAGGCGCGCGGCTTTGATGCTAGCTTTTATTTCCAATATATTTGTGTTAAGAAATCTACATTAGCATATGACAAACCACATAATCTTCATGTGATCAGAAATTGATTATAAGACATTTATCTTATTAGTTTAGTGATAGTTAGGATATTTCATTGTAAATGTAATTATGTATAGTTGGAGACAATATTTTTATAAAAATGGCAATAGCTTGGGTATTTGGTTGTAGTTATGTATATAGCTCTGACATTTTTATTATAGTTCGGATATTAGACTATAATATGTTTGCAAATTGTTCCGAATTCACGTTTTTTAGATTAGAACAGCTTAGGAAACAAATGCAAGTAAGTCTTTGAATTGAATTAAGCTAAAGAACATTGGCAGAGATATTAAATGTAGGCGCGGTGTAGCTCTCCATTTTAATTTCTTAATGTTTCCAAGTAACAAACATTATTTGATTGGAAGTAAGCAAGACCAAGGGACATATGTCGCAGTCAAACAAGAATGGATTGTCTAACATATTCCCACAACCTCCCTCTCTCTCTCTCTCTCTCTCTCTGGTGTGAGCTTAGATTCTATTCTTCCATCCTAACAACTTGATATTATGTTGTCTGTTGGACCAGGTATTATGTAGTGGATCTTCTTTGCTTTCCTTTCATATACTCACTCAAATCTTGGTTGCCCCAACTTATTAACAATATATAGCTCGTAAATTATATTAAAAAAGGCATAAATATGATTGGTATAATGTTATTTGAGTCACAACTTCACTTAATGTATCAATTAGGTGATCTTGACAGGACTAGTAGGATATTTGTTTGCATTTGTGATTACAGATTTCGGTTCCACAATCAAAAACAGATTTCTGCCGTTATTTTCAGACTTTTTGCTGCTTGTGGTTTTTGTTTTTTTATTTTTAGATGAGATGCGTTTAGGACCATTCTTAATGGTTGTATGATGAATGAGCAAGCTAAGTGGAGGGCAGAATGGACCATGCCACTTTCTGCTATTATTTGTCTTTTTTGTATAGCTAGCTATAGAATTATGCCTAGTTTTCTCACACAAATTTTCAACTCTACGTGTTTGTGTGTATTCTTTTCAAGAAATAAACAAATAAATTGTGTGTGCATTTACTTATATGTAATTCACATTGAAAGAAAAATCAGTGTACTCCCTTCGTTCCTAAAAATTATGGTTTTATTATTATATTAAGACGTTTCTTAAAAATTATGGTATTTTTTATTTGAAAATGATCTCACAAATTTTTCCTCTCACTATTATAATTTTTAGGGATGGAGGAAATAGAAGATATCTCAACAGTTGAATCTGTACTTGAGAATTAAGATGATAAATGTGAATTCACTACACTGAATTGAACCCCATAAGTATATTCTCGCAGGACAAAAATGGAAAGAAGAAGAAGATGATGATGATGATGATAATGATAATAAGTAAAATACAATTTTATTAAGGACGAAAAAAGAGAAAAAACCTAAAAGAACCCTTGAATGCACATAGAAGCAAATTCAGGGTCGAGCCTCATCAAAACCTTGGTATGGAAAATCCAATGGGAAAAACCATAACAAGGAAAAAGAGTACTCGTCTAAGAGAGGACCAAACGAGCCAAACAAAAAGAAAGAGAGTGCAAGGAGGAAGCACTTCAAGAGCTCCGGCCTAACCATCGCCCCCAAATACATCCGAACCCCACGCTTCTCAAGAAGACATCCAACCGGAGGAAAGGGAAGAGAGCGCTTAGCCGGCACCAACAACAACGTCCAAGGAAAACGATCTGAGCAACAACACTCATCACCAACTCGACAATGACAGTTCAGTTGGCGAACAAAAGAACTCGACGACGAAGGCAAAAAACAGCCAACGCGGAGAAACCAACGGAGCGCAGAAACCATGACTCTAGACCCAAGCTCGCCCGAAGCCTGAGAAAAAGCTATGGCGCGCTCCAAACCCAACCACCTAAAAACACCCAAAGTAAGATGGCAGCCGCACCCCACAAACAGCTCGCCAAAACCTACCTTGTCCCACCACAAACGTGCATCAGCTGCCTCTTTCTCCAACAAACCATTCGAACGAGAGCAGCAGCTATCCAAGCAACGGGCTCCTATCCTCTCCTTCATCTGCCCACCTAAAATAATAATAATAATAATAATAATATCACTTTATATCCCAATGTATTAGCGTTTTAACGAATATGTTCTATCGTTCGGATAAATGCAAAAAAGTACCCAACGTATGAAAATTTTCTTATTTTTTTCTCGTAAAAGTTTTCCTTCGACGGAACAGTGACATGGATAGATGGAACAGCTACATGGCTTTTATGGCCGAAAATTTAAAAAAATAAAATAAAATAATATTACACATCATTAACTTTAATTCAAATTCAAATGACTAGTTACAGAGAAAAAGAAAAAAAGAAACGGGACAGAGAAAGCTCATCGCGTCTAAAATTTCAAATTTACCCAAAACTTGCTTTTCGATTCTGAAATTCGCAGTTCGAATTCACAATTCCTCTAACTTTCGATTATGAAACACAAAGCTCTTAAAACTCCCGCGTCTGAAATCTCCCTCAAATTCGCGGTTCAAGTTTTCCCTAAATTTTCCCCAAATTTTGGAGTGAAGAAAGAACAAGTTCGATTCTGATATAGGTATGTGTGGCGTTTTGATTCCTACTAGTATTTTTTTTGCTTTATTGTGGCTTTATTGTGCGTTTCAATTTCTGCTACTTAGATTTAGGGCTGAATTTGTGGCTCCTCAATGCAGCTTGCACTTTGCTATTTTTTGATTTATTGTGGTTGACGAATCTGCGCTCCATTATCTGTTGAGAATTGGGCTTAATTTCGTTTTTTTAGGTTTAGGGTTGAGTTTCGATTCTTGGTCTTAAATCAATTAAAGATGCTTGCGACTGTTGAGTTTGATTTATTTGGTTTTTTTAGGTTTAGGTCTGAGTTCCTTCTACAGCAGCTAACATGTTTTAAATATTTTCAGCATGTCGAATCTCGTGGTATTGCTTAGGATGTGGCATGATGGAGCGTTCGAAGTTAGAGGAGCTTTGTGTTCTTCGATTGTTTCCTTATGTTTCTTATTTATGTAATTAGTCATTTGAATTAATGTTAATGATATGTAATTTTATTTCTTTTTCTTTAATTTTTATGGCCATAAAAGTCACATCACTGTTCCGTCTATCCACGTCACTGTTCCGTCGACGGAAAATTTTTACAGGACAAAAATAAGAAAATTTTCATACGTTGGATACTTTTTTGCACTTATTCAAATGATATGACATATTCGTTAAAATGCTAATATGTTGGGATATAATAATAATAATAATAATTGGTGAGACATGATCTAGTAGGTGTAGATTTAATCGGAGAATTAAGGTAAAACGGCGAACTATACCTAGTGTTACTGACGATCGAGAGAAGAAAGTAAAGTCGAGAGCACAAAACTGATTACTGCTGTATTAAGAGTAGAGATAGCGTAAAATACAAAGGAGCACGCATGCGGGTATTTATAGATTTACATATGGAGGGTAAAATAGTAAAATCAGCACCGGAGCATGCGTCTTGCGTGGTCGGGGGCATAATGGTAAAATCGCCTCTACGCAGGAGATTTCCCCGCGTTTCGGTGATTCCGCTGGCGAAAACCATTCCTCTGGCGAGAACGATTCCTCTGGCTGGTGTGATTCCTCTGGCGAAGGTGATTCCTCTGGCGAGGGTGATTCCTCTGGCGAATGTGATTCCTCTGGCGAAGGTGATTCCTCTGGCGAGTGTGATTCCTCTGGCGAGTGTGATTCCTCTGGCGAGGGTGATTCCTCTGGCGAGAGCCGTCTCGCTGCTCCCCATGATTCCCCTGGTACCGTCATTTCTCTGCTCTGCACATATTGCTCCTCATCAGCTACTCCCCCTAGTCTGGTTGAACCGGGTATTCTTCGTGTTCAACCAGCGAACTTATTGTTAAAGCCAGTGTTATGCTGTTTTCCTTGATCCCTGTAAATCATGAAGCTATAAAAGTTCTAATATTGTAAGAAAGCAAAGGTAAGTATTTTCCCCTTGACTTTGGAATTGTAATTCCAAGTTGAATTTCCTTCTTGTAGAATGGCGTGTTTATCCCTTTTAATCAAAGTGCTGAAATTTTTCTTTAGAATTTTTGCTACTCCCCCCTCTGGTCTGACTAGTTCGCTCTGGAACGGTGCCACTAGTCAGAGTATTCATCTGCGTGGCTGACGTCACCCGCATTAAATGCCTGCCCTTTCTAAAGTGCTTTTCCGTATCCCCAGGTTACCTTTTTCAGCCCTCGCGTCCTTTCGCCTCCCCGCAGAAATCCTTTACCGTTGATTGCTTTTTTAGGGCCACGTGTCGTTCATCCCGTATGTTGGTAGTTGCCCGCGTACCCTTTACTTAGTCGATTCGAATTTTTATTTTCCACTATTCATCTCCTTCAGTTTTTCCAAATTCCTTCATCTGCGATTTCCGGCGATCCTCTCCTTGTTCCGACGTATTTCCTGCTACCCTTCTGTTCCAGTCTTTACCGTCGATCTTTCTTTGACTTAGGTAACTCGCGTATCCTCCTCTCCCGATATTTGTGTTTAGTATAAAGTGGTGTTGAGATTTGTTGGTGCTCTGATTGAGCGTGAAAAACCCTAGGATTTTTTAGATTTTTTTTTTCGATAATGGCTTCCTCCTCCGCCCCTGTTGCCCAGCCCGACTTTTTCCCCTCCCCTTCTCTCTCTCCTGTACCCTCCCCGGTTGATTCTCCCCCTCCTTCGAACCCTAGTTCTCCCCGGACTTCTCCATCGGCTTCTGGATCTTCTCTCCCCACTTCCGAAACCCCTAAAACCTCCAAGAGCAAGAAGAAAGCCCCTAGGACGCCCAAATCCATGCCTGAATCCCGATTAAGCATGGAGAGCCTTCACAAGATGTTTGACCTCTGTAGGCAATCTCCGGGTTTAAAATTCGTACCCCAATCCAAGTCTTTGATGCCCGCCTTTGACAAACTGAACATGAATATGGTGGTTATCTGGCGAGCCCAGATAGATGTCGGTCTGAGGCTTCCCCCTCCTCCGCTTATAGTAAACGTGGCCAATCACTTCAAAATCCCCTTTTATCAAATAGCTCCCTCAGCCATTCGGAGGTTGTACTGTTTTCACATTCTTTGCACCGCTCATGGTGTTAAAGATACCTTTAAATTGTTTATCCAGACCCAATCCCTAAGATTGCAGGGGGCCCCTGTAAAGCTTTGCCGCGCGTAAGACATATCCCGCCCTTTTCCTGAATTCCTTGAGTTCTTATGATAAGGACTTTCTTCACTCCTATTGCTATGTGAAGACTACTTCCGGTACTTGGCACCAGTATGGCGCCCAAGAGCTGCGATGGCATACCTCCCGCACCACATACCAGCCGGTCTCCCAAGGAATCCCCTCCGATCACGACCTGGGAGTGTTGCGTAACCTTAATGCCCTCCACACCCAAGAGCCATTCCCCTGCAAAGATCTCACTGAAAATTTCTCGGCTTTGGCAGCCAATTGCCTGTTTCCCCTATACCCTCCTGGATCCATAGGTAAAATAGGCATTAGTAGCGTATGTGAAAATTATTTGTTACCTTGTTCTTGGTGATAAGATTGTGTTTGTTTGCAGGGATGTCGTGGAGGAACAAATGTAGGTCCGATCTTTCCGCCGACCTTCCCTCTGGCGCAGAGGGCCAAGGCTCTGGGCAGCCTGCGGACACCGGGGTGGACATCTCCGGGATGATTCCTGTGGAGCCCGAGGAGACTATTCCGGCGCAACACTTTCCCCCTGGCAAGGGGAAGAACATGGAGGTACTTCTTTCCTTTAGCCCGGATAGCCAAAGGGCAAAGGACTCTGGCGCAGGCCAAAGTGGAGGACAATCCATCATCCCAGTGGTGGTTGTGGAGGATGCTGAGGACGCCGAGGATGATGTGCCCCTTATCCGATCACTCCGCAACATTCCCACTCCCGGGTCCCGAGTGGTCCAGAATAAAAGGAAGTCTGCCGCGGAAGACCTTGCGGAGAAGCGTCGCAAGGCGCGCTTCGAAAAAGGCAGCAAGCTCGTAGACCCAGAAGTTGGGCTGGCAAGTGAAGCGGAGGCTGCCTCCGTGGGTGCTGAAAGGGGTAAGATAGTAGCCATGCCCGAGGAAGAATCGGAGGGCCCTGGCTTCAAACCAGTCTCGTCCCTAAAGGGGCGTGACTTCGTTAACACCCTTCTCTCCCGGATCCATCCCAAGGATAGGGAGTCCACGCAGAAGATGGCAAAAGCTGCGTTGGCGAATTCCATTAGCTGCCCGGTGCTTCAGGTACCCTGCATCCATTAACAAGTTTGCATTTTTATATTTCTGACCTTTTGATTTTCGTGCTTTAACTATTTCCCGTCAATTCCTTACAGCTGGAATCCCAGGTCGGGCGGTGGTCCATTGCATCGATGATTACGGTGCATTGGAGAAGGATTTGGAGGCGGAGAAGAAACGGACAGAGGAACGCGACGAGCAAGTTGCTGGTACTGTGCAGCAGTTCAGCAAGGCAGAGGCGGAATTGGCTGAGCTGCGGGCCATGCTTGCACAGTCAGAAGTGGAGAGGGCCTCCTTGGCCTCTGAACTGGCGAGGGTGACGAAGGAGAGTCATGAGAGCCTTGCCAGACTCAAGGCGAGGTATGATGATGACTACAAGGAGGCCAGGCGTGGCTGGAGGAAAACCTGTGTGGAGGCTCAGAACCGTGGTTCTGTCCTGGGGGCACGGGACCAGCGTCTGGAGTATTTCTTGTCTCCGCAAGGTCACCACTTCCTGGGGATGATGTTGGAGGGCACCTTGGCGGCCTTCAAGCAAACTCCAGACTACCTGGAGGGCTTCGGTTCCCTCTTCGCTTATGTGATAAAGCAGTCCGCCACAAAGGCGTTGGAGATGGCGGGGGTGGCCCCGGAGCAAATTGCTGCCCTGGACATGCTGGCTTTGATGGAGAACATCAAGGATGAAGACGTGAACCAGCTGATGGGGATCACTGAGGATTCCCCGAAGAAGCCGGAGTGGTGGTATTCAGTATTGGAGAAGGCCCTTCCCTATTTTGCCTTTGGGGTCGGGTCTGACTCATTGCCTGCTGCTCCGGTGTACACGCCTGCCTTCTGTGCCTCCCTGCTAGGTTTCGTGAACTGGCTGCGAGGTCCAGCTGCTAGCAGCACCCGGGGATTTTCTCAATACAGCCTGGAGCCTCCTCTGCCCTCTGGTTTCAAGGCCTCGGCCTTCGAGGATTCTGCTTCCTCCTCTGCTGCGGTAGATCAGCTTTTTGCCCTATACAGAAATGAAACATCATATGTGCAAGAAGCTGTGAAGCTGCTGGATGTGGAAGCCCGTCTCCCTAGAGTGAGGGGTACTGACATGTTGCCGGTGCTTGAGGTGAGCGGTCCCTCTGGTGGAGCTTCTATTGCCCCCCAGTCTTCTGCCATCCCTGCCCTTGTCCCGGATCCCTCTGCTGCTGCTGTTTCCAAGCTCTCTGATACTGCTCCAGACTCCTCGGTTCCTCCTCCTTGATGGCCCTAATCTCCCTGTTTGACTTGATGGATATTTTTGTAACTTTTTGATTTGTAAAAACTTAGTACCTATCTGTGGTTTTTGATGTGTAGTCTGCTTCTTTGGCATTTGTCAATGAAATTTCTTCACCGCTTGTTGCGCTTTTAGATCTCTGTGCTGGTTCTGCTTCCTTTCGTGCTTTATGCCCTTTTGTTGTTTATTGATGTTGAGCTTGCATTCCCGGATCTCCCATTATGATGTATGTTTTTGTAAAGTATGGTATGATTTTCTGTTTTTGTTGAAGTCTTTGTGATTCCTCTGCTGGACACATCTTTGGTTTGGCCCGCTGTGCTTGTTCCAAGCGCTTCTCTGATCTTCCTCTCTGGGATTTTTCTGACTCCTGTTTTGAGGATTTCGCTGAATTCTCTGGCGAGGATTTCGCTGAATCCTCTGGTGAGGATTTCGTTGACTCCTCTGGTGAGGATTTCGCTGAATCCCTTGGCGAGGATTTCGCTGAATCCTCTGGCGGGGATTTTCGCTGACTCCTCTGGCGAGGATTTCGCTGACTCCTCTGGCGAGGATTTCACTGACTCCTCTGCCGAGGATTTTCGCTGACTCCTCTAGCGAGGATTTCGCTGACTCCTTTGGCGAGGATTTCGCTGACTCCTCTGGCGAGGATTTTCGCTGACTCCTCTGGCGAGGATTTCGCTGTTGCTTCCCATCCAAGCATTCCTTTGCTGCTTCCCATCCAAGCATTCCTTCGCTGCTTCCCATCCAAGCTTGAACACACTGCGCGGAGCATGGAGGACCCGGGGGGTGCAACCAACTTTCGCAGCTTACGATTAGATAGTAACCCTCTGCGCGGAGCATGGAGGACCCGGGGGGGTGCAACCAACTTTCGCGGCTTACGATTAAACAAAAATAATACCCTGCACGGAGCATGGAAGACCCGGGGGGTGCAACCAACTTTCGTGGCTTACGGTTGAACAGGAATAATACCCTGCACGGAGCATGGAAGACCCGGGGGGTGCAACCAACTTTCGTGGCTTACGGTTGAACAGAAATAGTACCCTGCACGGAGCATGGAAGACCCGGGGGGTGCAACCAACTTTCGTGGCTTACGGTTGAACAGGAATAATACCCTGCACGGAGCATGGAAGACCCGGGGGGTGCAACCAACTTTCGTGGCTTACGGTTGAACAGAAATAGTACCCTGCACGGAGCATGGAGGACCCGGGGGGTGCAACCAACTTTCGTGGCTTACGGTTGAACAGAAATAGTACCCTGCACGGAGCATGGAGGACCCGAGGGGTGCAACCAACTTTCGTGGCTTACGGTTGAACAGAAATAGTACCCTGCATGGAGCATGGAGGACCCGGGGGGTGCAACCAACTTTCGTGGCTTACGGTTGAACAGAAATAATACCCTGCACGGAGCATGGAGGACCCGGGGGGTGCAACCAACTTTCGTGGCTTACGGTTGAACAGAAATAATACCCTGCACGGAGCATGGAAGACCCGGGGGGTGCAACCAACTTTCGTGGCTTACGGTTAAGTGTAACCCTCTGCTCTGGTCGCAGCATGATCCATCTGCTCTGGTGGCAGTCTGATTCCTCTGCTCTTCCCTGTGTTCGAGCGGTGCCCTTTATTTTTCCTTTGACTTGCTAAGAAGCAATTCCGCGTTCCATTTCTCTGCGCGAAGCATGGAAGACCCTGGGGGTGCAACCAACTTTCGCGGCTTACGATAGCAATGATTCCTCTGCTTTTCCCTTAACTTGCTCAGAAGCAATTTTGAATTTGTAAATTGGGGACTACGGGTATACACCCTACTCCCCCCTCTGGTGACATGTGCAATGCCTCTGCATGAACATGTTAAGTAAAATATGCAATTTGAAAAAACGATTATAAAAAAATGAACTAGACAACACCAGGGAATTCCCTAGAACCATGTATCCAATTTTATTGATATCATGGCCCCGAACCTCGTTAAAACCCCTGTGGGGAAAAAGAGTATTCGGTCTACAAATTGTCGTGTCATCTAAGTAACATGCCTCTGTTCTGGCCTCTGTGCCTGGGCTTCGTTCCTTCGGACTATAAATTGATCCAGGTTACCTGTC